>NC_064291.1:43324839-43589162 GCF_019186545.1 Solanum stenotomum | reverse complement strand
GCCACGTGGGACTAATCCTTCCACCTAAGCGTTGCCAACTAGGATTCACTACAAAAGAACTAGACATTTAGCGGCAACAACAGTTGCCACAAAAGCCCAGAAAATCGTCACTTTGGACCAATCACAGCCTTCTAAACTCGGTGGATAATGGGCCCGGCCTTCTACCCTTCTCCACTTAAATACCGGGCTTCGCTTTGCATGGTATGGGGCTTGAACATGCGACCTAAGCCACAAATCCTCCACCTTTTGCCACTTCAGCTAGGCCTTGGGGGCCAATTTCATCACAATTTCAATAACTATTTACTAAGGGAAACACCATTATCACTTATCAGTACACGAGACAAAAGAATCACCAGGTAAGTCTTCTGAACCGTTCTCCTTTTTTCCACCCCAAAATCAGCTAAAAGTGCCTCCAATCAGCAAGCTCCTTTTTCCTTCTCTCTTTCTTCAATAGTTGTCTCTCGGCTTCTTTAGGAGCTGGTGAAGCTTCTATCTTTTGGCCTACTGGCTCAGCATGTTCTGGAACCTCAGATTCGTGGTCATTATCCTCCACATCTTCATCATCATCAAGAAGGTCGTCCTCACTTTCTGTTTCCTGCAAACCCAATTACAAATTTAGTATATGCACAGTACGAACTCGAACAAACGTTCCAACTTTTATGGCAGCCAAATATTGCAATAATTTGTGTTATTTACTTCCTTTTCCTTCTTTTTGAACTTTCTATTCCCTCGTGAAAGAAAATTAATCCCTAAATTTTGAAGAACAAACAGCACAGAAAACATAGACATGAGAGTAGGGAGTCAACAGAACAATAAATCATTAAGCAAAATGAACAGACATAAGGAATAAAATATGCATGGAAGAATAACTATTAACTTGTAAAACTCCGGGTGTCCAAAGAGAAAGGAAACACTAGCTACGCTTGCAGCCACAGGCCCCAACCAAACATTCCAATTTAAAAAAAGGAAAACATTTTTAGAACCAAAAATCAAATAAGGAAGTCGTCTTAAAAGTCCAACATTCTCCCACAATGTGACTTAAACAAACACCTCAAAGCAATGGAAACAATCATCCTATAGGCAGTACCAACTATTGGAACTTGGAATTAAAGCTTAATTGTTATTGTTTTACTTACACTAAGTCGGGCCTTTGCCAAGAGTTCTCTTAGCTTGGCTAGAAACTTGTATGCTAGGGACTGAAGGAAACCACAGATGTTTTGATGTAATTTCAACTCCTAAGTGTTCCCTAAAAGCTAGATGTTTGGTTAACCTTTATAGTTGGGGTTAATCTATCCCCTGGTATTCGCCAGCTCCTTAGTCTTATAATATTTCTTTCATAATCTCTGCAACTTCTTTATGACATTTAACTTACTTCATCGAATCTGCCCCCCGGATATTATTTCGCGCCGTTCCATAACTTGTACTCCCTCCATTTAAAAAAGAATGTCTTTTACCCTTTTTGACAACTCTTTATTTCAACTTTCCACATACATGTTTAAAGACCACAAGACTAAAGGACATTTTGTTTAGTCTAAGATCCCAAGATTCACCACTTTCTTAAACTCCATGTAAAAGTCAAAACCAGACAAACAAATTGAAATAAGGGACTATGTTAGTGTAGGAACAAGTTCGAGATAGAACTAGAACTGTTAGAGAAACACTAACTTGCTTGGAAATCAAATGACTTCCTATTGGAATTCGACAGGTCCTAAAAGAGCATACCACAACTAGTTCAGGGTTGAAAACACAGTAATTTAACTGACTAAACAAGACATAACACTGTATTTGCTTGTGGATTCTTCAACCACTTCTCAAATATAACATTGAATTTTTTCAATTATCAGAGAAGTTAAAAATACAATCTACCACACTTATATCCCTAACCTAAAAATCCAAAAAAAATCATATCCAAAGAACAGAACAATACCTCAACAGGTTCAGGTTTTTTTCCAGATTCAATGGAACCCACAAAAGACTGAAGAGGAGCAGTGGTGGCGTAGTAATCGTCATCATCTTCGTCATCAACATCTGCCCAAGATTTCACCGTCAACGGCGCCGGAGCCCACAAAACTTCCGGCTCCTGTTCTTTTTTCGATGACCCTTTACTCTTCTCCTTATCAGATTTCTTCTTCTTCCTCAAAGTATCAAGCGCCGCAAATACATTGGAATTTTTCACCATCACAGACCCTTCCTCCCTTCTGTTACTCCCCATCATTTCAACCAAGTAAACCCAATAAATCCTCTTCAATTTTCGTTCGTTCTACTCAAGTAAACAAAGAAAAATAAACTAGAAGAAATTGGAGAACAGTCGTAGGAATGGATTTGTTCAAATAATTTTTTTAGGGTTTGGGGAAGTTCTTGATAGATAAATGGGGAGATAACACGAGTGAGAGAGAAGAAATAGAGGGTTATATAGTTCTGGCCTATTGTGATTTGCTCCACCAATTATATTTTATAAACATACACGAATTTTATGTACAAATTCTCATAATTGACTATGGTCTATGGCTTAGATATCTACCTCTATAGTTTAAATAATTACAAGGATTTTTGTATCACTTATATTCAATATTTATATGGACAATAGTGTATCGAAAGAAAGAAGATAGATGACTGAGAATTACGAAAATTTAAAAATATTATTTTTAATCTTTCAGTTTTTTTAAAGAGATGACAAATACAAAGCGGTTACCATTTGTAGGCTCATTCACCAATTAGGTTAGGCCATGACTTTACACGAACAGAGACAGAGATGGAATTGCCCCTTCTTTCGTCATGCCTACCTAGATTCTCTCGATCCAGTTAAACCTACTTTGATGTAAGATGGGGTTGAAGTCTTAGGATAATTAAGCAGCTCCATACGCCATTTGAATATCAACAGTTTTTGTCCTAAGGCAAGCTCCTACATCTCTAGGGTTTGTGCTAAGGCAAGCTCTTGCATCTCTAGGGATATGCATCTTTTCTTTTTGTGTCTTCTCCTTTCGCTCAAGTGCTTCCCCTTATTGTTTGATTAAAGGAAATAAATAGAATCAACTGTAATAAATGAAGTGGATTTATTTCGTTTTCTTATTTATTTGCATAATTTCACTTGTATTCTTTCTCTTTACTATATCAATTGTTACCGTTATGTATCGCTTATATTTATTCGCTCTAATGGATGTATTAATACATATTAATTATTATCATTTTGTATCACTTATATTTATTCGCTCTAATGGAAGTATTAATATATACAATCTTGATAGATACAAGCATAATTATAAATCATGTGAATTTACTTAATTTCGTTGTATCAACGCATACAGTCATATGATAGGTTGTATGCGGTCACTCAACAAACTATATTTTGTTTCTCATATAACGAAATACAGTGAATTTAATCACTCTAATGGTTGTACCAACAAATACAATTTTGGATACAATCAACAATAGATCATATGAATTTACTTAATTTCGTTGTATATAATCATAATAGATTGTATACGTTCACTCAACAGATTATATTCGCAATGGAGATACAAACCAAAAAAGAAGAAGACTTGTTGAAGATAACATACAATATACGTCAATCATCACCATAATTTGGACATTATCATGTGCCCACTCCCAACACCATTGTAGCTTTAGCTTTCTTCCACCGTCCACCACAAATCAATCCCGTCTTCTTTGGCGAGGACGAAGTTGTCTGTGCAGGGAGAGGGAGCATGACCAAATCTGAAAATCGTTGGTCGTCTCTAGAGATCCATCGAGACAGCCAAATCATTAAAAATAAAGCTAAGTCAATTTACAAGAAGCAGAGAGTGGTACCGAGGCTAGCGGCTGTGGTGGCAAAAGAAGAGGGAAAGGAGGCAAAGATGGTTTGCACGTCTCAACTAATTCAGTAGGTTATGTTACTCTTAACTCTTCAAAAATATCAATGAGTGCTTGTCTATTTTTGGAGAATCCGACATGAATATTGCATAGAAAGTGAAGAGTCCGTGCAACTTCGGTTACATGCTGAATAGTATATTCACCTCACATCCTTCTCTAATTTCTGGTATAAGCCGGGGGAATACGGAGTCCACACAATCGCCTCAACAAAAACAAGCGAGATCATGCCTCACATAACCAATAAAAAAACAATTCTACTTGTATTTCATTCACCAAACCTTAGTTCAATAGGCACTAGCATCAATGTGCTACTTTTACACATAAACTTAACTCTCTAGATCTCCAAATACCATTCACATACAGCAAAATTGTCCAGCCAGACACATTATTTTTTTTGCAAAACTTTTCTCATTTCTCTTTACCTTTCTAAGCTCCAAGAACTAGTCCATAGTTTTTTTGTGCCCTAAAGACCAAAACTTAGAGCCCAAATCTTTTTCTACATCAGCAAAACAACGATTTGGTGTACCAAACTGTTTGGAACTCGGACCATTGACGCTAATCATTCCAAGCTGGGTAGAATTTACCGCATTGGCTGCTGGTTGTAATGGCTCTTCTCTTTCTTCTTTGCTGCAGCAAGCCTGGCACTCCTTGCAGCAGCCTCTGTTGCGACAGCTCTTGCAGCACCATCTGTCTCTTTGCCGGATTTCTTTTTCTTTGCCGATGCCACCCTTTTCAGCCTCTCCTTCATATCCACCGTAGATGCATCTTCTACTTGCTCAGCTCCTCCAGTTTCCTCTGGTAGAACAGTTGCACCTACGCTGTTTGGCTGATCCTCTGATTCCTTCACCTCCTTGGATGCTTTATCCTTCTTTTTCTTCTTCTTAGCACTTTTAGGCTCTTTAGCCCCACCATTTTTCATTTCCACATCTTCTGTTGGCTGACCCTCTTTCTTCTCATTGGCAACATCTGTAATTATAAGAGAAACATTTAGGAAAATCCACCTTCAGATACCCATAGAATGAAGCTAGCCATCTTAACCACATGATGACCAACAAAGTGCTAACAAAAGAAAAGAAAGTAGACATGTTTAAAGAGTCTATAAAATGCAAAGGAATATGATATCAATCCTAAGGAGGTAGGACATCAATTTCATCACCCAACTTCGATCACTATTTACTAAGGGAGGAGATAGAAGGATAACACTGTAATCAGTAAATGAGAAGAAGAATTACCAGGTAAGTCGTCTGGACCTTTCTCCTTCTGTTCAACCCCAAAATCAGCTAAAAGCGAGTCCAATTCAGCAAGCTCCTTCTTCCTTCTCTCTTTCTTTGATAGCTGTCTCTCAGTTTCTTTAGGAGCTGGTGAAGCTTCTATCTTTTGGCCTACTGGATCAGCATGTTCTGGAACCTCAGATTCGTGGTCATTGTCCTCCACATCTTCATCTTCATCAAGAAGGTCGTCTTCGCTTTCGGTTTCCTGCAAGTCCAATTACAACTTCAGTATATGCACAATACTAACTCAAAAAAAGGTTCAATTTTTTATGGCTACCAAATATAGATTGTGTGTTATCTCTCCTTCATTTTCTTCTCTTCAAACTTTATATCTCCTTATAAAAGAAGATTTATCCTTCCAATTTGGAGAACAAATAGACGCAGAAACAGACATGAGAGTGAGTCAACAACAACATACCCAGTAAAATCCCACAGTGGGGTCTGGGAAGGTTGGAATGTACGCAAACCTTACCTCTATGTTGTTTCCGAAAGACCATCAGCACAAGTGCAACAAATCAAAGTATTCACGAAAAAAGGAAATCCCAGAATGAAGAACGACATGTCAAATAACAAGGAAAGCAGTACAGAGCATCCAAGGAAAAGAAAAAATAACAGCAACAAATAATATTGTTAGTAAAAGAAATTACATGCACAAGGCTAATACTACGACAAACAAGCACCCCCACGAAGCCTAAACCCACCGTAAAAAGCAAGTCATAGCTCAACTACCTACTAACCTTATATCCTAATCTGTTACCTCCATACCCTCCTATCTAAGGACATGTCCACGATAAGTTGAAGCTACATCATATACGGTATAATCACCTCACTTTTTGACTTACTTCTACCTCTCTTCATACTCAATATATCCCCAACCTCCCACACCTCCTTATTGGAGCATCTTCGCATATCTTCTTCACATGTCCAAACCATCTATCTCGTCTCCCTCATCTTGTCTACCACATAAATCATCCCCACTCTATCCTAAATATTATCATTCTTAATGTTATATCTCTTAGTATAACTACACATCCATCTCAACATCCTCATTTCCACAGCTTGCATTTTCTAAACATGTGAGTTGTCGACTGGCTAAAACTTAGCTCCATATAACAAAGTTGGTTTAATCATCACTCTATAGAACTTACCCTTAAGATTTGGTGGAATCTTTTTATCACATGACTCGGGGACGAGCCTCCATTTCATCCATCACGCACCAATATAATGTGTGGCATCATCATCATCTCCCAATTTCTTTGGATTAAAGACCCAAGATACTTGAAACTTGCTTTCTTGGGGATGGCCTATGAATAAAAACTTACTTCTACACCTACCTCACCAAATGCATCACTGAACTTGCACCGAGTATTTTGTTTTGGTCCTACTCAACCTGAACCCTATAGACTTTCGTTGGATGCGCAAATCCCCTCTTCGCCCAAGGAATGCTTACCGAAGGGAAATGTTAACTACTTGAATAAGAAGACCGGAGTCTACCTTCGCATTAGGAGTTCCCTCATTTCAGATTATGTAAAGTACCCAAGGGCGTAAGCCTTTCGGCTGGTTTAAGATGATGAGAAAGAAATGAAAGCCCATTTCGGGTTGATTCGATTCCCCCGCTTGCCCAGGAAATGAGTTGCGTAGCGGTTACCTTAGGGTTAGGGAGGGTATAGACTTCATGGTTTGTCTCCAAACCTCTAACGTAGCATTAACTCCACCGTAAATCTTATCAATTAGTACTATATCATCTGCAAATAACAGACCATGGCACCTCACCTTGGACATGGTGCATCAATTCATCATCACCAAGGCAAAATAACATGGTCCAAGTGTTAATTCCTAGTGCAACCCCATCTTGACCGAGAAGTGTTTTGTGTCTCCTCCCACTATGCTTACTTGGGTCTTGGCTCCATCATGTCTAGCCTGAAGACATCCCCATAGGACCTCTCTTGGGACTGTCGTGAGTCTACTCTACATTACTAAACACCATATGCAGGTTTTTTCTTCCCCTCCCTTTACTTCTCCACTGGTCTCTCCTCACAAGATGGATAGCTTCTATAGTAGAAAAAGAATGTAAAACATGCATGGAATAAACTATTAACTTGTGAAACTCCTAGCGTCCAAAACAGAAAGGAAAAGCCTAGCTACACTTGCAGCCACAGGCCCCATTTTCCAATTTCAACAGGAGAATACTTTTAGAACCAAAAATCACACAAGGAAGTTGTCCTAAAAGACCAACATTCTCCCGTAATATGGTTTTAAGTAATAACATAACACAATGGAAACAATCATCCTATCTGTCGTATTAACTATTAGAACTTGGAATTCACACTTAACAATTATTGTTTCACTTACATTAGTCTAGCCGTCGCCAAGAGTTCTCTTAGCTTGGTTAGAAACCTGTATGTTAGGGACTAAAAGAAATCGCAGATGTTCTGATGGTAGAAAAAAATCTACTGCAAAATAACCATGAAGACCGTGGATTCAATTTCAAGTAATTTTTAAAAAATAAAATTGGAACATTGATAAAAGGAAGTAGTTGTGAATTAAAATTTAATTATAGAATTTTAAATTATAGATATGCAGTTGAAACAACTGCTCCATGTACGATGAAGTCTTTTTGAATCATGTTAGCTAATGTTGATTTCTTCCATCATTTTCAGGCAACTTAAAATGAAATTTTATTTGTTAAATAATTTTATATATATTGGGATTTGATAAATCTTTTATATCTCTTAGAGATATAATCAATTAAAAAATATCCATACACACACAATGGAGTCCTAGGTCCCAAAGTGGAGGTCATTCCTTCTTTATAGGGCAGCTTAAAGGGCATTTAAATATGTCACATAACTGAACTCTGTTCCAGTAATGATGCTATTACTGTGGCCTCGACAAGAAGAAATGGCAAAGCACTTTAATCTCAATGACGGCGGTAGTAGAGCTGTTGCTGATTTAAGTGCCATCACTGTGTCTCTACACCGTGACGATGGTCATGCAGATGACATGGTACTGAGATTCATTTTTATCTTATTTAATTTCTCTAGAAGATTTCTTAAATCAGTGTGCACTACTGACTTTTAGGATTTCTCACAGCAAAGGTTATAGTACTCTATATTAATCCTTTTGTAGTTTATTTGAAGCGAAATGTCTACATAGTTATGATGAATTGAGAGAAAAAATAGACTTTAAAGTTGTTTATGCACTAACCCCAATGCCATGATGGGCAAAAGTAGAGCAATATATATTAGCACTGAAATGGAAAGCTGGAATGGTGGCTAATCAAGGTATATCACAAGTACATGGATGCAAGAATAAAAGCTTGAACAAAGGTTGTTGTCTGTTTGACAGGTTATGTGGCTCAATCTTTTAAAGTTTGGTTCCTTTTGTTCCATAGAGGGTAGAAAATTTTACACACGAAAAGAAGTCCTTTGCAAATATTATGAGAAATGGATGAAACTTGCGAGAATATGAATCAGGAACTGGCTAAATACTCCTCAACTAGCTTAGTACGGTCGTTCATGACTCATAATCACTTTTCAATTTATAAGATCATGTTGTACTATTACTATAATATTATGACACATCACACAAGTAAGCTATAACCTGTTATTGTCCTTTTATTTAATTGAGTGTTAGTAAATAAGATTTTGGAACATAAAGAGTCCTCTCATATCTGAAAAAACAGTTTTTAGTCTTGTCATAATCAAACTTCCGTTTATTGTGATTATGTTTAGTCTTAGTTTTAAGGCTGACAGAATTTAAAATCAAATTATTTTGCACGAGGTAGTTTTTATATTGAATGGTCTTTAGCAATGTGGTCAAGTAATACAATAACAGGAATGATCTAATGGCTTCACCAAAAGTTTATCTTCTTTAGCATTAATTGGAAGAAAATATACCCCCCACAATTTTGGCATAATTGACGGAAGTACCATCATATTCTTGCATATTAGTTATTTTTAAGACCAGAACATATAGATATATCTAATGGGGTATATAAGATAGAAGTTGAAATTATTGAATCACCTATGAATGAAAATTTCTGTTGAATACTTCTATTGAGCAAGGGTTACCTACTTAGTACTCTACGAGTCTACATTAAGCGGCCCTTTTTTTAAGCCAAAATATTTGTGTACGTAGTGATGATAAATTTAGAGAAAAAATAGGCTTTAAAATTGGTTATGCACTCCTAATGACGGGATGGGCAAGAGCCAAGAGTAGAGCAATATCTATTAACGTTGAAATTGGATACTAGATTGGTGGCAATTCATGTAGATCAAACAATGTGAACGTAATAATAAAAGCTAGAAGAGATTATCGCCGGCTTGATTATGGCTCAATGAATATAAGAAATGGACAATTTGAGTTTTTTTTTTTTTTTTTGAGAATGGTAAAGTTGTAACAATTTGAGTTATTTCATTCTTAGAAAAGGAAGAAGGCACCATAATGTATGTACAATAGTTTAAAAAGGACAAATGATAGAACTATAAAAATGCTCTCAGGCACGGCTATCAAGGCAAGTCAACTTAAAACCTAAAGTCGATTTCACTCTGTCTGGGGCCTACTCCGGCAACTTATGACCTAAACTTTTTCAATTGGGGGAAAAGTATATTCTACAATTCAGGATTCAAATCTTACGAAATCATTAGGTGTAAATACGGCGCGGAGAAACCTAGTATGAATGGATCAAGCGAAGTCGGAATTTAATGAGGGTGAAGATTAGCATTAAAGTCTTGAAGTACTTAGTTTCAGTATTTATTGAAGCATTAAAGTAACAGGGAAAAGTAGTTCAGAAATGGAAATTAACGGACCACTTCTCAGAATTTTGTTGCACTCTTAAATACCACAAGAATGGTAGATATGTCAGCTTTATTTCCATTCGAGATCTGAGCAAATCTGTCATTATTACTCCGGAATCTTCATACAAAGGAGGTTGGGGGAACATTGCACAAAATAGAAAAGTTTATCCACGAGGCACCAGGAAAACAAAAAGCACAGAATAACAGTGAAAGACAACTTGGAACCTCTTTCAAAGAAGCCTTCAACAACAACAGATGAACGACGGAGAGGATGAAGAAGGCACAAATACAAGTTGTAGGTGATAGCATATAAATCCTGGGTGGAAGGTCAGCATCGGAGAGGATCTGCTCAATAGATGTATTGTCGGAAAATTTAAGAACCCATTACAGGAGACTCCAATCTTGAATGGTGTAAGGAGATGGGTACGCAATACCTAGAAGTCAGCCACAGGTGTTAGTGTTTTCGCTATGAACGAAGGACAGTTCTTGTTTGAACTTCCTTCAAGATTTTCGATAGAGCACGTGATGTTGACAGTGTGGATCTAGAAGAAGATGAAGCTTAATATCGACTGGTGGAAGTCAACTACGAAAGTGTTGGCCAGCAGAAGTAAGGAGAGGAGAGCCTGGGTCTGGATAAGACTTCTAGGGCTACCTTTGAGCATGTGGTACCAGAAAATATTTAAGCAGCTTGGAGATCAGTGTGGAGGATTTAATGAGACAGAAGAGGAGACATCTCTCAAAAATAACCTATACTAGATTCATATCAAGGTGAAGGGCAACAGAAAGATGGTACCGAAGTCGATAGAGGTGACCAGTGAAGGTTTTGTGAATATTATTCTGATCTGGTGTGAAGCTCTGCTGCCAATGAAAATAGAGGGGGAAAGTGAAGGTGCAGGTTATGGTTCTGAGGGTAATGAAGGGAGAACCCTTTTTAGTGAAGGATCTAACAGTCCTCAAATCAAACCATGTGCACGTGGGCACCTTGAAAATGAGGAGTTTTCAAATTGGAAGGCACGTGAGCAGAATTCAAAATGGAAAGGGTGACTATGTGTTGTAGTGGGCCAAGTCCTAAAAGGGGGTTAATTTGGGCCTTAGAACCTTGGAAGCAAAAGAGAAGACAGAAAGTTATTCTAATTCTGAAGCCCAGGAGATGGACATAGTAAACATCGAGATAATTGCAAACTTATCAATCCAGTACACACAATACGCTTTGAGAAATTAGGAACTCAGGATAAGGAAGAACAACAAATTTTCCAGTTCGAACAAACCAAGAAGAGCTTGGTGGCTGTAGAGTCAACAGTTGTCGAGAGAGGGGAACTGAAGAGTATACAATTGAAGCTGCAAGGAGAGAACACCAACATTGTAGCAGAAGATGCAACTCCATTGAAGATTCAATTACCAACAGAACAAAATGCTTAAACACTAAGCACGCTTATTTGGATTCAACTAGACATCATCGTATTGATACCGAATTTGGAGTTGATTTCAAAGGGTACGAGGAGAAGCCAAAAGGCAAAAGAACTTCTTATGAAGATAGATAATAACAAGCAAAAAAGTAAAGAACAACAAGGGAGCAGTCAGTCATTAAAAAGAAAGAGGTAAATGAACTGAAAGGTTTAGAGCTGGATACTAATTTCATGAGTTATGGTACTAGAAGTAGGGAGGAAACTTGGCCATAAAAGAATAATGAAGTTATACAGAGTCTTGGAGCACAAGGCAACTGAATTGTGCTAGGAAAAAGGGAATGATCAAAAATATATTACATACCTGGTAAGCTGATGAGGTTTGCTTCCAGGTGGTGAAGGTGGAGGGGGAAATCACAGATATAAGTGAGTCAATTATGTTCAGTTGGAGGAAAGTGGGACTAGAGGAGGTACAGTCAGTATGTGGGACAAAAGAGTACGGGAAGGAGTGCTCAGCAGTGTGGAAATGTATTCAGTGACTTGTAGTTTTTCTGGGAAGTGTCATGATTTCAATTGGCACCTTACAGGGGTTTATTCCCCAAATAATAGAAAGGAGAGTAAAGAGACTTGTTGGGAGATTGGGGCAGCTAGAGGCTAGTTTCAGGACCTTGTGATTGTGTAATCTGTTAAGGCTTCCAACACCGACAGACATGATCCAGAAAAGAAAAATTGCAACAGAATTAGTAAAGGAATGATAAACTAGTCTGATTTTATTGAGGATATGGAGCCAGTGGATTTAGCATTGTTAGGGGGAGTAGTTCACTTGGAAGAAAGGTGACAGACACACAACAGCTAGACTAGATAGATTCTTATTTTCAGAAGAATGGGATACAAACTTCAGGAACATCAGACAGAATATCCTACACAGAGTGACTTTTGACCACTCACCTATAATGTTAATTGGATAGTAGAAAGTCATACTTCAAGTTTGAAAATTGACGGTTGGAAACAGAGGGTTTCAATGAAAGAGCGCAAGTGTGGTGGGACTCTTTCACCTTTAGTGGAAAGGCAGACTACATTCTGGTGGCGAAACTAAGAGCTCTACAAGGGAAATAGAAGGAGTGGAGTAAGACTTCTCAAGGTAACTTGGGTATTCAGAAGCACAATGTTTTGAGACAGCTAACTCAACTAGAGGAGATTCAGGAACACAGAGCACTAAAGGAAGAAGAGATAGCTTCTATACTAGCACTCAATATGGAATTTGGAGACATAGCTAAAAGGGAAGAGACTATATGGAGAAAGAAATCCATGACAATATGGTTAAAGCAAGGGGATAGAAACACTAGGTTTTTCACAGAACTGCAAATACTCACAAAAGAATTAACACAATTGACAAGCTAAAAGTTAGAGGGAAAATCTTGACTAAACCAGAAGAGGTGCAGGAGGAGATTGTTGCCTACTATGAGAAGTTATACTCTAAGTGAGAAGATTAAAGACCACAACTAGATATGAGGAATTGCCCCACGATAGGAGAAGATGAAAACAATTTGATGATGGCACCATTTGAACAACAAGAGATCCTCGAGAACATAAAAGCATGTGCAGGTGACAAAACACCAGGGCTGGATGGTTCTCCCTGGCATCCTTTAGTCATTGATAGGGAATTATCAGTCTAGAGTTGGTTGCAACAGTGCAAAACTTACATAAGGTAGGAATTTTTTAAAGGAGACTCAATGCCACCTTTGTGGCTCTAATTCCTAAGAAGATAGGAGCTATGGAGTTCAAGACTTCAGACCTAGAATATGATAGGAGGGGTTTACAAGATCATTGCCAAGCTACTGGCAGAAAAATTGAAAAAAAGGCATACACCGACTAGTGGACAAACAGCAGACGACATTTATAAAAGGCAGATAAATCATGGATGCACTGCTGATAGAAAATGAGTGTGTGGCTGGAGTCCAGGCAAAGAAGTTAGTAGCCTGCTATTTTACATAAGCTAGATAAACAGAAGGCATATGATCACCTGAATTGGATATTTCTAATTCCCATGATGCAGAGGATGGGATTTGGAGCTACATGGATCAATTGGGTAAAATATTGCATTAGTACAGTTAATTCTCTTATTATTAATTAAGAGAACCCCAAGTAGTTTCTTTTCCTGCCAGAGGAGCTTGAGACAGGGTGACCCTCCATCCTATTTTCTCTTTATCCTAGCAATGGAAGGAACGACCAACATTATTCAAGCAAAACCAAGGAAGAAAAGTTGGGTCAGAGGATTTCAGGTGGGCAACAGGGCAGCGAACAATGTGGAGATAACTCATCTGTAATATGCAGATGATACTTTAGTTTTTTGTGCAGAAGTGAGAGGACACATGTTGATCATGAGGGTAATATTCATCATATTTGAAGCAATTTCTGGGCTACACATCAATTGGGGGAAGAGCTTGATATATCCCATCAATTCTATGTAGCGGAGGTGGAGAACTGGCAACAATTCTGGGAGGCAAAGTGGGTGAGCTTCCAACAATATCTTTAGGCATGCTTTTGGGTGCCAAAAGTAAATCTAGGAGAAGTTGGAATGGAGTGGTAAAAAAGCATGAGAAGAAGTTAACTAACTGGAAAAGTCAATATCTTTCCTTGGGAGGAAGATTGACTTAGGTTAATAGTGTTTTACATGCATTATCTTCTAGCATAATGTCTGTTTTCCCAGCCTCAGACAGTGTGATAGAAGAGGATAGATGCATTAAGAAGGAATTCTTCTGGCAGGAAATGAAGATAAGAAAAAAAGAAAAGAAAAAGTTTCATTTGGTTAGTATTTAAGTGGAGAAGGGTAGAGGGCGGGCCCATTATCCACAGAGTTTAGAAGGCTGTGATTGGTCCAAAGGGCGGGTCACAGACGGATTTCTCGGTTATCAAAAAAAAGTTTCATTTGGTTAAACAGAGGGAGCTAACAAGAAGAAAAAAAGGAGATGTGGGTATTAGAGACATGAAAATGCACAACAAAAACATAATGATGAAATGACTACGGAAGTTTGTAACAATTGACAATATGCTATGGGAGGAGGTTATTAATGAAAAATATGAAATGGAGGGTAAATGGATAATAATGAGGGTGGTTACCCCCTATGGATGTAGCATTTGGAGATCCATCAGGAACCTTTGGCCACTAGTTTTAACTAGAACCAACTTCAAAGTGGGAAATGGCATGGAAGTGTCCTTCTAGGAGGACAAATGGACTAGACAAGAACCTCTAAAATAACTCTATCCAGACATCCATACTTATGCCTTGACCAGCAGGCCACTGTGGCTGACATGTGCACAAGACATGGGTGGAATCTGCCGAAGGCATCTGAATGATTGGAAAATGGAGAAGATAGCAGCTTTCAACAACACAGCTGCCCATTTGAGTAATTTAACTGGGGCAGATGGCACAATAGTTTGGAAGATAGACAACAAGGGAATCTTCACTATCAACTCTGCATCTAGAGATCTAATGCTTCAACAATCAGGAGAAGAGATGGCCATGAAAAATGATATGGAAAGTAAAGATACCATACAAGGTGAACTGTTTTTCTGAGTTTCTGGCAAAGGAAGCGGCGTTGACACACAAAGATATGAAAGAAAAAAAAAAAGAGGTCTCCAGCTTTGTCCTGGATGCTATTTATGTGGGGAACAAGCAGAGTCAACCATCTTTTTTACATTGCATGTGGACAGACCAGCTTTGGAGGACCTTCATCAGCTTAAGAAAGACCAAATGGGTAAAGCCAATGAATGTAGAAGGTATCTAAAATACTGGAACAGTGTGGGCAATGCAACAGAAAAGAAAGAGAGATGGAAGATTGTCCCAGTTATGGTGGACACTGTGGAAAGAAAGAAATCAGAGATGTTCAGAGGGAAAGTAGAACAATTTACTGAAGTTCAAGATGAATTGTTTAGCTCTTTATTACTTTTGGTGTAAGCAGGAAGTGTTAGCACAAACAGACGACATTTTTCATGTTTTAGATTATTTGTAACAAAAAGTACAAATGGGAACTCAAAATTATAAGTTGTAATACTTATTTTTATTTGGGGGGGGGGAGGCAAAAATTGTCCATCTCTCTATTTCGACATTTGAGCAATCTCATTTTCCGCCATATTCTCACTAATTAATGGTAACTCTCAAATCTTAGTTTCTTAATCATAAAAGGATAGAACTTTGAAATTTACAGAGATATATCACAACATCAATATTGGCTGACTTTGAATTACAACACAGTAAAAATATATGGCAGGCAAAAAAAATTCTGAATACATCTGTGGTAGCCTAGTAAGAGGGTGGCTAAAGTAGAATGTGAATGTTGTAGGGATTATAACTTTCAGAGGCTTAAAATCTAAAAGTTATTTGAATCAACTTATCTCAATATCACTTAATTAGCAAAGTGATGATTGTTCTTAGATTGATTCCTCCAAATCATATATGCCCATCATGTTTCTGAAATGATCTTTTATGGATAGAATGAATTCGAAAAGGAAGCCAACTGAAAATATTTTGAGTAATTTAACATACATTCCTCCAAGTTTGCCATTGTCAAAATAAATTAGTTCAAGAGAAAGATCGTTTTTTTTAACTTGAATTAAGAGTTTGAAAGATAAACATTACTCTCCAATATTAACTGATTTAAAAGATATAACTTTTGATAAAATCCAAGTTGTAGAAATATTACATAACTAATGATGGCTACTTCCAAAAGAAACGTGTGTACTATAAAAAATATTTATGATTTCGTACAGATGACAAAAAGAGATGGGTTTACGATTTAATGATGACATAAATAAATGACAAATGAAGTTAGAAACATGTAAAAGAATTATTATTATTTTTCAATTTGATTTGAGAAATTAGCGGAAAAATAGTTAATTAAAATATATTCTTCTCTATATAGAATCATTGTTTCTTTTTAGGTTATTTTACCACACAATGTATGATTATGATATTTGATTTCTTTCAAAAGTTATTCAATGACTATGAGATTCATTTCCTTAGTTTGATAGAGTTTCTTTTGTTATATATATTGCACCGAAAACCATAATAATAACCGTGGTGTCCAAGTCAACTTTCACGCAACTCGAATAATTCCAGAGGATATCTGTCACCGCCCACCAACAACAGATTTCCAGCAACAACAGAAATGGGAAGAATCACCTAGTGTTTTTGCCAGTAACTTACTCAGAAAGCAAACTACTTCCTAATGGAATTCTTCAGGTCCTAAAACAGCGGGCCCCAACCAATTCGAGGTTGAAACACAGTAGAGTGATTAACACTGTCTTTGTTTGTTTAGTTGGCTTCTTCAACCACTTTTCAGATGCATCGTTCGTTCAATTTTTCAAGGGAATAAATTTTCGATTATCAAAAAGGTGAAAAATACAATCTAACACACATAAAAAGCAGAAATTTTTCATACCCAAAGAACAGCACATAAAAAGCAGGCAAAAGTGCAATACCTCAACAGGTTCAGGTTTTTTTTCAGATTCATTGGAACCCACAAAAGACTGAAGAGGAGCAGTGGTTGCATAGTAATCGTCATCATCTTCATCATCAACATCTGCCCAAGATTTCACCGTCAACGGCGCCGGAGCCCACAAAACTTCCGGCTCCTGTTCCTTCTTCGACGACCTTTTACTCTTCTCCTTATCAGATTTCTTCTTCTTCCTCAGAGTATCAAGCGCCGCAAATACATTGGAATTCTTCACTATCACAGACCCTTCTTTACTCCCCATCATTTCAACCAAGTAAACCCAATGTTTCTTCTTCAATTTAGGGTTTGGAGAAGTTGTTGGATCAGCAGATAACAGAGACTGAGAAAGAAGAATGGAGGTTTTATATATATATCAATATATTTTATAATTTTTATCAAAGAGACACCAATTTTATGTATAATTGCGCAATTATGCAACATGCTTTCTTAATTACCAAAAAAAAAAAATGTAGTATAACCTTTCCACAATCTATACAATTTACGCGGATTCAGAATTTGAATTAGTTCATTATCAAAAATTTATAATTATTTAGTAGATTCGTTAGAAAAGTATGAATAAAAATGAATGAACTTTATATATTTGTAAATTAAAAAAAAATTGTCACTCTGAACAAAGTGTAATATCTTCTATGTATTTGGTTTCAAAAATGGGCGTAGAACTCAACTCACATGGTTCTTTACATACAATTTTATTTTTTTTGAATCATGCATGTATGCTAAAAATAACTTCATTTAATAAATATTGATGATTAATTTCGAATCAAAAATATCAAATGAGTTATAATTAAATTCGGAATTAAAATTTATAAAGTTCAAATTATGAAAATCACCTATTTTTTTGTCTAAGTTATCATACAAAAGATCATTTGCACTTCCTACCTGACTAATCATGTCTTATATGTTTGTCTTCACATATAGCAAACATAAAATTTATATTTGTATGTTATATACATAATTGCGCTCTATAGTAAATTTTATGTTTGCTTTGGAGCTTTTGATTTGTATAATTCGCTAGATACATTCAATTTTATACAAATAGTTCAATTTTGTATAAATTCATTTATACATTGTAATTTGTATAATAAGATCTGTATTTGTATAATTATAAGTGTATAGGACGAAAATATATGTATTTGTATTTGTATATATATTTTTCTCTCGCTTTATACAAATACAAACACATTTTATACCGAAATGTATAAAATGACTAATTGTATACCGAATCATATGACAAAAAAATGAGATGTTTGCTATGAATTACAAATAAAATAAATTATGGCTATAACATTTAATTTAAACTAATAGTTTGCTATTTCATACAATTTTCCCATTAAATTATGAGAACCTTTCTAAATAGGAAAACATTCTAAGAATAAAAATAAGTGAACATTTTGAAGACTATTTAGTGATTTATTTTAAAATTTACAAATTTTATAGATTTGGCTTACCATATAAAAACTTTAGTTTAATACTATTTTGTCTGTTACTTTTTAATATCCGTTTATGATCGTTACTAGCAGTTATTTATTTCTCTTTCTTGTCATTTTCGATGCAGTCATTGTCCGTTGTCCCTCAATTAACATCTCAAATTCAGAATCTACCCTTTTAGATTCTCCTATCTCTTCAAGTTTCCAAGCAAGTAGGTCTTCGTATGTTACCATTCTATTGTACCCTCCAAATTCAGCTAATTGAAGTAGACAAATTCTGATAGTAGCTAGAAGAGTCGTTTATAATGAGATGTCGGCTATGATTTTCAAGACATAAAACTACTATGAAGGCATGGTCAATTTGTGTAGAGACAACAATTGTTGATCGATTTCTAAAATTAAGGCTCCAAATTAACAATGGTTAGGTCAATATTTGTAAAAAAATTATCTTACAACAACGATCAGTTAAAAGTTAAAAGTCTAGAGTATGTGATAATTTCAACATTTTATTAACCTTTAATAACAATAAAGATTTCAATGTGATGTCATAGAAGAGGGTGATTGATATTGAAGATTATCGAATTTGGCTACAAAAATATACTCTGAATTTCAAGTTATGGGAGAAAATTATAATTGTTCAATATTGATGCCCTTACTAAGTTTGTCCTTTCACATGCACACATAGAATTATGCTAATAAATGAGAAAAATACATAATCATCCCATGAAATTTATATTCTTTTTTGAAGTAGACACTTTAAGTTTGTAAAAGTCATATTACCCCACGAAATTATTTCGAATCACAATAAATACATCATTTTAACAGCATTTGCAATCTCATTACCAGTGAGTGTGTCTCGCCCCAAATGAAACAATGTAACTTTATTTTTTCCTTGCCTTTTAATAAAGGGTTTGGTAAACCCAGACCCGTTCAAAATCTTGACAAATTTCCTTTTTTATCTTAAACATTTTGTACATAAATCATGACAAAGAAGAACATTGTGATGGAGAATTTTAGAAACTCCATTGCAGATGTTTGTAGAACTTTAACAGTGACTGATAGAAGATGCTCCATTATTGGAGAGTTTCATAGTGGCAACGCAAGTGACATCTTCTTTGTTTATGGGTACACAAGAATGTGATCAAGTTAAGTAAGCAATACGGGCTCAATGTGATCAAAACCCTCTTCGAAGAAACAGGGAAAGAACGACGGATACATCATATGACCTTCATCGATCTATCAGTTATCAAACACTAAATGGTACAAACATGCATTAGTTGTTGCAGTCCAAAGTGCATTCTTCAACTCATTCCTATTTGGCGTCACCAAAATTGGCTAATCAGATTGTTGGGTGCTTAGAGGATGAAGCAGTGAATTTGCAAACAAAGTTTTTTGATTGATATAGAGAAGAGACTTTTTGAGAACTCTGCCAACTCCAGAAGTTCATATGGCATCTCACAACGTTTATAGATCGAATTATTGGATTGACAGAAGATAAAAAAAAAAAAAGAATGTACATGGAGAGCTCTTCAATGGCCATCAATGGGGGTTTGTGGAAGATGGAAATTGGTCTATTTAATAAAGAAAAAAAAATTGGTCACACCACATGGCACTAAAACACTGGTATAGGGTTTAATTCTTAGTACTGATTCACGCGCCTCTCAAACGTGAAATTGCACATACTCTGAAAATGGGTTAAAAGGGTGTATTTATCATAGTTAAAAGTAGATTCGTGGGATAATAGGTCTCTCACAAACTTTAGGTGTCTACTTTAAAAAAAGGTATAAATTCCATGGCATAATTATGTATTTTCTCGCTAATAAATAACTGATGCAGTTAAGTTTTTCACTGAACTTGATATAGCCACAAAAATTAAATAGGTCAAATATGACTAACATGCAAGATAGATTTGTTGAAACCTTTGGATCATAGTGTGTGTTTGTACAAAAGAAAATAATCCATTAACACACACACACACACACATATATATATATATAACCATTTATATTGGACTAATTCTTTTGTTAGAAAAAGAAAATTTGAACTTTTATAAATTGAGGATCCAACAAATCATGATGTAGTTCGTTAGGAGATTTGAAGAGGGCTTGTTTAGGGGAGAATTAGTTTTCTCAATACTTTTATATTAGTAGATTGTTTATTTCGTTTCATATGTATGTAGATCAATAACAAAACTATGTTAAATTATTCTCTCTTTTCTCCTTTTCTCGATTTTCATCGCTTAAGATTTACGTTTTAACTTTTGCATAACATTTAACTATTCCGATCCTAGCAAAATTCGTCTATTTCACAAGAGACACCTATCTGTAAGGGGATAGAATTGTGTTCACTCATATCCTCTTAAATCAGTATAACTTTGTGTTGTTTCTAGAAATGCATGCGCATGACAATTGTCCGCTTCTACGTTACATAACACAATTTCCTCGAAGAAACAATATCAACTACCTCTATTTTGTTCTACATATATACATGACAACATTTTACATTACTTAAGAAAAACAATAAACTTAAAACAACATTCTTTATTAGTAATTAATTCATTATGAAAAAATACAAGAAAGGAAGAGGTTAGTGTTAGTTGACTCCAACTAATTCAATGATTAAGGCTGTGTTTATGAATTATTTCAAGAAAATATTTTCAAAAACATATGACAGTTCTCAGTTTTGGCATGACTTTTTTAAAATGTAGAATGCAGTCAAGCTGAGCTTCCACATTCAATTAAACAATTCAATGAATTGTATAAAATACGGTATTTTTTCCACAGTCAAGTTGGTACCAATGTTGACATCCAATTTTGGCATAACATTTTCAAAAATTCGCAAATTTTAAGTTTTATTTATCTAATGGTTCAAAATATTTTTTTTATAATTTTAAATAAGTTTATCGATAACTATCTTTATTTGTCAAAATGTAGGGTTTTTTATCAGTTAATTTTAAAATTACATTTTTTACATGTCATTAGTACGTGCATTATATTTATTTTAATTCATTTTATTTTTTACATTTGTTAATATTGATATTTTGCATAATCTAAAAAATTCATTCAAATACAGATATTTTACTTGATCAATAATTTTGGGCCACAATCAGAAGCCCATAAATTGAGCCCATTTAACAATTATTTCCTGTATAGGTTTTGGTTAGATTAAAAAATAGGGATGATGAATTTATTTTTTAGAATAGGGTTGTAAAATTTACAGATTTGAATTCAAAATGGGTTCTACTATTCATTAACTTTTCGGCCATCACCATCCCGGATTCCGGCTAAGCTCCGGCAACTCTGAAACCTTCTTCTTTTTCCCCTTTTTCCGGTGAAATGGTCACCGGAAACAACCCCATTTCCCCTTTCCTCGTTTTCAGCAACAACCACCCAAAAACCCCACTCCAAAACAACCATTTTTCCTTACCAGACCCATACAGCAGCAAACAACACACCAACAGACCCAAAACCAGCCAAACGATCTTCACACTACCTATTTTATTCCTTTTTCAGATCCACTGGCGAGCTCGAAGCTCGCCACCTCCAAACCACCCCGTTTCCCTCTCCCACCAGACCAAAACCCCCTTTAAGTCAATCGCCACAGCCACATAAACCAGCAATCAAAGCTCCGAGCAGCCATCCAAAACCCCGACCCAGACCATCCCTTTTCAATAAACTACAACAACCCAGTCGCTGCCAGTTCCCTTCCACGTCCCCTTTTACATTTTCTTCTTTTTACAGGTATTTTGGCTCAAAGTCGGTGAGCTCCGATGAAAAAATGAGTTCCCACCACTGCGAGCTTCAAGCTCCGCGAACAACCAGCAAAACGCCAACCTCCGTAGCTCCGGCAAACAAGTAATCCTCTATGTTTTATTTTTGTTGTAACTATTTTACTTCGTTCATTGCTTTTCCAGATCTGGCCGAAGTTTGATAAAGTTTGTCTTTTCCGATTTGTTGTGTTGATATTATACTGTGTTATTTTGGTTTGATTGTTTATTCACAGCTTTTGTATTGATTTGCTGTTTGTTTACTCTTACAGTGGCTATTCTTTGAATTTTTTTTATTTAAATTAAATGTTTAATGGTTAAAGAATATTTTCAATTGTGATTTCATTCTTAGTTCTTTTATTAGGATAGTTACTATCTCATTATTTTATATTGTTAATTCTTTGTGACTTTATTCATTTGTTGACATCGAGTTATTTGTTTTAGTGTGAATTTTGTCTTTATTATGATTATTTTATTGATTGTTCTTTTGTTTCGTATGCTTATCTTATTTTTAATTGTTGTCTAATCTATTAATTTAATAGTTTAAATTATATTTGCTATATTTTGTTGGATTTAATATTGTTATTAATAATGGTGTTGCCTTCGGTAAATTTTATACTTTTCATGTTACTATTACTTTTTGTTGATGTTAAGATAATATTTTGTCATTTTTTGTTATTGTTAATGATATTGAATATATTTTGTTTGTTCAAAATGGCCAATGAGAAAATCTCTCCGTCGAATTTGGAGGCCTTTATATTGTAAAAGACGAAAATTTAATTTAATTTTGTAAATTCTGTTTGTTCAAAATGGTCAATGAGAAAATCTCTCTGTCAATTTTGGAGGCCTTTACATTGTAAAAAATGAAAATTTAGTTTAATTTCATATATTTTGTTTGTTCAAAATGGCCGATGAAGAAATTACCATCGATTTCTAAGGTCTCCCATGTTAATAAGACGGATTTTTATTTTTAAATTAATTTTTGATTCATATTTATTTATAACAACACTTTTACTAAGTGTCTTTACAGGTACCCGGAGGTGCTTCCTATTGAAGTTATTCGAATTAGGTTCGAATTATACTCTTATTTATATTGTATATTATTGACGATAGACAAATTTAGGCCGATTCCTATATTATTGTTTTATCATATTACTTGTGTATATTACATGTTTATTATATTTGTACATTATTTATTTTCATTCTCAATTTGAAAAAAAATGAATTCAGTCAGGACCCATATTTGTGAATTTCGAAGGATGCCTAACCCCTTCCCTTCGAAATAACTTGAACCCTTTATCTAGAATATCTTGGTTTCGTAAATTAATTAATTGGTTTCCTAGTTTTCCTAAAATTAGGTGGCGACTCCTTTAAAATTCTTTTAAAATTGAATCAATTGTTTAATTTTTAGTCACCACGATGTTTTGCCCTATTTGAATAGAGTAGGAATGTAAACAACCAAATTTGAACTTTTGATACATTACAGTAGCGCTACCAGGGGTCGGAGCAACTTATCTAAAATACACGATTATTTGTCTTTCTACATCACACTTTGTCGAATGTCCATTGTTCACTATGCCACAAAAAAAAGGAAAATCATAAGGTAGGAAAACAACACAAAGTATATCTTAATCATTAGCCACCGATTAGACGAGATGCTATTGAGGTACCTGAGCAGAGCCCCTTGTGCCCCTTCCACATTTGTTAGTGCGTCATCCATGTTCTCATCAATCCTGTGACAGAAACCAAGATATTACTTTACTGCTAAAAGAATTTGTTACCCACCCCCACTGTATCTTGATCAGAAGTCGTAACTAATGACTATATTGCGATTTGTGAGTATCAGTTTAATATCAACAATCAGGTAGTACAAGGTTTTACACCCTACAGACAACAGGAGAAGCAATAAACTTTAAGTGGAAGGCACCATTTTACAAGATTCTAAATACAGATAGCTCAAAGCACAAAAAACCTCCATCAACTTTCAGATTTTTCTCTAACCAATCTGGGGGTAAAGCAGTAAACCTTACTTGCTGATTGCACAAACATCATATTTGAAGAACATTTATAACATCTAATGTAAATTTGACTACAAATATTATCAATTATGTACAAAAGATTTACTTGTAAATGAAAAGAAGTGTGCCAAGGCCAAGAATTACACTACATGTCACAATAGAAAGAGGCGTTAAATAAAATGTGATGGTGGGGTTCATTGTAGTACACACATCACATTTTATGTTAACCACAAGTAGATATGCATATCATGTTAATGACCCTTGAGGAACTTCAAAAGCTCAATTTAACAAAGAACTTACCAATTATTATTTTTAAGAAGTGAGAAGAATTAGCCCGTTTCTTCCAACATAAATATGAATGAAATAATATAAAAGACACTAGGTCTTCTAATCCCTCTAACTAGCAGATGGTGGATGCAAGATCCGATCCCATATTGGAACGTTAATGTTTCTCAGTCCAAAAGTTCATACAAAGGTTAAAAAATTAACTTTTACCATGCAAAATAGGATATCAACAAGAGAAGACATCAAAGTATTGATCAGAGTGATCATCCAAAACTAGTGATTAGTTGATATTCATTACAAACAAAATATTCATTACTTGCCATCTCACATATTTAACTTTACGTCTTTACCACTAGGAGACTACATTGGTGCCAACTGGTTGTACAAAGATAACTATGAAAATACGATGCATTGAAATCTCCTAAATCCTTTTATTATCATCACCATTATTATTATTATTATTATTATAATTATTATTATTATCTTCATCATCATCATCTCCTACATCTGTTTATTTTCTGAGTGCAAAAACAATTGTTATACAAACCTGATTGCAACCTCCCCTTGCTCAGAAACCAAGGTAGCAAGCTGATTAAAAATGTTGCCCAGCTCTTGGATAGCAGACTCGGCATTTTGAAGAGCTTCAGCTCTACTCTGCATGAAGCTGTCTTGCAATGGAACTATCTGCTGCTGCTGCTGTTGTTGATCCTGCAACAATGGCTGTGTGTTTCCATCCCCTTGCTTCCTACAAGAGGGGAAAAACTTAGTGATACTTAAAAAACCCAAAGCGAGCACGAAAAAACAGATGTAGAACAGGGTCTGGTTTACCTTAGTTATTTTTCCAGATAATCATTACAGTTTGGACAAAGAAAAGTACCAAAGGATGTTATTTTTGGGACAAGTAGAAGTAGACAAGGATGCTAATATATAAATTGTTTTGTACATCTGAAGAGAAGCTTCTCATGTCTGTTTTCTTTTTAGTGCACCCATGAAATTCTGTATAGATGGTTGGGTGTTTTCTTTTGTAGAAAATCATATTTTTCTGCAGATTTTTTACTTATTGGTATACTGCTTGGTTGCTAGCATATGAGAGTTCTTCCAACCATTAATAAACATTATTTAACTTATTAAAAAAGTGAATGACCATGTGACTTACAGCTACACCTAAATCCAAAGCTAGTTGGGGTCAGACAAGACATATGAATCCCCATTGTCCATTTAGACTCATCTCATGCCAATATTCTATAAATTTAGGTTTTCTAACCCTAAAAATACACTACATTCTCAACTTGCACACAAACCCCCAAACAAAATAAGAAAAACTCTTAGCAAATGTTGGACTAATTTGACTGTACCAATAAGATTTAGCCTTAAGCTCAACTAGTTGAGGATCCTTTTCTTCTATTATATTCTATTTTTTGCCAAGTCTGCATGGATTTTAAGAGATTGTAGATCTCTCAAAATGACTTCCTTTCTATGATTTTAGGTCTAACTTGTTTTGTAACATCTTCAACACCACCAAAACTAGCCTTTGTAGGCTCACCTAGGCCCTTTGACTAAGCAGGAACCAGAATAGAACAAGGCAATAAAAACCTCCACCAGTGACATGCATTTATTTCAATTGCCTACAATAAGATGCCTCCAATGATGATAACTCATCTTTACACTCCTGTGTCCCTCAGCTACTTCGTTTGGACCTTATAGGGCACCATCTGTCGTGGTCGGGTCATCTTTATTGACCATAGCACAAACACCACCACCGCTGCCTCTATTTTACTTAACTTTATACTACATTGTTATTTGTACTCCGTAAACTTAATAACCATCACTGAGTATTGTCATATTCAAGTATTCTAACATATATAATACTTTTTGATCAATTTGTGCCATTTGACAAAAAATGTGGCTAAAACTATAAAATTTATTGAAATAACACAAATTTGGCTAGAATTAAAAGAGGGAGAGAGATATTAAGATAAGATCAAATAGATAACCAACAAATATAGCAAGACGAGAAGAATGCACAAAGTTCCCACACAGGCAATTAGAGTAACTAGGTAATAAGTCAATAGAGTGTAAACAATACAATCTTAGTATACTGATAGAAGATAAATAATGAAATGATAAAAGGAGGCCCATGGGAGGAAACAGACAAGGGAAGAATAGTGTGTGTTAAAGGGGAGAGGCATGGGGAAATGTGGGTAAGGGGTAGGAGTGTACCATTTAAATTTCTCATGATTTTTAAAGCAAAAGATCATGTGAAACCAAACTTCCAGGAGATCAGCCCCCAATCATTTTAACCAGATAGAGATCGAAACTTCCGACCACTTGAACTGTTACCAAACAGCATTCATCCAAACAAGGTGTGTGTCTTATTCAATTTCACCGATTCAAGAATATAAGTTTCATGGAAGAAAGGGGTTAAGAAAAATTTGGATTTAGTAACAGATTAGACAAATAGGATAAAATAAAGGTACTTAGTATTATCGTAGATCATGTTTGGAGAAGCTATTATACGGACTGTCCAGTAGTTAACTCAGGGAGACAGATTAGGCCATAGACTGAAAAGGTTATTCCCACGAGAGGAATAGCTATCTCCTCTCTTTCAACCTTTAACAAATGAATCATTTGTAATTTCTTTTTGGCATCAACATGGGTAGATCAGTAATCATGTCAAGATTACCAAAAGCAAAGGTTGGAAAGAAGAACAGACTCCTAGAGTTTCATCTATTCTTTTGAATTAGTTAAAATCATTGTAATAAAAATATAGCAAGCAAGACATTCCCATAATTACAAAAGAAACTCATGGCTACTAATATGTTCAGTGATAGCAGGCCTGTAAGGCATGAACTGCTAAGACGGTGTATTTCCTCACCTTGGAAATAACTGAGAAGAAGAAGCTGAATCATTAGCCCAAGGAGGAGGACTGGCTGATGTACTAGCAGTATTCCTTGAAGCTGGGGGACAACAACAACATACCCAGTGAAATCCCACTAGGTGGAGTATGGTCCTTGAAGCTAGTGGACGCTGGCGCACAAATGGATTCGAAGCTTCTCTGGTAGTCGATGAAGAAAACATCTGTCTTCTGTTCTCATGAACCTTCATATTCTGGAAACAGAAATTCAAGAAAATGTAAATGACCATGATGAAGTGTATTTTTTCTACTGTTAACGACCAAAAAGTTGAAGGATACATGTAGCCACAAAAAAAATAGTAAATAGAAGCCTTTGCTAAATTGAGACTCACAAAAGATCTATTTGAGTAAGAAAACAGGATAACAAAGAAGATATAACCAGCATCTGGCTAGTCTCACCTCTGTCCGCATGGTGAGTACTTCTTTGAACTCCTTTGTGGCAGTCATCAGCCTGTTCTTCAAGCCATCTACAACAGTCGTTGAGTGACTAATGGTATCACTATTACCACTTTCATTACGAGAATTAGAGTGAAGCTGGAGATCTACTACATCAGAGTTAAGTGCTATAATATCTTGCTTGATGACTGCAGTCAGCTCCTGGATTTCTGTAGTCGGATCATCAAAATCGGAAGTCCTTTTTGCCACTGGAATGAAACATAAACCACTATTAGATAAAGATCAGAAACCTTGGCCCTGATTATAATCACAACATAAATAAGTGTCAAAGAGCCAAGGCCCTGGTATAAACCAATAATATGTTTAAAAAATAAAATAAGGGTCAACATCTCTCTTTTACAGTTTGAGAAGAAACCAAAGCATAAATGGTCAGGTTAGTAGGAACATGAAATCTAGGGAGGGACTGCAGTATTAAAGATAAACTTGAACAAGAAAATCCATTATGGTCCTTGAGGACTTGAGAAGATTAGATTTAGCCTAAGTTGCATGGACTTTTCACTTTCGATGCCGCACTCGTGTCGGATTCTCCAAAAATACACTACTTTAGGAGAAGCCGACACGCACCCATAGACATTTTTGAAGAGTCCAAGCAACATCGGATTTAGCAACTCATTACCCAAATTTCCTTAGCATCCATAAGAAAGATCAGTTGCCTAAGTTTGCACCTATATTTCCTTTTACATGAATTTCTAACACCGTGCTTAAATCATTATACACAACAAACTGAACTGCCCCACGAACCCATGATGAGAAAATATAAAGGGAGGTCATAACTGGGGCCTGTAAGGGAACTGTGTAATCTAGTACGCCAAAATTGATGACTTTGCCACTTCAATAGGCAAAAGGAATGTCTTAAAGCATAGAAATTCTGCATAAAACTAGGCGTGAATGTTGTTTCTGAATAAGAAGGAAAATGCATAAGATTTGACCAAATAGTCAAAACATACTGAAATGGCTAAAAAGAAAACCTAAGGAGTAAAAGAAAGATAGCAAAGTCAAACCACTAAGGTAAAAGTCAACCCCAGAAACAGAACAAAAAAGATTAACTTCAAAGCACCATAGAATAAAGTATTCCATTCTTCACAGAATACTATTAAATAGGATTTGGATAAGAAAAATGAAAGGTCATATTAGAAGAAACAACTAACTTCAAAATCCAGAAAGTAACAGGACTGAAGTTTGAAGAAAGCTTTTCATCTGTGAAAGCTCTAAGCTGCTTTTTCCACAACTCTAATGCTTAGCAAATCCATAAAAATTGAAGATTCCAAGTTAAACACTGTCATTTACCAGATTATCACTTTACACATGTTTTTTATAATAATGGTGGCATCAGGACAGCTTAGCCAGCTTAAGTGCAACTCAATTACTCCATCAGGTTCTGCTACCTTCCACCATCATACGTATCATTGTACCAGATAACCTATCTACCAAGACTTAACCAGAAAAGAAGAAAATTACCTAGAGTGCGACTGATATTGGTCCTCTGAAATGGTAAAATAATCTACCAGACATATACATGGGTCACTGTAATATAAAATAATTTTGAACAGAGACCAGAAAAATTTGATCCGAATTCCGATATTTCAGCTAACGTTCATTACTGATCCAAAATTTGCAGAAAAATGAGAAGAAACCTCAATTTTAGAAGAAGATTTCTAATCAGAGAAATCAGACCCAAACTTCAATGAAGAAACTCCGAACTGAGAACTTCGAGTAGAACCTTTAAACCCTGGGACTGAAGCTATAAAAATGAAACCTTTTCAAAGAAAATCACCCCACTTAGAATATCCCACCAAGTGAGTGTTTCAGAATCTCTTTTCTAAAGAACATCAAGCGCTCTGCATTGGAGAAGAATTATATGTGCTACCATCAAGTTCATTGGATGCACATTATGACCCAACACTCAAAAGGCTAAAACCCAGCTCACATCAGCTAAATTAAGCTTATATTAGAATGAAACCTTTTCAAAGAAAATCACCCCACTTAGAATATCCCACCAAGTGAGTGTTTCAGAATCTCTTTTCCAAAGAACATCAAGCGCTCTGTAATGGAGAAGAATTATATGTGCTACAACTAAAAGCCATCAACCTTATCAAAAAAAAAAAAAACCAAAAGCCATCAAGTTCATTGGATGCACATTATGACACTAACACTCAGAGGCTAAAGCCCAGCTCACTTCAGCTAAATTAAGCTTATATTAGCAACAAAATAGTAAATCCTTCATATCACAATTCAAAATTTAATAACTTTCAAGAGCGACAAATGCAACCACAACCTCCATAATTATACATTTCTTAGCAGTGTGGTTTAGTGTGACTTCATATTTCCTCCCAATAGTGGGATGACTCGCCTGATTGCTAAATTGAAAAAGTTAATAATCTCGGTATTCCTACTTGTATAAAGGATTGAGAGACTGTTGTAGAGAATCGTGTTTTGACGTAGGTTCTCTACTTCTGATATACCTCTTGTAATCAGGAATTTTTCTTCCCACTGTTAACTATACTATTTAACTTGTCAAAAGAAATCCCAGTGTCCCAACTACGGTGTTGAAGCACCACATGTGAAATCTCTAATCTACAGACTGATCCCAAATACAAGTAATTTCGTTTTTTTTTTTAAATACAATTTGACACATCCGAAATTTAATCAGAAATACTATACTAACTACTATGAAAGATATAAAATGTTCAAGAAATTGTAAGGTTATCCAATTATTGAAAGAGTTGTATAATGGGACAAATGGAGTACAGAAATACTCCTCCATTCCAAATTGTTTGCTACTATTTAATGGGGCCAAGAACTAAATGGGACATAGAACAACTAGAAACTCCAAAACTATGCCTCAACATCAAGCTAGTTGGAGTGGGCTAATGATATATTTTGATTAGTTTTAGTTTCGTTGCCGACATACAGCTACCCTTCCTCTTTTAGCCGGGCTTAGTACAATCTCACAAACAAATAGGATATAGAGTGAATCCTTAATACAAAATGAAGTATCTGAGAGACTAAGAGATGTCCTAATATTGGCCTACGTTTTGCTAGCTTTGCAAGCTTCTGAGAGGTTTGATGTATTCCAAAACCAATTTTGGAGGCTCGCCGATTGAACTCCGATTGCATAGCAATAGTGGTCCTCTGTTCCTCCGATCTAGAACCACTGCTGGTGCTGCTGCTAATCGGCCCATTCTGAAAAGACGAAAATGACTTCTTTAACCTCTCCGCTATACTCTGAAACTCCTGAGTCCGATCCCGATATGACGCACTCGCTACTTTCACAGGCATTTTCAATAATAATCTCCGAAAATTATAACTTTCAATACACTAACAAATCGATCTATGCTCCTCAATTATAAAAATAAAAAACACAGAGAATTTCACATGCGCATTCAAAAACCGATTGGATCTGAAGAACCCTAGAATTGCGAGATATTAAGCATATGAAATGAAAATACTTCACCATTAAAAAGAAAATAAAGAAATGTAAAATGTCAACAATATATATTATAATCAAACTTATGATTGCTGATCCTTTGAAGAAAAGGATTATTGCCCAAAATATTCATAAAACATGTTGAAAAATAGACATTAGTCATAGCAATAGCAATGAATCATCTTACGTAAAGAATTTATGATGTTATGCAATTGATACTTTAAGCTCACCTATGTATACTAGATATGTGAGCTCGTGCCAGTACGACTCAACATATGTTACTTATTTTGTCGTAATTTATATGGCAAAAATAAAATTTGGAAAGTCACCAATTTTTTTACATATTAAGTTGTCAATTATTGTGATTTATAAAATTTATATAATTTTTAAATAATATGTTACTCTTTTGGTCCTAATTTATGTGGCATGGATGAAATTTGGAGAGTCACTCAATTTTCTTATATAGTTTTTAATTATTTAAAGTCATAACTTATATTATTTTACGTTAAAAAAATGTAAAAATCTGTTCATATTTATTAATGAAATGATTTATAGCGGCATAACTATTTATGATTTCTTTTGAGACACAAGTATAGAAATAATTTGATTTATTCAATTTGAGAAATTAAAAAATAATTTATTACTTATAACTTAATTTATGTTTGTTATTAACTATAATTATTTTCATTCTATTTTTCAAAATATTGAATTTATTAAAAAGATAATATAATAAAGTTAATGTTTTATTTACTACTCCTTAAATTATGTTAAATCAATAACAAACAATTAAAAATTCGCGGAGGAAATACTACAATAATGTCACATTTATAAGTTAGACTAGATTAGGCCTGCTTGTGCTAACGCACTAGCCCAACACATGAACACTTGAAACTTTTTTGGAGTGCTTTGCGGTAATCATTTAGTCACTCGAGAATTTAATATTGACTTAGCTATGGACATTTAAATTTCTTCCATTTCCATAGTTCATACAAACATTATAAGAAATAACCACTCTAAATACTATTTGTACAAAGATTGTCTATATAGATTTCTCTCTACATTAATTGAATATTAAAATCTCTCCAACTCATCTGGCAAGGACAAAACAAACATCTTGTTGATCTTCAATGCAACTGTTGTTTGAGTGTACCCTTCTCATCTCTTACAATCAATCAACACAAGAAAATCTATTAATATAATAAATCACAACCACTATTTGAATAATTCATTTTAGTGGCGTGATCATATACATTTTAAGTGAGATAAATAATGTACATGCTCCTGAATAACACGGGGAATCGAATCAAGAGAAAGAAGATTCTATAAAAATGAGAGTCCGGAGCCAAAAGAGCAAAAAAAATTGTCAAAAATTTCAAAAGGGCACATCAAATTTTTTTAAAACCAAAAGGGCAAAATCGCTCCTGATGGAGCGATTTCCCTTTGACACAATGACAAAAAATTGCTGCCCTAGCAGCGATTTTGTCTAAAAACTTTTCTTCTTTTTTTTTATTAAAAATCGCTGCCACAACAACGATTTTAAGTTAGAAATTTTTTTTCCCGTACATCGCTGCAGGGGCAGCATTTTTCATGCCTAGTGCTGTTATTTTCATGCCTATTCATGTCTATTGTTAATTATTAATATTAATAATATAGAAATGTTAAACAAGACGGACAATATACTCATTAAAATTATTGAAGCATGAGGGAAATTGAATTATATATCATAAATAATAATAAAAGAATATATAATTAAATTTTTTTTTTAAAATTCTTAATATAGCAGCGAATTTGAAGAAAAGAAGATTTTTTTTTTGAGAAAATCGCTGCTAAGGAAGCTATTTTATTTTTTTTAACGTACAACAACTATAGCAGCGATTTTGGTCAAATCCGTACAAAATAAAGTAGATTTTGTAGGTATGACTTTTAACACAATAACCAAAATGCACTTTCTAGCTAATTAAAATCCAAATTAAAGTCATTATTATTAGTTTCTATACTTGCAAGTTTTTTTCCCCCTTTTGCTTTACCTCTCCTCTAATATAATTTACCTTTTCAACAATTTCTTTTAACTCTATGTCGGAGATTTTCATGCTAAAATCTCGCTAGGAATACTATATCACTACAATAGATTAAGTGCCTTAATAGAGATTTTCTTTTAACTACCTTAGCAGCAATTTTCTCAAAAAGAAAAAAAAAATCTTCAAAATCGCTGCTGTCTAAGAATTTTTTTTTTTTAAAAAAACTTTTTTTTAATTCAATATTCTTTTATTATTATTTATGATATATAATTCAATTTTCCTCATGCTTCAATAATTTTATTGAGTATACTGTCTGTCTTGTTTATCATTTTTATATTATTAATAATTAACAATAGACATGAATAGGTATGAAAATAATAGCACTAGGCATGAAAAACGCTGCCCCTGCAGCGATGTAAGGAAAAAAATATTCTGACTTAAAATCGTTGTTGTGGTAGCGATTTTTAATAAAAAAAAAAGCAGCGATTTTTCATCATTGTGTTAGAGGGATTTCGCCCTTTTGATTTTAAAAAAATTTGATGTGTCATTTTAAAATTTTTGACAATTTTTTTTGCCCTTTTGGCTCCGGACTCATAAAAATGAACTCATCTTCCCTAAGTTAACTTTGATAAGGCAAAATTTTAAGGGCCTGTTTGGAAGGACACCCTGGTAATTGGATTTGGTGTAATTGGTGTAATTACATTGTCTTGTCCTGTTTGACAGGACAAGTAATTACTTGGTCAGCAGTATGGTTGGCAACGGGATCGGAACCGGGACTATCGGACCGGGACAGACCGAAACCGGGCACCACGGGCCTAAACCGGGACAGACCGAAACCGGTAATTTCGGAAAAAAATCCGTGTACCCGTCCCGGACCGGTAACGGACCGGACCGGAAACTTGGTCCAACTGTTATAAATTATAATTTTTTTATTAAAATTAAAAAATTAGGAACATTACACTTAAAAATTTATACTTTTAAAGTTTTAAATACAAAATTTCAAACTTTTAAAAGTATAAAAGTTTAAATTTCACAATTTAAAAGTTTGAAAATTTAAATTCAAACTTTAAAACTATAAAAGTTTAAATTTCACCCTTTAAAAGTTTGAAAATTTAAATTCAAAGTTCAAACTTTAAAACTATAAAAAGTTTAAATTTCACACTTTAAAAGTTTGAAAATTTAAATTTAAATTATAAACTTTAAAACTATAAAACTATAAAAATTTAAATTTCACACTTTAGATTTTAAAAGTTTGAAAATTTAAATTCAAACTTTAAAACTATAAAAGTTTAAATTTCACACTTTAAAAGTTTGAAAATTTAAAATTTTAAAACTATAAAAGTTTAAATTTCACACTTTAAAAGTTAAATTTGAACTTTTGAAGACAATAATAAAAAAAAATTAAGGCGAATAGCCTATACTTTTATTAATATTAATTAAATAGTACAAGTTGAGTTACAAAATATTAGTAGAGTATTAAAAAATCTAATCTACACAGCCACCTTCTAGGAAGGGTTCTGTTTGAATTAGACCTCGAATTATTATACTCATACTAATAGACATTTAAATTTAATAGTTCATGCTACCAAGGAAATCTTTTTTTAAATCATTTAACATTTCTCTAGTAACATGCTCTGGAATTGGTTGATTAGCTAGTTCTTCCATTGCATCAATGCCGTCATCACTAAAATCTAGCATTATTTCATCAACGTCATTTTCAAATTTGGTCGGTAGAGGTGGACGACCATAACTCCTTCTCTCGCCATTAATCCAATCTCTAAATAGTACGGATATCTCCAAGCTATCTGCTGCTAATGAATATCTATGCTCTCCAATTTGAAATCTTGCTGCACTAAAAGCGCCTTCCGAAGCTACTGAAGATGCTTGAATAGCTAACACATCTCGAGCAACCGGTTGTAGTTTTGGAAATCCTTTGCCGCGATTGCTCCACCATTCTAGAAGATCAATAGTAGTAGGTTCTGTATTTTGATTAATATATGCATCAAAATCATTTCTATCATTATGAGAAAGTTCAATAATACAATCTATCATATCATCAATATCATCTTCATTATTATATCTACTCCTAGAACTTTGAGGCTCTTCGTTATGTACTACATTCCTTATATTAGAATTATACAAGTCGTACAATTTTCTAGCTTCAATTTTTATACTATCTTTAACATCTTGACAACTAGGTGTTTCATCATCTTCACTATCAATACCCAAATTAAAATATATTTTATCAACCATTCGTGATGCACCTTCATCTTTGTAATGTGGGTTTAACAAACAAGCAGTTAAATAAATTTGAGGAATAGGAATAAAATATTTTTTAAATTTTTCAATCATTTTCTTAACAGATTGTTCAAATCTTGGTTTATTTTTGAATTTATAAAATTTAGTAGAAATAGCACAAATATTAGGTAAAACAGAGCAAATAGTTGGATAATAAAGTGCAGATATTTTTTTTGTAGTTAAATAAAAAACTTTTAAGAATTCTATAAGTTCTTTTATGTCATTCCAATCATTATCATCAAGTCTATATGTCATATTTGAATTATGAGCATTCCAAACCATTTGTAAAGGTTTCCTATATTCATAAGCAACTTCAAGCATTTCAAATAAAGAATTCCATCTTGTACACACTGATTTTGGAATTTTTCTAGGTGGAAGATTAAATTCACGACAACGATTTTCAAAATCTCTACGTCTAGACTTAACTTGACATTTAAAAATAAAATGACATGCAGTTTCAACTTTTGTGCAACCATCATCATATATTGCTATACCATCTCTAACAATCAAATTATATATGTGTGCAGCACACCTAATATGAAAACCATCAATATAAATAGGGCAAAGAGACGGTTTTAGTATTTCAACAGCATTACTATTATTAGAAGCATTATCTAATGTGACACTACTTATTTTATCACAAATTCCATAGTTTTGCAAAACATCTATAATTGTTTGAGCTATATAACTACCGGTTTTATGCATTTCACAACATTTATAACCTAAAATTCTTTTTTGCAAAGTCCAATTTTCATCAATCCAATGCGCAGTAATTGTGAAATAATCATTACCATTTACACTACGGCCCATATCAGAAGTAATAGCTATTTTACAATTGTTATAATAAAATAAACAACGAAGATATTGAAAATGTTGAGCTTGATAATCAAAGATAGCCTTTTTAATTGTATTTCTAGTAAAACCTTTAAAATGTGGATTATACACAATTTGAATATAATGAATAAAACCGGGATTTTCAGCAAAACTAAATGGCAAACCCATAACAACAATCATTTTAGCTAATTCTTCAAGATCTTTTTCTCTACTATATGACCGTTGTATACTAGAACCAGAAACATTGGAAGGATTTAATTGTGTTTTGACCATATTAGAGTCATCTACTCCTACATTTTCAGGAAGGGTGGTACCATTTTTTTTAGCTTCGGCTATAGCTTTAGCATGCAAAAATTTATTTTTACAACATGACATTAAATGATTACTCAAATGTCCCGTCCCACCCTGTTTTCCTACAGTTTTATGATTCATTCTATGTTTACATTTATTACAAATAGCTTGTGTTTTATCTTCATTCTGAGTCATAAATTGCCACACAACTGATTTTTTAGCGCGTTCTACCTTAGTCCTAGGATGCACGGGGGGAATGGGAGCAGGACAACGAAAGGGAGCGGGAGCCGGGGAAGAGGGATTGGGAGTGGGACTAGTATCCGACGGTGGCTCAGTTTCATCATCATCATATTCATCAACATTATTATCAAAACTATCAACATAAGCATTAACGTTATCATGTTCATCATCTTCAGGTAATTCCTCTTCAAAATTACCAAATCTTCTTTGTAAATGTTCATGATAAGGATCTAATCCACTATTACTATCAATACTAAAAACAGTTTCATCAACATGCGTATAATCATCCGTATTTATTCTTAATTGAGAAATTTTTTTAGTTTTAAATTGAGAAGTACTACCGGTTTTTTATTTTTCTTGGATTTTGAGCTAGATAAATTAGTGAACGAATTAACTATGGTTGTTTTACCCTTTTCAATAATGTTTTTTCCGAAATCCATATTCAAATATAAAAAGTGAGTAAATTATATATAATACGAAAATGATTAGCAAAGTTTTAAACAAATAAACAACTAAATAAGTAGAGACTAGAGATTAATTACTCACAAAATAAATAATTAAATGTCAACAAATAAATAACTAAATGAAAAGTGAGTTGGAACGAATGTACCAAACGTCTACTTAAAAAAGTAGACGTGTATGACCGGAAGCCGAAAATTGAAAGTTGAATTTTGAAGCTCCAATTTTCAAAGACCAAATTCGTAATTTTAACGAGAATAAGAGAATTTAGAGAGTTGAGAGTAGAGAGATTAGAAGATATTTTTGTGAGTGAAAAGAATGAAAGATTAGGGGTATTTATAGTTAAAAAAAAGGATGAAAATGTAGTTTTAAGAAGTTTGGGGTATTAAAAAAAGTTTGGGGGGTAGGGAGGTGTAAAGGGGAGTTATGGGGGTGAAAGAGCCGTTGGTGGTGCCCAAAACCCGTTGCCCANAACGGCTATAATTTGAATTTTCAGATTAAAAAAAATAAAATAAAAATGAACGAATCGGACCGGAACCGGGACTAACCGGACCGGGACGGACCAGTAAATCCCGTTACCCCTCCCGGACCGGAACAATACCGCATCTAACTGGTACTATCCGGAACCGAGACGGAACCGGTAACAGACCGGAACGGACCGAAATCGGTACCGGTACCTCCCGGTTCCGTTGCCACCCTTAGTCAGCAGGTAATTGGTGTAATTGACAGGGGGTAATTATACTCTACAATTCACATGCAGAGGCTGTGAATTGCTGGTAATTACATGGTGTAATTACCACCTGATTATTTTTTAATTTTTTTTATTTCTATTTTAATTTTTTTACTTCTATTATTTTAAGTTATTTTTTTAATTTTATTATTCTAAAATTTTTTAAAAGTTTATTTTTTATTTTATATTATTATATTTCATTTTCTTCTTATTCTCAACCTTACTTTACGTGATTCTATGTAATTTTTTCGTATTATCTATTTCTTTATGCCATGCTTATTTCTCATTAGCATAATTTTATTATATTCTAATTTCTAAATTAAAATAAAATTTATTGTTAAGTAAGGTTATAATAGACTTACGTTTTCTTTATTAAGAAAAACTAAAAATAAATCATATATATTGCTATGTTGAAATTTGTTATAAGAGTATTATGTTAAAATTTTGTTTTGAATTTATAACTTATGTTATATTTTCAGTTTCATTTGTTTTAGTAATATTGAACCTACATTGCACGTCATATTTTAATTAGAGTTGATAGATTATATTTTTGTCAAACATTTAATAATTTATGACATTTTATTTATTTATTATTCTTTTTATCAAACATGCATTTTTCGATGTTCGTAGAAACTTCATACTTTTAGTTGTTACGATCAATTCAATTCAAATATATTAATTTGAAAAAATATAAATCAATTATTTTTTCATAATATTAGTTACAGAAAATATGTTTATTAATTAATATATTTTCAAAAAAGAATATATATCTTAAATATTTAATTTAATGTCATTTATAAAGTTTTTTATTTGTCTAGTATAAATTTTAAATAATTAATTTTTTTAAAAAATTTATTATAGTTTTATGATTGCAATTGTGTATCCAAACAGAACATGTGTAATTACAGTGTAATTACAATGTGGCAACCAAACATGTCAGTGTAATTACTAGACAGTATAATTACTAGGTTGATAATTACTACCCTAGTAATTACACCAATTTCAATTACCAAGTGGTTTTCCAAACAGACCCTAAAAATGAATTGGGGAGGATCTCAAGAAAAGATAAGCTTTGTAAATATTTAGACAAGAAATTTATCCGTACTTTCAATAGTAGTCAACAATAGTTACCTCATTCAGTTAGCAAATCGTTGGGCACTCACATAAATGAAATTAGTTTTCTGAACCTTTTAAGCACTTTCGAGTTTGACCATGCAAGAAAAAATAAGAAATGTCAATACTTTTGATTATGTTCGTTGATATATCGTAATATTTGTGTCTATCAATTTTCCACCACCTGTTGTTGCCTTCACCAACAATGTGTACACCTTTTCAGATACATATATGATAGCGGGGGAAATAGCTTAGTAAGATAAGAGTTGAAGAGAAATAATCACCAAAAATAAATGAAAATTAAACATAGTCTGAGTATGTGTTAGGGGAAGCAAGATGGTCTCACACACGTGCACTTCCCTCAAGTATTCAACTACTATTGTGAATAGGTTATATAGAAGGCAAGGTTGGTTATATACTATTTTTCACCATCATATTGATTCAAACTTCTAATTTATACGGAACTTACCGCTTACACTTAAAGTATTGTATATCATTCTCCACCTCAAGTATATTGGACTTGTAAAATCTTGTGAATTCAAATTGTGCGATTATTATATTATAACTCAATAAAGCACGATTATGCAATCTTAACATTTAATTGTTTTTAAAAAAGTAAATAGATTTATAAATATGTAGAATAATTATTTTGCATTATAACTAAGAATACAGAATAAAAAAGTGTAGAACTTACCTCTCACACTCAAACTACTTTGGACTCAGTTTCAATCCATATGATGTCCGTCATCTGGACCAAAATGAATTCCACAATTTACATTTGAATTGACACATATAAGAAATAAGGGTCTTTCATTAGGAGTTTGAGAATATTTCACTCATAATTCTCGTGATCGTTCTAAAGTCTTTCCAATCACTATTACAATCAAAATATTGTTTAAAGACCATATGAAAAAATCAAACACATCACGTGCATATGTGAATGACCCATCAGCCATCAACATTCTCAAGGCGCCAGTCGAAAAAGTGGATTAATTTACGTATGTAGTAAAATATCATAATAACAAGTGAAATCTTTGGACGGAAACTTACCTCTATCATGGAGAATATATCCTTGTTTTCTTCACTCGAGAAAATCTGAATTTTCAAAACCTGTGAAATTCAAGGTGTTAGAGCATTATATTCCATCCAAATAAGTCATACAACCACGTTAAATGAAAAAAATTAGAAGTAAATAAAGAAAATCATACTTTTATTATATTACCACCAAACTCTTAACTCAATTAGTATAAAGAAGAGAATTCGATTTTCAATCAGTTAGAAGCACAACAAGTCAAAAATATAAGAATAAAGCAATGAGGAATTACAATAATTTTATAAAGTACTCAAGACTGCCACTAATTAATTTCTATTAAAATGTCAATATAATGAAGGCTCAATGTTAGGGAACAAATGTGAAAAGAGAAACGAGAATTATTTTTCATTTGGGTCAAACATATCATCAAACATCTTGAGTGCAGTGTCACTCTAGTAGTAATAGAAACAGTTACTACTGCATATGAAATATTGAANTTAGGAATCTTTCCCAATTAAGACATTTACAGATACACGTCGGATACACGTGGTAGTTGTTAAATGGTTATTGTATACATGTCAGATACACGTGGGAGCTTAAATACACGCGCCTTGGCCGTTTATGAAAAGTGATAAAAAAAATGCGTAGATAGTTCAAATCTGGGGTGGTAGAGGTGTTCAATAGGTACTAGGTGTAGTTGAGGTGTCTAAATGAATAATGAGGACAACTTTGAGTGGCTACAGATGACTTTGGCCTAAAAATTATGATATGCATAAGCATGATTAATTGGCATGACACATATCACGTTGCGCATGACTCATGTCATACATAAAGGACATGTATCGCATATGTAGAGTTTTGGGCTAAATTCATCCCTTAACTATGACTAAGACTTAAGTTACATCCTTGTACTATAATAGTTAACAACAAACATCCTTTTAGTATTTAAAATATAACAAAAAAAAATTCTTTTGTCTATTTCAATTAAAAAACTAACGTTTCTTTTCCTAAAAGTTATTTCTCTCTCCCATCTCCCTATTTTGCCCCTTTCAAATCTGTCCCATCTTCTTCCATATTCAGCAAAATCAAGAAGGAAATTCAATTTTTTCTGAACTTCACAAAATAATCAAGATCAAAAACAAACTTCTCTCTTCAACAAGAGTTGAAAACAGGGCAGAGGGCTGACAATACACAAACAAGGTAAAGGAATAAAAAATCTTTGAAAATTTCTAATTTTTTTTATTCGAAAAATATTTACAATTTTAATTTCTTATTTCAGGTTAGAAGAGGTACATCTCAAGCCAGCCAACAACGTCAGAGCTTTCCATTTTCTCTATGAAGTTGCAACATTGAAGAAAATACATTTTCAGTTTTGGATCTTTTTTGGATATTTGATGTATCAAACTAACTTACTGTTTTACTAAAATCATGAGTTTTTTTTTCTTCTTTTCAGTTTTCTACTGTTTGATTATTTTTTTTGGGCAATTTTTTGTTGTTTTGTTGCTGGTTTACCCAGGTTTTTTGTTGTTTTTCTGCAATTTTGCAGATATAATTGGTATCAGAGCCAAGTACTAAATAAAAATATGGAACTAGACCGTAATCTAATAAAACCTATATGGTATATCAAAAAAAATTGAATAGCCTTCCTCAAACCTACCTAATTCCACCCCAGTAACAACTACACAACAATACTACTAATTAAGCAACTATAAGTCTATCACCAATTGTGTTATAGAATATAAATTTTTGACCTAGAAGAAAAAATATTATAATTTCAAGAAGTATGTATATTAAGACCCCACCCCCACTCCCTCCCCTCTTGTAATTTCATAAGAATTTTACCAAACATGCCAAGTAATTATTTTTCATTCAAATAGAAATGAATCCTGGCTGAAATATTTGAGGCTGTTCATATCAAATGAAAATATGTGTAGTATTTCAATTTTTGAGAGCTTGTTCTGGATTGTGATTTTGTCTAGAATTTCTTTACTTAAATTTATGTTTGTATTTATATATTTTATACTTGCATTCTTGTTATATATTGGAATAAAATTGATACATATACCTTTATTTTATTTAAAATTATTTGGTACACTAAACCTTGAATTAAAGAGTTTAACTAATGATATACTATTTTTTATTTTTTTTTGTAATTTATGAAAGAAATTATCGTGGACAAAAGAAAGCTAGTCAACTCTTTATTTTGATGGTTGTTATGTATTGTTTCATAATATATTGAATTATATTATATTATTTTGATGAATATAATATTTTGATAGATTGTATCATTTTTGTCGTTATATAATTCAAATATAACCAATTTAAAGGATCAATCAACAAGAAAAATAGAGTATGAAATAAAACTATCATAAAGGGTATGGTAAATGATAAAAAATATTTATTAGATAATAAATAAAGTAAAAATAAAAATTTAATAATAACAATGTAACTATGTGACCACACCAAATCATTAATTGTTACATAAAATGATATTTTTTGTCATTACGTAACATGGGATAGAGGTGGATTCATCTCAACCCCTTTCATACCGTAACATGATTCGCCCATCCACCAATGATGATGATTTTTGACAATACAATATAAATTTTAATAACAATTACAATAAAGAAACATTATATTTAAATTAATAACACTATATATCGAGTAACAATTATCCAAACAAGGTGTTGAAGTGTTTAACTTAAATACTAGTATGGTAAATCACAAGAGTACCAATTCTAGAAAGAAAGTAACACTTTGTTTGGATCATTGATATCCATTGTTTCATAATATATTGTATTGTATTATACTCTATTGTACTGTATTGTATGGTATATATAATGTTTGGCTTGACTGTATTGTTTGTTGTTGTTTAATAACATTTTAATTGTTTGGTTTGATTGTATCGTATTATATTGTAATTTATAAATTTACTAAAATATCCTTAATTATTCTAGGGTAGGAGGTTTGACTAGAATTAAATAATATAAGGTAAAGGGTAAAATAATATTTTGAAATATTATATAAAGATATAATTGGAAAAAGAAATTAAGTAACAATGGGAACACACCAAATCAGTTGTTCCATAAAATAGGGGTTTTCATTATTACGTAACAACGAAATTTAATAATACAATACAATACAATACATTTTAAGTAACAATCAAAACAAACATTGTAGGTATAGTAACGATACAATACAATACAATGAGTAACAATGATCCAAACAGAGTGTAAGTGTCCAACCTCCAACCCTACATCCCCTACCCCACCCCACCCCTAGCTAGTTTTGTAAGGAGTCGTTTGGTTAGAAGACAAGTTATGTTGGATTAGTTATAATGAGATAAGTTATATTGGGATAAGTCATGCTAAGATTAATTATGTTGAGATTTTTTTAGTTGGTTGTTTGGTTTGCCAAGTATGTATGACATAATTTCTAAGAATAAGTTGTTTGTTTACAAAAATACCTTCTAAGAATAAGTTGTTTGTTTATAAAAAGGGTTTAAGGGGATACTTTTGTTATTTTACATTTTTATCCCGAGATAAGTATTCCATCCACAAGTAGGAATAATTTATCCCAATCATAATTATTAATATTGGGATAAATTATTTCACAAAGGACTGAGAGGTACTATAAACTTATCTCGAAGTTATTTTTCTTTATCGGCCATTTAAGATATTCTTTTGACCTACCTCAGATTATAAGGAATCATATTAACTCTATCACCCTATCCATTTAGATAAATTAATTATGATTCTTCCTTGTGGGCTCCCAATTACTCAACTATTGAAAGCTCAATTGTCTATGGCTATTTAATATAACTAAGAATTGTGCTGCTCCACCATCTTTTGTTATGCAACAACGTAACTAGTCTATGATACTATGACAAGTAGTTTGTTTATTAAATATCATGAGAAATCAAATTGTTCGGTAGGACACAATAGAAAAATAATGCAGGAATATAATTTGTTGGATATATACACCTTTTCAATTTGTGTACGTATAACTAATACAAATATTAATTATGCATTCTATTTGATAATATGCTATGTATAATTAATATATGAAAAATTATGACATATTAGCAATGCAAAGAGTTTTAGTACTTGCATTATCATTGTTAAATACAGTCTGTCAAGATTTTTTTCATATACTTTCCACTGTATTTGTAAAGGATATGTTTGTAAACAAATATCTTTTTTTAAAAAAAATTAAGTAATACACATGCTATTTTTGATACACAAAATCTAACACTTCAAAAAAAAAATCTCAGCATAACTAATGCAAACATTTATCAGTACTACTAATACATCATATTTAACAGTACTATTATTTACATCTTATCAGACGATCCTAATTAATATCGTTTTTCTTTTATTGTATGGTACATCTTGATCATTAGGAACAAAAAAAAAATATCATAGCTTGAACAAAAAAATTCTTTAATTGAAATTTCTATCTGAAGCTTTCTCGAACGAGTAAAGAATGAGTGATCATAAGCTCTGCTTAAGTACTCGACATGCAGTTAGCTAAAAATATGTGCCTCAAAATATAAATTCGAGACTTAATTACTGGGAAATCATGATAATTTAATTGATTGATTAAACTTTAATTTTTATTCTCTAAGTGTCAGATTGATTTCTTATCTTGTGATTTTCTATTCCATTTTTAAAAAATGGTACTCCCTCCGTTTCACAAAGAATGACCTGGTTTGACTTGACACGGAGTTTAAGTAAATGAAGAAGACTTTTGAATCTTGTGATCCTAAATTAAAGTTATGTCAAATGTACAAAATTGCTCTTAATCTTGTGGTCTTAAACATGCCACGTGGAAAGCAAAGAGTAAAATGTTACTAAAAAGGGAAAGAGGTCATTCTTTTTGATATTGACTAAAAAGGAAAGGAGGTCATTCTTTGTGAAACGGAGGGAGTAAGAAAATACGAAAAGTGAAAAAGTATCCCAAGAATCTAACGTGGACCATGCAAACAACGTCACCTTCTAAGGTTAACATGACCTTCGTCTATCGACGCGAAGAATGAATTAATAAACTTGTTAAGATAATATTTTTCTCCAATCTTGCTTTGGGTTTGTAGAAATATTATAGATTTTGATCAAATAATAAGATAATATATTTTCATAAAATCCTTATATAATTATATATGTAGGTTCTATTAATATTATAAATTAATATTTTTTTAAAATTATAAAAATATATCCAAGACAATTTGGTGAAATATGATTCTACTGTTTTAAGTTTTTTGTTAAAATTAAATCTAGTTAAAATTTATCTCTAGTTTTTCTTATTGCATCTAAAGTTCTAGTGTTGTCTTCTTCAATTTCACCAAAAAAAAAACATGAAAAGTTCCAAACGCGATAAGTGTTTGTTTACGTGTCACTGGTTCCAAAGGTATTGTATTGTCTTCTACTTCATCTTCAACATTGTTTTCTCTGATGGTATCCATGATTTCTTCTAAGTTCTTGACTTCTGAATATGTATCATTTTCAGCCAGGTAACCGAAAAGGCTATTGACATCCATTTTATTGCGGTAACCAAGATCATTAAGCATGACCTCGAGTTCATGAATATTGTCATTTTCAGAATAGGGTTCATTTTAATTCTCCGAGGCTTCATTCCCCGAACGAAAACACTCTATAAATTAATAAGTATTAATTTATCAATTAAATAATAAATCTACAAAATAATAATATTTCATGATCCCGACAGTATTTATTTAGAGAGGTTTTATCGAACTAATCAAACATTAGCTATACATGAGTTGAAATAATTATATGTTACGAAGCTAAGTATTTTTTAGAAAATTCTTTTTATTTTTTTAAAATGTTTTTTTTTTTTAACTTAAAGAAAATAACTATTTAGTGAGATTAGAGAAAATAAAGTTTCACATGTAACAATTTAAAATGATCGTGTTCTTACATTTTTTGGGAGAGACAAATTTTCTACTAAGGTATCATAATATATATAGAGAAATTAGATAATAACATATTTATTGTAGCTTCATAAATGAGATCTGAGGATGATAGAATGTATGCATATTATGTTCTCTACGTTTAGAGATAGAGAGATCATTTTTGATAATTCTCAATTTAAGAAAAAATATTTCAAAGTAGACATAACAAAAATAATTTTTTAAAAAGGTATTACTAAGTATGTTAAAAGAAATAAGCAATAACTATAATAAAGTACAAAAACAGAAAGAAAAAGATACTATTATTACTGATAATAATCATTTTCTAACCTTCTATCCTTCTTTGTACCATCCATAATTTTTTAACAAATGTTATATTTTTGATAACCTAAAATTGCGTTATGTCTGCCTTTTCAACTCTCTTTTACCTTTATCTTATTAAAGTTATCCTCTCATATGCCGCACATAAAATTAAAATTCTGACACCTAGCTAAATAACGTAGTTTTTTGGCAAATGAATGACATTTAACATGTCTTAGCATAAGTGACGGAGCATAAAGTGGTTCCGCCACTATCCACTGTATAACATAGCTTTTCCGTCATTCCTACTTTCATCTCTATTTTCATACTATTTGTTTAGATTACATAATATATAAATACGTTTAAGATAATATTTTTTACTTGTGTATCAAATACAAAAATAAAATAAACTAACTCACTTATCTTCCTATTTTTTTTTAATTATAAATATTTTTCTTCATATTGAACACATCTTTAGAGGATTGAAATTTAAAACAAATATCGTAACTAAATTAAGGAAATTAATTAAATAATATATGCTATATATATATAATTGATTTATATATGTGTACTGTAATTATTTACAGATGATGCTCCATCTTTGCAGCTAGATCAAGAAATAACTTCTGGATCAAAATATATAGTCTACTATTATTATTTGTTACTCAATTATTAATTTCTTCTTTTCAAAAAAACTTGTTAATTAATTCTCCTTAAATAAAAATCACCCTGACACTATCCAATAAAACAACAATAGCAATATATTAATGTGATTCTATAAATGAATTTTGAGGAAGTACAAAATGTATGTTGATTTTATTCCTATCTTTACAAGATTGAGAGATTGTTTAAGATAAATCTTAAGCTAATATCAAACATGGGCTAAAGTTGGACAGGAAAGACATATTTGTTTGGTAGTTAATAGAATTATACACGTATTATTAATTTATAAAAAAATATAAGAAAATTTATGTATTATTTTATGCAGAGATTACTTTTGCATGTTTTGGTTATTCATGTACGTACAACTTATTCCATTTTCTATCGTGCATAAAATTACACATAAATTCCCTCACAACTTATACATGTATTAATTCAATAGATTTCCAAATTGTAAATCAAAGACCGTATTAATTTGATATATAGTCCTAACCAACTACCAAATATGATATTACTTATGCGGTATCTAATATATGTATAATATTTTTCATAACTAGCTACCAAATAATTTAAACACTATTCACACATGATATTTATATCAAATCAATAAATAAATAATTAATGTATTTTCATTAAAACTTTTCTCACTTACTCATAATATTATATACAATTACAACTTTTTTTGTTTCCGTCTATACGACAATATTATTTTTGGCCAATCACAATCTTTTATAATTATACAAATATTATAATGTAGGTATATTTAAGATCATAATTTTTTAAATCTATTTAATTACAATTTTCTTTGTTTCTGTTTATACAAAAATATTATTTTTAGCCAATTAAGCACAATCTTTTATAGTTATATAAATATTATAACTTATAGTATATATATAAGATCATAAAATTTAAAATTCTTATTTTCACATAAATATTATAAAATATTTTAAAACACAAATCTTAACGTCCCCCCCGCCCCCCGCCCCCAAACTTATTTCTTATTATCAAATACATAGAAATCAAAACAAAGAGATTTATAGTTTTATTTCATTTATTATTGATTAAAACCCATACCCGATGTAGTTTGGAGTAAATGTTGAAGGGGTAACACCTTCTTTGGAGGGTTAATTTGCCTATTATATTGTTTTGTTAGTCAAATACATGTTTATTTTGATTGTTATTTAAATCTTATTATATCATATCATTTAAATTCATCGTCAAGTAATAGCAAAAACTTTTATTCCGTGTAACAATCGATTTGATTTGATCGTATCATTACCTAATATTTTCTTCTCATTTTGTCTTTACTTATTATTCAATAATCATATTTTATTTTTACCTATCTTTTTAGTAGTTCTATCACGTGTTTTTTTAGGTATATCATCCAAATTGTAGATGCGACACATTATGTAATGATGTAAAATGGTATAATTTATTCAAACATTATATATACAATATATTACAATACAATACGATACATTATGAAACAATAAGTAATAAGTAATTGCAATAAAACTTAGGTCACTTTATGAATTTCCCCGTGGCAGGCAATGACAGCCTGTACTTTCCTAAATCTTTATGGTACGTCAGTAAAAATAACCATGGTCTTTTCTGTAATTTGCCGTCAATAATATGCCCATTTTCGTTAGCCATAAAAGTAAAAACCATTACATTAATTACTGAACTTTTCCCAAATAATATTTAATCCAAGCCGTCCATTCCAACCAGCATCTAATCTGAACCGTCAATACGTTTTAAATAAAGCCAATCTCCACCATCAATAAAATTTAAACGGTTCAGATCTTGCCATGCATTGTTATTATGTCATTATATTTTCTCGAATTTCCCTACCAAAAAAGCCAATCATCCACCGTTAAAAAATCATCGACGGTGATAAATAGGACCACGTGGCAACATTTATTAAAAATATAACAAATATTTTTATTAAAAAGAATCAGATTTTCGGCCTAAAATTGTAAAAGCCAAAAGGAACCCTAGAGGGTTTTATTTCTAACATTTGGTATTTTTTGTTAGGGTTAAAAAAAAAAGTGATACTTATTATTTCGGAAAATTTATTATTTTAAAAAGATAAAAATCAGTTAGGGTTTCAAATCGGACCAAATCACAATCCCTCAATTTCTCTGATCGGAGCCCTAGAATTCATCCTCTTGCATGTGGTGGATCTTCGTCATTTTCGATAATTCCGAGGTAAAGGTACGTGAATTTATTGATTTTGATGTAATCAATTGAGTTGAGAGGAAATGATGCATACAGTTTTTGTGTTTTTTTGTTTAATTTGAAGGGGGTTTTGTGTTTGATTTAGTATTTTGTTGTGGAATTGTGGTTAACAGATCTGGAAGCATGTGTTTGTGTGTGAAAATGATGTGTGATAGGATATGAAATTTGGAGAAGTGGTTGTTTTATTGGGATTAAGTGATTACTGTAGATGGAAAGTGGTGTAGAAGAGAAATCTGGTGGTAGTTCTATAGAGAATTCGAAGAAACAAAGGTCTTTGGATTTGCAGACACTATATAAGTCTGGGGATTTGAAGAAGGGGAAGGTTTCTGTTGGGGAGAGTGATGTTGATGCTACGAAGAAGAAGAAGAAAAAGAAGAGAAAGAGTATAAAAGAGGTGTCATTGGACAAGCCTGAGCCATCTGGTAAAAAGAGTAGGAGTAGTAAGGACGAGGATCATGTGAATGGGGATAGTGTCGGGCCAGCTGAATCGCGGTTATCATCATCGAAGTTGGAGAAAGGATTGGATTACAGCAATCAGCTGAGTGGATTTTCTCTTAAGTTAGATATTAATGGTAATGCTATTCCAAGGCGACCACGTGGTTTTGTGGGGCGAAGTAAGTTTAATAACGGTCGAGCTTTGCAGTTATCGAAGGTTCAGACTTCTGTCATTGGAAATGACAAGATAGAAGGTGAACTTGACAAAACTGAGGGTGATCAGCTTCCAAAAGAGTGTGCTTTGTCTGGCGGAGAAGCTAAAAGTGATGAACGGAGTTCTAAATTACCTAGTCATTCAGCCGGCAATGGTGTTACTCTCAAGGTAAAGAGAAAGAGAAGTGTTGACGATTCCCGAGAAAAGAAAAAAGATAAGGTAAGTTCAAGTCGGCATGTTAAAGAAGATGGTCATGTAGCTGTAAATAATGGTGAAACATCTTCTGGAAAGCACCTGAGTACTCGTAACAAGAGAAAGGATTCGTCATCTAGGAGTAGAAAATCTGTAAAGAATGATGTACCATCTGGAGATAATTTAGAAAGCTTTCGTCAAGGTTCTCTGAATGATGATGATGAGGTGAACCTTGAGCAGAATGCATGCATGATGCTGTCGTCGAGATTTGACCCTAGTTGTACAGGGTTTTCTTCAAAAAGCAGATCTTCAGCATCGCAATCTGCTGAACGATTATCTTCTTTACTCACTTCTGGTCAGGATTTTGTTAGTCGGGAGGGGAATTCCTTGACTGGATCAGAATCTGTATCAGTTGATACTGCTAGCAGAGTACTACGACCAAGACAGAATCTCAAAGAGAGGGGTATTTCTAGGAAACGCCGTCATTTCTATGAAGTTCTTCCTAGGGACTTGGATGCTTACTGGCTATTGAACCGAAGGATTAAAGTCTTCTGGCCATTGGATGAGAGTTGGTATTATGGTCTTTTGAATGATTACGATCCAGAGAGGAAACTCCATCATGTTAAATATGATGATCGAGATGAGGAATGGATAAACCTAGAAAGTGAGAGGTTTAAACTTTTGCTTTTCCCTGGGGAGGTACCGGGAAAAAGGAAAGTCAGAAAATCTGCAAATGCTACAGAAAGCATTGACGAAAGAAAACTTGACTTGGTCGTAGATGATGACAGCCACCAAGGTAACTGTCTGGACTCTGAGCCCATTATATCTTGGTTGGCTCGATCATCTCGTCGAGTAAAGTCTTCTCCTTCCAGGACATTGAAGAAACAGAAAACATTACAGTTCTCTACACCTGTTGTGTCATCACCGGTGCATGTCAAAACTGACGGCACAGGCTGGAATTTAGGTTCCTTGAACAGCTGTATAGGCAGGACAGATAATGATGTTCTATTGCCAGAGAAACTGATTGATCATAGCATGGCTGAGAATTCTTTTGTCGAAAGTCATAGCAGCCCCAATGATGGAAAACCTGTTGTTTATGTTCGAAAACGTTTCCGTAAGATGGATGGACTTCCTGTGTATGAAGCTGACAAAGCTTATGTAGCTGATATACCTACTGTTTCTGTAGCACCAGTTGTGGATGAATTACAGAACTACAAATCCAGTGTTAGGTGCATCCCTGGCCCTCAGAGTGAGAAGTTTCTGTCTGCAATTGATGATGAAGGGGTGCTAAGGTTACACAGGCCATTGCTAGAAGCTAAGCAATTCAGGGTGGAAATATGCCTACCCGTTTTGCCTTTGTTGCTGCTTGAAGCAGAACAGAGTTGGTTATCTCGCTCTGTTTTGCTACTGCAGCATGGTGCCATTATGATAAGGTGGCCAACTTTTTTTTTAGAGATGCTTTTTGTTGATAATGTAGTCGGACTCAGGTTTCTTTTATTTGAGTGTTGCCTCAACCATGCCGTGGCGTTTATTTTCTTTGTCCTAACATTATTCAATCAAACTGATGAAGAGTGGAGGTATGAAAGTCTTCAGTTACCTGTAACTTCAGTAAGGTTTAGGCTGTCTTCTATTCAGGATTCTAGGAAGCAGCAATCTTTTGCATTTTCCTGTTTCTCCAAACTCAAAAACTCAAAATGGTTACACCTGGACTCCAAGCTTCAGAAACGTAGTTTGCTTGCTAGGCAGCTGCCTCTGTCTGAGTGCTCATATGAGAATATCAAGTCCCTCAATTGCAGAAGTGACCAGTTGCAGTTCAACGCTCATGCAGACCCTTCCTCATTTAAGGTATTTCTTGTTCTCAATGTGATGTGTACGGTTGCTATATCTTTTTTGTTCTTCTTTCTGATCTGTCTTATTAAGGTACTTACTGTTCTTAATTCTATAGAATATTGGTAGGATTGTATGATATTTCTCCTTTTTCTTCTTTCTGCTGTTCTTTATTTTTTCCCTTCCATCTTTCTAGATTTTACTATTTTGTTCTTTACATCCATATGTTATATACTTGCAGAAGAAGTTTGTGCCAGATTGTCTCCCCAAAGGCACCTCGACAGAGTGTTGCAGTGCAAGGTTTACTAGTTCTACTCTTAGTTCTGCAATGAAGCTTGGAAGAGTTCCTCCTTTTGCTCTTTCATTTGCTGCTGCACCCACTTTCTTCATATGTCTACATCTTAGGTTACTCATGGAACACAACTTTGCCTGTGTTAGCCTTCAGGATTATAGTTCTATAAATGCTTCCCAGCCAGTTAAAAATGATGGCAGCCGGGTGAAGAGCTCTGAGATCGCTGGGTCTGAGGATAATGCAGAAACTTCATTTACTGGAGCTAGTTCTGCTGGAGGGTCATCATTTGCTGAACGGCAGCTGGGAAGTTTGGCATGTAAACAACAGCTGGGGAGTACACGTGTTCCATTGAAGTCATCTCAAAATTGTCAATTAGATGTTTCCCGGAGCTCTTTCACCGCCAAACGTTCTGAATTGGACACGTCTGATGTGACTGTTGTGTCAAACAATTTGGAATCTGATGATCAAGTATTGGACCAGTTCGTTGGATCTCCAGGGAGAAGACATTCTAAGAATTTATCTCACCGCTTGTCTAATGCTCGATGCCATTCTGGTTTGGTGGGGATGAGTGTTGTAATTCCATCATCTGACCAAGTTGAGGGACTATCTGATGGAAAAGAAATTATCGTGGGAGAGGCGTCTCATTTGAGTCTGAATACCGGTGATGACCTGACTTCCAGCCCAAATCATACTGTTACAAGTGATGTGGTACGGAGCTCTAATATTACTGGAACGGGTGATCTCATTGTCCATAGTCCCAACCCTTCAGGCCCAGGAGGTTTGCCACATCGTAAAAGAAACAGCTCTAGTTCTTCTCCTTTTGGAGAAATTTCACCTGTATGGGTTGATGGCAAGGCCAATTTTACAGGGGGTGGATTTGGCAATGGCCCAAAGAGACCTCGAACGCAGGTGCAGTACACACTGCCATATGGAGGTTATGACTTCAGTTCAATGCACAAAAATCACAGCCCCCGAACTCTTCCGTATAAAAGAATTAGAAGAGCTAGTGAGAAGAAGAATGCAGATAGTTGTGGTGGTTCGCAGAGAAATATTGAGTTACTAGCTTGCAATTCAAATGTGTTGATTACTCTTGGGGGGGTCAAAGGGTGGAGAGAATTTGGTGCACGTATAGTCCTGGAAATTGCTGGTCACAATGAATGGAGGATTGCTGTCAAATTTTCTGGAATTACCAAGTATTCATATAAAGTTCATAATGTTTTGCAGCCTGGCTCTACCAATCGCTTTACGCATGCCATGATGTGGAAAGGGGGGAAGGATTGGGTCCTGGAGTTCCCTGACAGAAGCCAGTGGATGTTGTTCAAGGAGTTGCATGAAGAGTGTTATAACAGGAATATACGTGCTGCCTCAGTTAAAAACATCCCTATTCCTGGTGTTCGTTTGATAGAAGAAATCGAAGATTATGCATCCGAAGTCTCCTTCATTCGCTCTTCACCAAAGTACTATCGACAGGCAGAAAGTGATGTTGAAATGGCCATGGATCCGTCACGTATACTGTATGACATGGATAGTGAGGATGAGCAGTGGTTATCCAAGAATAATTTTTCTTGCTCTGGTGAGAGTAAACATGAAGAGATATCTGACGAATTCTTTGAGAAGGCCATGGACATGTTTGAGAAAGTTGCATATGCCCGACATCGTGATCACTTTGCGCCTAATGAGCTGGAAGAGCTGATGGTTGGTGTAGGGCCAATGGAAGTAGTTAAATCCATTCATGAGCATTGGCAGAATAAGCGGCAGAAGAATGGCATGGCGTTAGTACGCCATCTCCAGGTACGATTACATTGAAATTGACTACTTTAAATTACGCTAACAGACTAGTGCCAGCATGCTCCTGTGTACGTACACCTGTAGGCTGTTATTAGCTGTTGAAAAAATGTATTTGTCTGGCAGTCTTGTCATAAACTTATAATATTTCTTTTCTCAACAAGCTTAGATTTAAACAAACTTTTAAGGGGTTAGAATCCATTATCTTTGGCCTTGGAATCTATTACTTGTGGGATTTGACCAAGTTTGGTAGTTTTCCCCCCTGCAAATGGAGAAGGGACAAAATTGTTTATGTGATAACTTACTTAACAAAAGAATTGTTTATACAATATTTCTTTGACTTTTGCTTCTTTCTTCCTTCTTAATAATCTGGCATCCCTATGGTGTCTGGACCAAAACTATTAAAATTGTAATGCTTTTTGTTTATTCCACAAGATGGTCCGCTTCAGTTCACAGTACTCGAGCATCTCTTTGTAGAGCAATATATTCTACTTTAAGTGGGCATCACATTATGCCCAACAGTTTGACTTGGTTAATATGGACAATGTTTTCCTTTCCATTTTCTGTGCATGCCACCTTAGTGGAGTCTGCGTTGCATCACCTAGTATCATCCATTGACCTCCATATAATTAAGAAACACTGTCCATATTAATAATTTGTCTTCAGTGTAGAAGAAGATGTGTAACTGATTCTGTAGTTTGTTCACAGACGTAGCACCTGCTGTCTATATCTCATCCTTTGTAAAATTAGGACGTGCCTTGGTTTTCTGTGTCTATTTTCCATGACAAGTTCTTCTATGTCCTTGCTTGACTAGGATCTTATAACATGATTTACCTGTAAAGACTCCACTTTTACTGCTTGTCCAGTGTCTAGAGTTACTTAAATTTTCCCTTTCAATTACCCAAGAGTGTAGCCTAGTGGTCAATGAAGTGGGTTGAGCACCATGAGGTCACAGGTTCATTTCCGAGAGACAAACCAGTAGGTGAATTCTTTTTTGATGACAAGGGAAACCCGCAGCCGCTACCATTTGGGTGCACACATGGTAAAACCCCTGCACCTATGCAATAGCTCGCAAACCACACAGGAGAGGTAACCCGTGGAATTAGTTGGTATGCCTTCATGAGATTCCCCATTAAAAGAACTTCTGAAGATTCCATTCTGTATTGTTAAGACAGTCTTCAACAGTGCAGTTTTATCAGGTATCAGACTGAAAAAGTTGTGAAAACATATATCTTGAACCCATCTTGTGTAGGCAAGAGCCAACCTAAGTTTGTGTGCAGCCTTCATGAGATTTAATCTTTAAAGATGTTCCATTTTGAGACATGGGCCGTTTGTTGGTTGAGAGATGAGATACCGTGGTCCGTCTGTTTGTCACTTTAGAACTTCATGTGTGTCCCAATTTTATAAAGGAGAACTGTAAAATAATTGTGCTGTTGTCTTTACTGTGCTTTTAATTGTCCTGGCTGGCTTTTGCCGTCTTTAAGTGATAAAAAGGCACCCTTTGATTGCTTTCTTAAGTGAATGCTGTGTTTACTTGTAAGCTATTGATCTTGCTTTATCATATTCTAATATTATTTGCCTTTAGTTATCTGATGGTGATGATGCTGCCTGTTTAAGCATCAAATTTTGCATGTCACAGTCAATAAGCTATTGAGACACTATAATTTAGTTTGTCTCATCCATCTAGGAGGAATTGTCTTGGATTAGTGGAATGCCAAATATACTTGCAAAAGATAGAATGCAAAATATGCTCACCAAAAAATGGAATGCAAAGTATAGTGACCATTGGATCCTTGATACTCTATGATCTAACTGGTTTTGGTTGACTCACTTTGCTTTTGGTAAACTGGGGATCCTGGGTGTGTATATTAACTTTTTTCTGAGACAGCACTTTTGTGCCACCATGACTCCTCATTTTCGTTGATGCACCCATAAAGATGAGTATAACAATGTATGGAACCTTGCATGGTCCTTAAAGTAAGCAATTATCTTGCTAAAACCTGAGCCACACCCTTTTTTATGGCTTGTTGATTACCTGAACTTTATTTTCCTTGACATACTCATATGATGAAAGGTATAGCATGATATAGGAGACCTTATGTGGTTTTATAGATTCCATGGTATGATGGATATTTTGCTGGAGACTGGAACTGTATTTCTGATTGATACCCTTTCATGTGTCTTGTCTTCATGTGAGCTGTCAATTTCAGATTAAGATCCTTCATGTGTCTTGTCTCTCTACTGATCATATTTTTATTTTTTTGATTGTTAATTCTCCTCATCTTTCTTAAAAGCCTTCATGATTATGTTTTCTGTTGTATTCCATGCAAGAAAAATTTACTGTTTTCTGTTGTATTTTTTTGATCGTTAATTCTCTTTTCTTCAGCCGCCCCTTTGGGAGAGGTATCAGCAGCAACTGAAGGAATGGGAACAAGCAATGTCAAATGCGAGTTTTGGCTTTGCTAGCGTATGCCAGAAGAAAGCAGCTTCCATGGAGAAACCACCTATGTCTGCATTTTGTTTGAAGCCTCGAGGTCTGGAGGTTCCAAACAAGGGCTCAAAACAACGATCACAGAGAAAAATCTCAGTTTCAGGACACAATCATGTTGTCTCAAGAGATCAAGACGGTCTTCATCCCTTTGGTACTTCTCTAGCCAACTTGCTATCATCCTTGCCCTTTGTTTGGAAGAATTCATTATTTTTCTTACTGTTGCTCAACTACTTTATACTTTATAGTGATTTTTTAAATTTGTCATTTTTCTTCATAGGGAGAAGATCAAATGGATATTCACATGGAGATGAGATGATTATGTATCCAAGCCATGAATATTCAGATGGTTCTCCTATGCTTCATGCGTCACCCCGAGTTTTTTCACCACGAGAAGCTTCTGGGTTTGGATTTTTTTCCTTGAACTCAGACGTGTCTGATTGGAATCAACCCAAATTTTATAGGAACAAACCAAAGAAGATTGGGTCGTTTCACTCTCACAGTAATCAGCATATGGTGGCTGTAAATGATCAGAGAACTGTCGTTAAGCGAAATGGGGTTCATAGGTGGAATATGAGCTTACCTGGGAGGTCTAATAAGAAGCATTACCGTCCTGAAGGATCTCGTGGGTCTGCAATTGAGCAATTTGACAGTTCAGATCTTCATGAGTTCAGGTTGCGTGACGCCTCCGGAGCAGCACAGCATGCTCTTAACGTGGCAAAGCTGAAGAGGGAGAAGGCCCAAAGGTTACTCTATAGAGCTGATCTAGCCATCCATAAAGCTGTTGTTGCTCTCATGACTGCTGAGGCAATCAAAGCTGCTGCTGAGAGCGCAAATGGTGATGGTTAGGTTGTGACTTGTGTCTGAGTATGGTGATTACCAGGGATCAAGTTCTCTGATCCCTGCGAATGGTGTGTCCAGTCAAAGCTTTGGGAGGTGCTTATTTTGCTGGTATAGGATCCACCATTGTTGATAGCATTTAGTAGGATTTTCAACATAGGTTGCTGGGATATTCTTGTAGCAGAGTTTTACTTTTTGCCTAGGTCATGATTCTATGTACTTCAATTATACATAGTCATAGTCTTAAGGCAATTTCAGTACATAGCTTTTAGCCTTTCCTCGCCCGCTAGTGTTCCGGGGGGAGCAGGTTTTTCCAGTTCATTGTAACTGAAGGGCTCTTGCCGGTGAAGGGGTGCATGGAGTTTTGCTATGCTCATCATTGTACAGATTTTTATCAATGTTTCCCCCCCACCCTTCTTTTAGCTTTTCGGCGTCTTTATTAACCTACTTACCCTTAGCATAGTGCTTGATGCTGAAGGTGCAATTGCCCAGAAATAATGTAATACATCTGTTGAAAAGCAAATTACATATTTATGTTTGGGCTATGAAGCGTCTATTATTTGTGTTGAAGTAGAGCACCTTATTTGTTGGAAAATAGATGAATTATAGTGACTGTAAGTAAATCACCCATTAAATGATTTCGAATGTTCTTGTGGGTGTTTGCTTTTGCTTCATTAATTCATTGCCGCTAAAAGTCATTTTTGGTATAGTAACATACTACTGATGATCTGATAGAATATATTAAGAGCAGGTGATGTGTCCTTGAATATTCAGAGGGCATTATGAGCCCATAACCATTTTAACTTAAAAATTAAGTACTTATAAACATTTTTTAAAGTTACCTCAACACTCAAAAAGTGTGTGAATCTGAAGACACCTGATGAATTCTATATGCTCTTAAATTTGTATTAACTTTCGCTAATGTTGAACGTACTATTCATATTTTATGTTTAAGGTTATTAAGCTTATAATTCTTAGCAATTTTTATTTGACATGAACATTTCTAGTAAAACTATCAAACCATAGGCAACTTAAAAAAAAATACAATCATATGCTACTTATACATTTTCCTCATTTTCAGCCTAAAATTCTCCCACCATGTATATATCACTCAAATTCTCTCCCAAATCACGCTTCTTTCTTCCCAAACATACAAAAACAACAAGAAGAATATCTGATATCTAAATTGGTACATGCTTTTTAAATAGACACCTACGTTAATACAAATTTAAGAGCGTATAGAATTCACCATGTGTTTTAGAAATTTAGAGCCTATTTAAATTAACTTATTTTAAGTCAAAACAATTTTGAAGAGTTGGGATAACTTAAAAAAGTACGTACTTACAAGGCACAAACACTTTGTTTTGAGCTAAATGATAAAAATAAACCAAACGCTAACTTATAGGCTCATAATCCCCTCACAATATTCGAAGACACATCACATCATCTACTCTTAATATATTTTTATCAAAATCATATTTGAGGCAACTCCCATTAGTGTGTGTGTGTTTGCAACTAAAAAATCAAAATGCCACACACAAACTTTGAGTTCAAATTGAGACAAAACTTGATGCACTTAATGAAAATATCAAGCAAAAGCAACCACCCCATAAGAACATTTGAAATCATTTAGAACTTCATTAACAAATAAGGTGCTAACGCTTCATATAGCCCAAACTAAAATTTGTGATTTGCTTTTTCAAGAGATGTATTATATTATTTCGAGCAATTGCTCCATCAACATTAAACACTAGCAGCTAAGGGTACGTAAGTCAATCAATAAAGACACCGAAAGCTAAAAGAAAGGAAAAACATTGATAAAACCTATACAATGATGAGCATAGCAAAATTCCATCAGTGTCACTGCATCAAAAATGATCTTTATGGGCAAGAGCCTTTTAGAAAAACCTGCTCCCCAGAACTCTAGCGGGCAAGGAAAGTCTAAAAACTATGTGACTATGTATAATTGGAGAACATAGAAATTATGACCTATGCAAAAAGCAAAACTTTGCTACAAAAATTCCCAAGCAACCTATGTTGAAAATCCTTCTAAATGTTATCAACACTGATGGATCTGAATTCTGATACTACCAAAATCAGCGCATCCATAAGCTTTGGCTGAACAATGCCATTCGCAAGGATCATAGAATAAAAGAGAGAGTGTATTACACAAACTATTGATGTGTGTTTCTCAAACTATTAAGTGATAGTTTAGGAGTAAGTATTTCATATGGTCACTCAACTCTTCTCTCAGAAAATCACTCAACTTTGAATTTTAACTTAAAAGTCACTCAACTATGCTCTTTTTTCTCAAAAAGTCACTCAACTTTGAATTTTAACTCAAAAGTCACTCAACTATCCTTTCTTTTCTCAAAAAGTCACTCAACCGATTTAATCGATATTTTAATTAAAATCTACAAATATAAATTTCTTATTTAAAAACCAAAATTCTAAAAAATGAAAAGAATACCATTTAAATCATTTAGTGACCCATTTAATTTTATTTTACCCAAAAAATCAGTAAGATGCAAAACTAGCTGCTACTAGATGATACTTTGATCAGTCTTCTTCACAATCAAAGCAGAATTGCCAGAAACGTAGCAAAATAAGAGATGATGAAAAACACTGTTCTACGATGTAATCACACTTCTCTTCTTAACTTGAAAGTCAAATTCAATTAGCTTGTTAGCTTTCATGTCCTGCAACTAAGCGGCAAATTTTAATTAAATGGGTCACTAAATGATTTAAATGGTATTTTCTTATATTTTATAGCTTTTTTTAAAAAAAAAAAAATTATATCAATAAATTTTAATTAAAATATCAATTAAATAGATTGAGTGACATTCTGAGAAAAAAAATAGATAGTTGAGTGACTTTTGAGTTAAAATTCAAAGTTGAGTGACTTTTGAGTTAAAATTCAAAGTTGAGTGACTTTCTGAAAAAAGAAAGCATAGTTGAGTGAACTTTTGAGTTACTATTCAAAGTTAAGTGATTTTTTGAGAGAAAAGTGCAAAGTTGAGTGACCATATGAGATATTAACTCGATAGTTTAGATATGAAACTCATACTTTCAACATTTTTGACATTTCTCGTATATTATTTTGGGCAATTGCTCCTTCTGCCATCTTTTGACCTATTTCAACAACAATGGTGTTGTCACGCAAGATGAGCACGTGAAGAAGTACTACTATAATCCCAAACTAGTGTAAAAATGCTACATGACACTCCCAATTTGAATTATCTTCTTCATTCAATAGACCCATTCCTATCTTCCCCAAATTCTCCATTGATAGTCGTTGGCGAACTTTAATTTCTTCATATTTTGTTTGAAAGTTATGAAATCAATTAATCTGTTGTGATTGGGTTTTAAGAGATATTATTCTTATAATTTTCAAATGCAAACTTGAACACATTTGTAATAACGAGAACAGTAATGTTGCGTATAAGTTATAACAATGTGTGCAAACATGGAAACTCCGTGGTCAGAGAACAACTTAGCTAGAATATTTTTTTCTAATATAAATATTTAATTCTTTTCTAATAAGCTCTTGCAACTTGACGGTTTTAATGTTTGGTTGCTCAATTATTCTGTCTTTATATATATATATATTTTCTTGAACTGAATATTTGATCACTAATTAACTAAATTCTTGTACACTTGCAAACAGCAAACCTATTTCCCAATCAACCTCCTCACCATCTTCACAATATATTTTTTCTTCTAATTCAAAGTCGGAAACTTCATCATTTGAATAATATAGTTTCCCATCCCCTAACTTACCTAATAAGCTATTCTTATTATCAACATTTGTCTCATCATATTCTATATTTGGCCCTTTTTCACTAGAACGAATCTGTTCAACGGGTGTAACTCTAGATTTTTTATTTGACCTATTGAATTACCTTTCAAAAGTATTGAAATTCCTATACTCACCACGAACATCATTATCTATATTCTTTTCATTATTATCCCTTTCAGATTCATTCTTTGAAATCTCACGATTTAGATTTTCATTTATTTGAGGCTTAACATGAGTACTAGAAAACTGAAAAGAAGGGTTGAAACTTGAACGGTTCAACAAGAAAATTAGAAGGCTGAAAAGAAAGGTTGGAAGGTTCAATACAAAGAGTAAAAGATTCAACAAAATGACTATAATGCTTAGTAAAAAGGTTGAAAGATTCAAAATTAGGATTAAAAGACTTATGTGATGACCCGCCATGTCATCACACCTTATAAGGGTCACATAAGTGCCACATGACACAAAGTTGTCCATGTGGAGGGCTTACATAGGAAAAAGACTAGTCCTTATGGATGATTCTAGAAAAATATGGAGATTTCTCATGAAGGCCTTAGAATATTCTAGGCAAGTAGAGAATTATATAGAAAGGACCTAAATATAAATATGTAGGGACTTATGTAGAAATAATTATTTACACTTTAGCTCCTAATTAAGTAGTATAAATAGAGGGGTATCCATTTGTAAAATCATCAAGCAAAAATTCAATTAAAGTTCTCTATACAATTCTTCCTAACAATCCTCTAGTGTTCTTTCTTCCATTCTTTTAGCGATTCTTATGGTCTTAGGCTGACTTGACATATCAAGATCATGAGCAAGTTGTCAAGTGCCGCAGAATGTGCTTAGTAAAAGACTAAGAGGTCGTTTGGTAGAGTGTATTAGCAAAAATAATGCATGCATTAATTATATGTATTAATAATTCCTTGTTTGGTGCATTTTTTCATGCTATGTATAACTAATGTTTGTATTAGTTATACACTCTATTGTGTATTGAGGAATGTATTACTAATACGATGGATTTTTAGGTATTAGTAATGTAAAAGATTTAATACATGCATTAATATGGTTAAAGACCCAAGTACCCCTCAAAAGTGCTTTTACATCTTTTCTACCATAATTGTGATGGATTCTTTTGTAAATAAATATTTGTATACAATGCATACTACTTTTAATATATCAAACTAAACAATGCATAAGAAATAATCTATGCATAACTAATACAAGTATAATTAATACATGCATTACTTATACACTCTATTGGGTATCATTTTTATACACTCGACCAAACGACCCCTAATAATGTGGTATCAGAGCAAGATTACAACTAAGAAATGACAAACGATAACAAAATCAATGATGCTAACACTCATGCCATCGTCACCCAAGATGTTGCCGGCAAAAATGAAGGGCTTACACCCCAAGAACCTTCTACTATTGAAGCAAGCGAGGATGATGTGAAGGTCCTACTTGAGGATGTCTTGCTTTGTAGAGAATAGGTCGCTAAGGTTAATACAGAGTTGGATGCAGTCGACATATTTGACCAACACTTGGAGAAAGTAGAAGACACTCTTAGTGTTCTTGAGAGGTGCACTCTTGAAGAGATTGAAATGAAGAGAGTGAAAGCATCAGAAGTGACTTGGATGAGTGTACACAAACTGAGATAGAGACGAGGCAAGTCATCTTTACCTTAAAGTGTAGGCTCATGGAGGTGTTGAGCACTATCAATGCCATAAAACCAAAGAGATAGGCACTCGAAGAGCTGGTCAACATTGGTGTGATTGAGACCTCTAAGAATGTTATCGTTACGAGGGATGCTAAGATAAAGGCTCCCAAGCCACCAGTGTTCAAAGGGTTCTGATGCATAAAAAGTAGAAACTTTCTTTGGCACTTGGAGAACTATTTCCAACATGAAAATTTAAAGGATGACAATTTCATGCTATGGTGAAAATGAAAATCGGCTAATGCTTAGAGATATCTACGCATAATTAACATATGGAATCAGTTTAAGGTCAAGTTCAAGCATCAGTGTTTTCCAAATAATATCGTTTACGAGGCAAGAAGAAAACTTAGGGAGTTGAAGCACATGGAGCATCAGGGCTACGTCAAGGAGTTCACGAACCTTACGTTTAATATCCCCAACCTTACCAATGATGACTTGTTGTTTCACTTTATGGACAGGTTGCAAAATTGGGCTAAGAAGGGATTGCAACACCGACGAGTCACTAATGTAGACCAAGCCATAATGGTGGTTGAGTCTTTAATATATTTATGGATAGAGAAGTATGACGAAGACAGAGACAATGAGTCAGATGATGACATTGCTAAGGTGGAGGAGATTGTAGAAAAATCAAGAAAGTATATCAACAATACCACAAAACTAAAAATACCCACACGTTTGATAACAAGAGGTAAATTGATCGCCATAGCTACATAAAAGAAAGCACATTTCGAGAGGAATGAATACTACATATGCAGAGGGTACATAGCTTCAGGATTATCCCGACTTAAAAAGTCTTAGCGTTATTTTTAACAAAGAGAGAATGTCACAAGTAACCTTATCAATCTTAAATTCAACCAAAAATATCATCTATATTGAAGAACTAACATAAAAGAACATTCTGTTGTATATCCTAGATCCTTTATATAGTCTCTCAAATCAAAATAAGATATTCTATTAGTGTCAATCTTCAAGAACTTAATCATAGATCCATCAACGTAATAAAATGAAAGAACAAATACAATTTGGCCTTCTGATACCATCTTAAAGTTATTTAACAAATGACATATTAACAAACCCTAAAAATACAATTGCAAACAAATTTCAAAATCACTAAATCAGTGAAAGTTACAAACAATTTCAAACCACAATCATTCCTAAACCAACACTACATACACATGAATAAATAGATTACACAACAACAAGATAACAAAGGAAATATCAACAAATTACTATAGAGATGCTTTTTTAAAAAAAAAAAAAAAACTACTATATAAAAGAACTTCCTTTTTAAAAAAAATCATCCAAATCAAGAAATCACTAACCTAGCCTGTGAGGCTTCACTTCTTTGTTTCGATACCACAAATAAGGAGATTTTAATCGCGATGCTCCAAACTTATTTCGACTCTTGAAATTTCTTAGGACGGCCGAAGAGAGAGGGTAGGTCAAAGAGAGAGGATAGATTGAAATTTCTTAGGGTTTTAGGTTAGAAAACGAGTGTATCAAGGTAAAATTCTACCTTTATTAAGTGAGTTTGAAAAAATAATTAATAATGTTATTGTAATTGAGGGTGAGACACACGACAACCCAACTGGTATAAAAATATATTTATTGTAGATTTAATTGGTTTCTTTGGGTGTAGGACCTTCCATAAACTTTAGGTGTCTACTATAAAAACAAGTAAATATTTTATGCGACTATATATATTCTCTTTTTCTTCTAAGTATGAAGATATACATAACTACACGAAATATTGACTTATTTGATGAATATACCAGTGAATATTTAACACAACACACATGTATATATCATTGATCAAATATACATATATCTATACATTGTATAAAATTGATACTGGATACATAAAATTAATATTGAATATACTAGATGAAATTGATACTGAATACCGATACAATGGTTAACATAGATATATGAAATTGTAAAATATATATATACATTATAAAAATATAGATACAAAGAGTCATTGTGAATCACAAATACCATGATTTGACTTTTTTAAAGACATGTAACTCATAATCTATTGAATAAAGATTGAATTTATTATTTAATAGTGTATTAAAATGGAATTAATAAAATTTAATTTTTTTAAAAATAACATAAATACGAAATTCCTAACTATGAAACAACAAATCAGATTCATATTAATGAAAAAACTATATAACTAAAATATGCAAAATCTTGAAAAATCATTATAGGCGTGATTTTCCTTTTGTTTAATGCCCTCTCTCGTGTAATTGGAGAGAAGTTGACAACGACGGAAGATTGAAGGAGTAGTGGGGATGCAAAAATAATGTGAGATAAGACAAATGGTTGCATTAGAGAAGAACCTAGAGAGGTGATAGGGGTGTCGAATGACAACTTCAGTAGACGTCGAGGGGATCGGTGGTGGAATGGAGAAGTTCAAGGCGAAGAAAGTTTTGTATGCGAAGTGGATAGATTGCACGGATGCGGACAAGAAGCAGGCAGATAGGTAATTATATAAGGTGGCAGGGGCGAAGGTTAAGTTAGCGGTTACAACAGTTAAGAAAACAACTTTTGAAAGACTATATATTGAACTAGGAGATAAAGGCAAAGATAAGAAATTCTACGGGCTAGAAAAGGTAAGATAAACAAAGGCCCAAGATCTAGATCAAATAAAGTGTAGCAAGGATGAAGAATGTCATGTGTTAGCAGAGGAGACCCTCATTAAGTTAAGATGACAAGCATACTTTCATCAAATTTTGACCAAAAAAAAGTACAAAGTCATTGTGCTAGGTGAGTTAGAGCACTCTGAGAAACATCAGGACTTTAGGTCTTTTAGGCGTATTGAGGTTGAAGGAAGTCAAACATATTATAAGTAAAATGAGTAGGCAAAAAATGACAAGACCAGATAAGATTTTGGTGGAGATTTGGAAAAGCACGAATAAAGTAGGTTTGAAGTGGTTAACTAAATTGTTCAATGTCATTTTTCAGAAAGCTAAGATGCCTGAGGAATGGATGTGGAGTACAATGGTTCCGTTGTATAAGAACAAGGATGATATACAAAATTGCAAATATCATAAAGATATTAAATTGTTAAGTTACACTATGAAAGATTAGAGAGAGTGGTCGAGATGAGAGTGAGAAGGGGTGTGGCTATATTTATGAGAATCAATTTGATTTTATACCAGAGTGATAGACCAAAAAATCTATTCATCTTGTGAGGAGACTGATGGAAAAATATCAGAAAAGAAAAATGCACTTACATATGGTGTTCATTGACCAAGAGAAGGCTTACGATAAAGTATCGATGAAGGTATTGTGGCGATGCCCAGAGGCAAGAGGTGTATCGATGGTCTATATTAGGGCGCTAAAGGATATGTCGAAAAATTCAAAACGTGGGTAAGAATAGCGGGATGAGTCTCGAAGAACTTTCATGTATAAGTGGGGTTACATCAAAGGTCAACTCTTAGTCCATTTGTATTTACTTTGGTGATTGATGTATTGATGCGAGACATTTTAGATGAGGTGCCATGGTGTATGTTATTTGTGGATTACATAGTCTTGATTGATAAGACACGCAATTGAGTGTATACTAAGTTATAGGTGTGGAGATAAACTTTAGAGACTAAAGATTTCAGGTTTAGCAGGACTAAGACGGAATATGTGGAGTACAAATTCAATGATGCGATGCATTTGGTAGACGTGAAAGTGAGGCTTGACACTAAAAAAATATGCCCAAAAAAGATAAATTCAAGTATCTTAAGTCTATATTCTAGGGGAGTGAGGATATCGACAATGATACCACACACCATATTGATGCGATGTGGATGATGTGGAGGCTGGCCTCTGGAGTCTTGTGTGATAAAAAGGTACTACCAAAACTCAAAGGTAAGTTCTATAGAGTGATGGTTAGACCAACTTTGTTGTATGAGACTGAGTGTTGAAAAGTCAAGAAATTTCATGTACAAAAGATGCATGTTGTGGAGATGAGGAAGTTAAGGTGGATGTGGTCATACTAAGAGTGATAGAATTAGAAATGAGGATATCCGGAATAAGGTGGATGTGACCTCTGTGATCGACAAAATGAGAAAAGTGAGATTGAGATGGCTTGAACATGCAAAAAGGAGATGCATAAACACACCAATAAGAAGGTATGAGAGTTGGTTATAGAGGGTACGAAGAGAGAAAGAGATAGGCCAAAGAAGTTTAGGGAGAGGTGATACGACATGATATGGCGCAACTTCAGGTTACCGAGTACATGACCCTAGATAGGAGAGTGTGGAGGTCTCATATAAGGGTAGAAGGGTAGTAGGTATTGTAGTGTTGTCTTGCTTACCGAGTACATGACCCTTATTTATTATTGTTTGTTAATAATCTCTACCTTAGTACGTTGTTTATGACATTTTGATTATGACATGCTTTTATTACTATTTGACTATTTTTACACTGTTTCTTGTTTTAATTTCTCTTTATTATCTTCTTCTTCATACTAGGTTTTTCCTATAAGGGTGTGTTTGGTTGGAAAGAGAATATCTTTAATATTTTATTTTCCAATGTTTTTAAAATTTCAACTGATTAAATATTTTGATAAACATTTTATCTAAAAAATGAAGTTCGTCAAAAATAAGAAAAATGACATGCCTAATAAGAGTAGGAAAATGTCACAACCCAGACCGTTGTGATTGACACCCACACTAATCCTCCGGTGGGAGAATCATTAATACTGATTAGCTAACCAAGAACTACACAACTTAATCAGAAACTAAGGCATTTAAAGTTACGAAAGAAGGTTTGAATGCTAAAGGAAAAATAAAGTTCTCATAAATTCCAAAGTCTAATCAAACAACTGTGGAAATAATGCCTAGAACCTGAAAGTAAATGTACCAAAACTCTAACAAGGATCATAAGTCTAAGCAAATGGGCACAACCTAATTAAACATAAGAAAATCTAAAGTACTAGTCTAAGTACGAAGATGTGGACATAAACGAAAAGAGAACTCATGGTAGCCCGGAAGAATTGGCTCACCCTTGAATTCGATTGATCACTGATCTTCTAAGCGAGGCCTGTCAATAGCCGCTTGAAGATGCCTGTACTCAACAAAGAAAGAGCAAATGCAGTATCAGTACACAACCATAGTGTACTGGTAGGATCACACGGCTATCCCACTAGGCGAATATATATAAGTCATTACAACATAATAANATGGTAGCCCGGAAGAACTGGCTCACCCTTGAATTCGATTGATCACTGATCTTCTGAGCAAGGCCTGTCAATAGCCACCTGAAGATGCATATACTCAACAAAGATAGAGCAAGTGCAGTATCAATACACAACCACAGTGTACTGGTAGGATCACATGACTATCCCACTAGGCGAATATATATAAGTCATTACAACATAATAAACATGCATACACCGAACATATACAATATTAATTATCACTTACGAACAACGTAACATTTCACAATTCTCAAGATATACAATTATGTCAAGTCAATGGTCCTCTCATGAAACCCACACTCAAACTGTTAGTGTACCGGTACGTGGTACCCGTTTCAAGTTAGTGTATCGGATCGTGACACCCGTTCCAATGTTTATGCCGATATGTGGCAACCGATCCCAGTTAGTGTGTCGAAACGTAACACCCGATCCATTCAACAAGCCACAATCACAATCACAATATACATTCTCATAATCATACAATCAAGTCATGATTCATGGCATACAATTAATCAATCATCCTCATTTACGATTAGTGTGATCAATAATGCAACATTCGCATATATACATGCATCATGATGAAGTAATTACAAATACATATCACACCAACATAAAATCACAACCATCATTTACCTCAAACAAAGCTTGAATCCCCTAAGAAACTTGATTCTTTCCTTTCCGAATTCTTTTCACTTGTTCTTGGTCTATAAACAATCAATATAACACTATTAACCATAGATCAAACCCATGCTCCCAATATCCAATTAGGGCTTTTCCACCGTCCAAATAGCTCTAAATCCCCTCCCCAACAATAATTACCCATGAGTTTACGTTCTACAGATCAAAAAAACGGATTCGGGGAGTAAAAACCTTACATTTAGTCTCAAGAATGGTGAAAACGGTCAAGAACTCGCTTGAGTCGTCTCTTAGCTCTCAAAAATGAAACTTGAGAAAATAACAATTTTGAGATTTATTTTTGACTTAATTCGCGATTGTCCTGCCATGATGGGCCTAATCCTGCTACAACGGCCCCGCCCTGGCAGGAATAATTCCGCCACAACGGCTTGCACGGAAACAGAGAGCTAAACTAAGAGTTCCAAACCCCCCATTTCACAACACACCTTCATCCCACGACACTCAGAAAATATCCGTTCACACTAAGATTAATTTCGAGAGTTCTACTCGCCTGAATTCGATTCCATAAAGTCGTACGGATTCCTTAACATCTCAGCTATCTACTCATGCACTCAAATTCCTAGTTAATTCACCCAATCGTTACCAGATTTCTCTAGACTCACATGACTCCGATTTCGTCCAAATCTTGACTAGGCTAGGAAATTCAAGTTACTACCAAAAAGTTTTCTGATTCAAAATTTTTCCCGTTGGCTTTTCTATAACGACGAAAACCGGTAGTTACAGAAAATCAATGTCCACATCTCATCTTTATTCTCATACCATAATAGAGGCGAATTCAAAATTTAAATTCAAAGAATTCAACCTTTTAAAATTCTTAATATTGAATCCATTAATTTTCTTTAAAAAAAATTGTAAATTCATGTCTATTATTTATTATAGGTTTAATAAATTTCTGCTCCGCGTCATGGTGCCTATATGTTAAAAACATTCAACAGAAAAAACTGCCAAAAATCCCTCTACACCTCTCCCTCCTACCCCACACCCACTCTCGATCCAAAAAAAAAATAAAAAATTGCCTTGCAACTTTAACATATTTTTTGCCTGTTCTCCTAGATCTCCAACAATTTCCCTTCAATCATTAATTAAATAGTTAACATTTTATCAGGTAATATTTTCTTAATCTGCTGATTTAATTAATAACATGTTTCTTTTTTGTACATAACATGTTTTTTGATCATTAAGATTGATAATTTTTGTTTTAGTATTTTTTCTTCTTCTTAAAATAAAACAGGTAATTGGGAAAAAAGGTTGGAGATGAATAAAATGTTCAAAAAAATGAAAGGAGAGGAAAAGATAGAAAAGATAATTCGTGGTCTTTTAAAGCTTCAACACAACAGGAGATGTATCAATTGCAATTGTTTGGTATGTAACCCTACCCTTTCAAATTGTTGCTTTCTTTGATTTATTTATGTGGTGCCCTGCGTAGCAATTTACGAATCTAGAATCTAGAGTCAGTTAGGTTCATTGTATATATTTTAAAATTGTTCTTGAATATGTGTACGTAGTTCAAGATGAAATTAATGAATTCAGTTGAACATGAGAAATGACAAGTGAAATTGAAATTTGCATATGTATACGTAGTTCGAGATGAAAGTAATGAGTTTAGTTGAACCCGAGAAATCAACAAGTGAAATTGAAATTCACATATGTATACGTAGTTCGAGATGAAAGTAATGAGTTCAGTTGAACCTGAGAACTCGACAAGTGAAATTGAAATTCGCACTTAAGGAAGAGTACTATAAGTTTCACGTGATATTCCCTTGGGGTTCAACATTGGAATAGCCGCAGTGGCGGAGCTAGGAATTTCACAAAGTGTGTCCATAAATAGCACAACAAAAGCTCTTTTCAAAAAGTAGAACTAGTGGGATTCGAATATACGAGCACTTCCTCATTCCAAGGAGGTGAAACCACTGGGCTATAACAACTTGTTATGTTAAGGGTGTCCAAAATATATTATTTAATCATTTCGTGTATCATTTTACTTGAATATACTGTATTTTTTTCTGACGAAGNACTAGTGAGATTCAAACATACGAGCACTTCCTCATTCCAAGGAGGTGAAATCACTGGGCTATAACAACTTGTTATGTTAAGGGTGTCCAAAATATATTATTTAATCATTTCGTGTATCATTTTACTTGAGTAGACTGTATTTTTTTCTGACGAAGGGTGTCCAATTGGATACCCTGACCACCATGTGGCTACGCCACTGGGAATAGGGCACAATGGAAGAAAATGATAGTATATATAGCCTGATACTATCATTGTGATTAAGTTTTAGTCACGTTAGTAAGTCGACTTTAGGTCCTTTTCTCTAGAAGTCCTTTAGTCATGGAAATTTTTTATGTTCTTATTGTTATTTTATTATATATTTGTATAGTATTGGACACAAATGAGCTTAATTAGCGCGATATGGATAGTTAGGATTCATATAGCTGATTGAGAAAAATACTTATTTGCGCACAAAGTTCCATCTACATGCAATGGAAGGCTTGTTATTTGTAGGAGAAAATGGCAGTAAGGCTCAACTCAGATCCCCTTATCAACCGATATTTGTATTTAACTTTGTTTTCGAGTGATCAGAGGGACAATTTCTATTACATATGCTTAATTAGCTCCTCAATCTTAAATGTGTCTGTCTTTGTTTATTTTCCAGTGATCTGAGGAACATTTTTGTTGCATCTTTTGTTCCTAGCAGGGGCCACAATACATTTGCACAACTTTCTGGACATTTGTCTGCACACGTTGCAGCGGAGTGCAGTGAGTATCATCTAATCTTCCCTTCATGTGTACTCTGGAGTTATATAAACCGCGTTTTATTGTTATGTAAACAGGATAAATTATTTTCTGTTTGATTCTCTTGATTTGATGATTCATTTTTTCGTTGAAATGATTTTTCAGCCGTGAGTTCACACATAGGGTGAAATCTGTGTCAATGGCTAGATTTAGTGAAGAAGAAGTTAGTGCTCTGGAAGCCGGAGGTAATGAGGTATGCGCGCACATTTCGCCAAAGTTTACTTTTAAATCATTCTTGGATCATAGGCTAATTCACTTCTCATTTTTTAGCGAGCTAAGGAAATCTACTTCAATACATGGGATACGTATCGTAATTCATATCCAGATCCCAGGTAATTTTTCTTTCTAGGAAGTTATTCCCGGTAATGTGGCACAATACTAATGTTGTTTTTGCATAACAGTGATCTTTACAGACTTCGGGAGTTTATAAAGCATGTGTATGTGGACCAGAAATATACAGGTGAGAGGGGCAGCGAGAAGCTTCCTGTAGTGAAAACGGTAAGTGTCCACCAAAAACATTTCATGCTAGATCTATCCTGCAGTTGATAATGTATTATAGTACTTTTTGATACAGAAAATATTATAGATTATGGTGTTTATACATCCGCCTAATCAATGACTATTCATGATTCCATAATTGAATCAATTCCATACCAGTTTTTAGAGGAATGTTATAGTAAAACTTCGTTTGAAACGATGTGGTATATAGCAACGTGTGACTTGAAGAACACAATCTGTTGTGGATTTGTACATATAGCTTTCCTGCTCCTCTTCAGACACTTCTGCTTTGTATTCCGCAGAGTTTTAAAGATGACTACAAGGAAATGTACAGTTCCAGAGCTGGAGATGCTGACAGATGTTCGTCTGAAACATACAGTCCAAGAAGGAGTGATGATATGAACTTAAGATCATATTCCAATATCGAGGATAGAAGAAGTCCCCGTAATTACAACCAAGGTGCGAGGTCTAACAGGGAGAGGAGCCTATCAACGCGCTTTGAAATAGTTGATGACAGGTTCCGAGATGATGGAAGTAGTGATGTTAAGCGATATCAATATCATATATTCTCAAAATCAGAGCGTAGAAGTAACTCGCCTGCTAGTTCTCCCAAAATACATTCGATCAAAGACATCTTGGGTGATAAAGTTATACCACTAGAGGTTGGTGAGTCTCCTAAACAAAGTGCAGGCGGGGTTACTTGTGAAAGCTCTGCTAATGATGAGGTGAGACTTGTGATCATTTCAAGTTACTTGTGACACTTCCCTTTGTAGCTTTACAAGAAAAAAGTAGCATCTTTCTATATTTGAAAACTCCTTAATGTTAGACTTCTCAGTTTACCCTTAATGACATGCTATTGTAGTTATAGAAGTGTTATGGTATGTTTAAGACCACGAGTTTCAAGAATACTTTTAGTATGCGCTAAAAGTCCGACTTTCTTAAATTTTGTGTTTGGTGAAACATTAGCATATAAAATTTGACAGAGAGAGTAGATATTTTTGAAAAAAACAACAATTAGAGTACTTAGTATAACTATGCAATCTTGTTATAACAATGTATCTTAAATGTCTTGTTCTTTCCTTGTGTTTCCGCACACAATTCAATAGTTATTGTCATATACATGTATCTTATTTATCATTATCCATGCAACTCTTTTCTCAAGTAAAATGATGAATTTGAATCTTATATATCTGTTATTGAATAAGATCACTATTCTCTAAGCTTGATTTCCGCTTGGGTTTTCGATAAATGGGAAGTGGTTTCCATATCAATGTTACATGATCTATAAAACTCTTAATTTCAGAAAATGGAAAAGGAAAAGGAAAAGGCAGCGGTCACCAATATTGATAGCTTAATTGATTGGGAAACTGAACCTCAGTCTCAGCAACAGACACCACAAACAGAAACAGATCCATCTAAAGAGACCTCCAATGCTACAACTCCACCTTCTTCAGCAGCTAAGGTTTCCAATATGGATTTACTGGAATCTTTGTTTATTGACATGACAACTCCACCAGTTGTGTCGACAGAAATTCCAGCTGCTACTGAACCTACACCAGTTGGAACTGTAGCTTCATCCAATGCCACTCAATCAGCTGGAGCTTCCCCTGTAGTTTCAAGTAGTTTTGGACCTCCCGTGGCTTCGTTCGAGAGTACTCTAGCGTTTCCCAGACCTAATGATTCCACAGCGATACCGATTCATAATCAGCATTCTGCAGTGCCTGTGGGGATCAATAGCCCCAATGTTCAACAAAGTACTGCATCGTTTGGAGTTGCATATGGTCAGGTGAGAAAAGTTTGTGAAGTTTCTCTAATTATACATTACAAATGATGCAAAATTTTACAAGACATTTAAAAAGTAGGCATAACTAGATGTCCAAGCAATATTTGGTTGAAATTGAAAAACAATATTTGGAAGTTGACGTTGTGTTTGGATATGAATTTCACTAGAAAAAAGGTTGAAATTTTGTCTTGGGAAAGCGTTATTTCACCTGAAATGCTCCTTAAAACAAGTTTTTCAATATTTCACCAGTATTTCAAATGCTGAAGTTTAGTATTTGTAAATATGGAACTTCAGTATTTGAAACGAGGCTTGATGCAACTGATTCTGTTTCTCGTGCTTATTGGCAGAAAAGTACTTTGCAACCTACAGGAAATGCTGAAGCACCGCCTACGAATCCATCATCTCTTCAACCATCTCAAGCTGCCTCTATGTCAGCTCTAAATACTAATCCATCAAATGATCCAAATACTATTGGAAGAAAAGAACTCCCAATGGTAACTTTCAAACTGGATTCTAAGCATCTTAAGTAGGTCGATATCGCCAAAAAAGAGTGTTAAATGGGGATAATTTTGATACAGGACCTTTTCACATTGAGCTATCCTCCACTTGCTGCAGCTGTTCCAGGTTGGCAGTTTCCCCCTCATGGAATGGCGTATGGCATGCAATACCATCCCTCTGTAATGGTAAGTCACATTTTAAAACTCTACCAAAGTTTGAACCATGGAATAAGTAAATGTTCTAACATAAAATGAATTGGTGATTACAGGCAATTTCAGCTCCTCCAAACTCGGCAAAAACAAGAAATCCATTCGATATTGGTCAGGATGGTCCTCAAGTTCAAGCCCCAGAGGTACGTTGAGTTAATTGTGAACTAATGATAATCCACAATTCTTGTTCAAATCTGGTCTGTTCTGTACTATTTTTTGGAATATGAATTGCTACTTTGAACAAAATGGTACCAAAAATGGTTAACTCTATAAGTTGTATAACACAGTAATACAAATCCAGTTCAGGTTAACTCTATAAGTTGTAAGTTGTAATACAAAAATGGTTAACTCTATAAGTTGTATAACACCCTAAACTGAATTTGTTCACGAAAATTCTATTCGCAGCACGGAAATGAAAAGGAAAGAAAACAGTGAATTATGTATCTTTTAGAATGGAAGTACTGAGATTCTTCCAATCAATTACGTGCTCACCAAGGTTATTAACCTCTGGATGTATTTAATTACTCCTAATGAAGCTAATAAGCTTTTCGTAACCCTGTGGGATATGTTCCTACTATATACCAATAGATCGAACGTTCTAATTTCATTTCACTCTCTAACTTGAAGAAGTTCCTTCTTTTTTTAGTTTCCTTCAATGTTACCTATGCAAGCAGCACTACCAACAAATGTACAGCCTCAGCCTTATGCTTTGGCAATGCATATGCCTCCACAGACAACTAACTATGGGATGACCATTTCTGGAGGTAAGATCGACTTCTTATGACATTAGAAATCAAGTAAACGAATGTGCTCTCTCTGACTGCTTAAGTTTTTAGATGAGATGATCATATAGTTCAATATATACCAATATGTACTTTTCAACTCTCCGTTCGTGATGGCATTTGATCTTATCTTTTGCTAATGTTGTAGGGGCATATGCAGGGCAACAAATTCCCAACAACATGGCCCTTGCCAAGTAATGTTTCTGTTCTATATTTTTGGCTTCGCAATCTTAGACCACATGCTTTCGATATGTTTTTTTCATGCAATTTGAACATAGATTGACCATGAATCAGTTGTTTCCTAAGATCCTTTTATCGGATAAAGAATTCACGGTATTAGTTCTTATCATGCTAATTTTACTAACATTTCAATCTTTCATCACAGTCCACAAGGGAATACTAGCTTTGGCAAAGATGATTCCACCTTCGCTTCCTTAAATCCTCTTCAACAGTCCAATGATGCATTTTATGCGCCAGCTAGATCAAACAGTTTTTCATCTGTAGGAGGAAATCCATTTGGATAGTCAAAAAAGCAACATCAAACATATATATACACAAAAGACTTCACTTGTGTTCCAGTTTCTTGTAATCCCACACACATGTATATCTTCTTAGGAGAAGTTAGTTTCAGTCATTCTGGTTAAAAGTGTATTACTAGTAGCTGTATAGATTCAGAGGTGGATTCAAGATTTTAAGTTTATGGTCGTCCTGAACTCACAATTCCTTTTTGCTTACTGGGTTCAGGATTAGATTGTTTATACGTATCAAGTGGATGGGGTTGGGTCAAAGCTACTACGTTCGGCTGAACCTGTAACACATATTGTAAATCCGCCTCTACATATATCAACTAGAGGCGAATCCAAGATTAAAACTACATTTGAATTTGGGAAAATGTGTATAACTGGATGTATGTACATTGGTCTTTTTTGCATTTGTCCTGTAATTTTTTTCAATTTGGTGATCAAGATGTTCTTGTTGAGAAACATAAAAGTATTTGAACTTGTTACAAGCCAATTATTTTGCATTTTTTGTTTCCATTCTCAGGGATCGAAACTTAATAATTTTGATTAACAGATCATATTCATCCTACCACAACTCTGATAAAAATACTTTGCCAAATCAAAGTCAACATGCTAAAATATGGTTGTTCAAAAACGAACTGAAACCTATAATTTGAACCGAATTTTTTTTTATTGGTCTAGTGGTTCCGGTAATGGGTTGATGTTTTTTGCTATTGGGTTATCGGTTCTTAATGGTTTGAGGATTTCTCTTAACGGATTAATCGATAAGCCGATAGTAAATTAATAAATTAAATTTGTGTCATTCGGTATATAAAGTTCTTGTCTTATAATTTAGTTTCATATTCTTAATTCTGGTTGTCTCAAACTTTTGATTATTCTACAATATGTTTGTATTTGTATTTGAGCAAGATGCAATGTGCCAACTGATGTGCATGGTTCATTGGTTTATCGTCTTGTTTCTAAGTGATTTTTAATGATTTTTTTAATGTTAAATCTTAACGGTTAAACTGATAACGACTGCTAAACAATAAATCAATAACCAATAAGTCAATATCTTAATAGCTCTATAACTATTTAACATATTCATAAATCAATAGCCGATAAACTTCAAAATCAAATCAAACCGACCGATACACACCCTTTTCTTTCTCTCTCTTTCAAAATTCAATTACTTATGACATAGAAGAGCAAAACTGACCAACTCTTTTAGTGGAAGAAATATGTTATTTCATCCTAGACTCCAAATATTAGCTGTTTTGACACATTGTGCTTATTCCAAAATATTTGACAAGTAGTAATTTTAGAAGAACAAGAAATCATTTATAGTAAACCCCCAACTCCAACCCAAATTAATCTACATTTATTGTTCTGGTTAGTAGAGTGTTCATCAATTGAAATGTTTAAGGAGAAAAAAAAAACAAATACTCTTATGATTAGGATATTAACTATTTTTCTTAAAAGAAAGATAATATGAATCGAATACAGTATTAAGAAATCCTTTTAAATTCATTGGTCTCATTTGTTATTTTTAATGTCAAATGTAACCTTGAACAATTAAAAAGAGAATATTGATCTTTTATTATACAAAAGAAACAAACAAGTAATTCGTGAAATACATGAAGGGTAAGCTGGTAATTTCACTTAGTAAGTTTGAAGGAAGTTCTTAAGAGTACACATTAAGCAAATTGACTATTTAATCATTTAGCTTCATATTTGTGAATGTGTTGAAAAATTTGCAGAGGTTTCCACAGCTTGCCAAGCAATTTCCAATATTTGCACCACCTGCCCAAGTCAAAATTTCATAATTTCAATAGTTTGTTAGAAATCATAATAAAGAAAAAAGAAAAAAAAATAGTAAGTAGTTGGTGGTCGGGCTCTTCAAAAATGTCATCAGATTCGGAGCGGATCCTTCAAAAAATAGTGCATTTTTGAGGATCCGACACAAGTGCAACAACATTTTTGAAGAGTCCGACCAACTTAGATGTAAAAGAGAGAGTTGAAAATGGAGGAGTACTTATCCCTTCATCAAACACGATTTTGTACTTAGGACTCGACTTTGAAAATCTCTAGTTAAGGATGAAGGACACCTAATTTCTTCTTCACTACAATCATTGGTGGTGAAGCTAATTATTACTCTCTCTGTTCCACATTAGATGTCTATATTTAATTGAGCATGATGTTTAAGAAATAAAAAAATACTTTTAAATCTTGTAATATTAAATTAAAGATGTGTTAGTACTTTAAAATCGTGATCCATAGAATATTAAAATTAAAAACTTACTAAAGATAGAAATAGATACTTTTCTTAGAATTGAAAGAGACATGTAATTGACGACAAGGCAAGATAAGCACATTCGACAACAACTTTTGGTTAGGTTCTTGTTAGTTTGGATTGGGCGGGTTCAACCAAAAATGTTGTGCTTACACAAAAGACTATCCTTCTTCTTAAAACAAGAATTTAGACGAAGATTATTTTCGTAAGACACTTAAATTAAAACAGTATTGTATATTAATTAACTCACTAAAAAATTTCCTTAGCATCATAAATAAGAAAAAAAAAATGAGATTACTTACCAAAGCTAAGTGGGATGCAAATCATCAAGAAACAACCACCTTGGCATAAACTCCCAAAATTTGAAGGAGATGATGATGTAGAAGAAGTAGAAGTACTAGGAGTGCAATTGTTCAAACAATTGTAATAGCATTGATAAGTTTTATCATTATCACTATTTTTTTGAAGAAGAAAACAATGATTGTAACATCCTCCCCAACAACCATAAATATCTCTTGTTGGCACAACTTCATCCTCCATTTTCACTAATTTTGACATCAAAAGCCATAAAATCATAATCATAACCATCCAATTAATTCTACCACATCCCATCATCTTCATATATAGATGATTTCTTGATTTTGATTTGATCTATTCTACTATTTGCACTTATTGGGATGTTATCTCAATGTGGTTTTTTCCATTAGTAAAAACAAGTATATAATGTACCTAGGGAGTCCCAAAATGTAACTAAATTTGTCAACATGTGTCTTTAGTGTTTAGTTACTAACTTTCTTGTTCACATGAAACCAATTTGTCTTGTTTCATTTCCCAAGTGTATAACCCCCCTAGTTTCATCTAGAATATAATGGATATGTTTGATTGGACATAAAAATAATAATATATTTATTTATAGCATATATAAAAGTATTCTCTAAATATATGATTTTTAATATATCATTATAATTTAATATATGAATAGAAAAAAAATATTCCTTTAGTTTTAATTTTTTTAATTTTATATTAACTTGAAAAGGAGTTTAAGAAAAAATAACAAAAAAATTGAGTTGTCGAGAGGGTGTATATATTTTCATCTTTCACCCTCAACATTAATTAGTTAAGAGGAAACATTAACTAATATGGATATTGTGGTAAAATATTCATGTAAATCATTAATTTTTAAAAAGTTTGCAAAGTCCAAACATAATAAGTGAAAGTGAACGAAGGAAGTATATATTAAAAAAAATATATTATCCACACACACAAAGTTTCAATTTGTTTATCTAATTTTGAATTGACTCAAAATTTAAGAAAATAAAGAAGATTGAATTTTGTGGAATTATATTGAAATAGAGGGAGTACCACTTGAATTAGTGCCCCTCGTTCATTTCTACTTGTTCACTTTGAATTTTGTACTCCCTTTGAGAATAATAATTAATGTAAGTATTTTATTATAATACCTTATATCTTGAAAAATAATTTGGAGAATAAGTAATTGACATGAAGATTAATCTTTTCTTAATATGTTAAAAGTGATAAGTACTCCATCCCTTTCATATTACTTATCTCATGTTTACTTGTCACACCCTTAAGAAAACTTTTATAGGGAATGTTTTTTTAGTAAACTAATATTATTAATGATATTTTGAAACTCTAAATTTGACTACTATTACGAATAAAAAGAAAAATAATATAATAATAAAACTCTCTTAATTTTCTAAATTGAATAAATAAAAAGAAATATTTACTTTTGATACAAAAGTAAAAAAAAATATGAAAACAAAAAAGAGTAGGCGAAAAATTATTTTTAAAATATTAAATAAGTGAAAGTGAACAGATGTATATTTTCCACAATTGGACATGGGGATTTGAAACGCTTAAAGTCACAATTTCTACGCAATTTTTGTCTCTCATTTACTTTCTTTGGCTTCAAGTAGTAACTCTTTTTTCTCTTTGTTTCTGTTAGTTGGCTGGTGACTTGTAGATTTGGTTTTGGTTTAAATATGAAAAATATTTTAATTTATTTATTAAATCACTTGAAAATAATTGTAAAAAATCTTTTCGTATTAATTGTAGCTATTAAAATGGATTGAGTTTCTCCTATAGGCTATAACTAGCTAGATGGGTTACGGCCCGTGTTGAGCACAGACTCAATATTATAATTCTTGAATATCTTGATGCAGCTCAATCATAAAGAAATGCAAGATAAAAGATGTATACAAATTATTTCACATTTGATTTGATGTTATAGTTGCTATAATTTTAAAAGTATTAAAATATCGTCAATTATTCCACAAAATAAGGCTTGCCCACATTATTAACCAAATCACGTCACAATTTAAATTCTTGATTATCTTAACAATGAAGTAATGAAAACACAATTACATGCATCACATTTAACTGTTGGAATTGTCAAAAACGCCAAATCACTATAGATTTGAAATTACAATATAAATTACTTTTTTTTGTAAAATTTGGTTGGTCATATGTTATGCACGGGCCTAACATTTTTTTTTCAATTGTTACATGCAAGTAAGAACAGTGCATCATTTGAAATGTAAATCGTTTTGATCAAATAATATATTCAAAGACTCAACATTGAAAGGAGTTTATATTTAAATTGCTAGACTGTTTACAAAAGATTTGAGTTGGTTGAGACTGAAAAAAATCGATACAATAAACAATATATATATAGATGTTTATACATCTTTGATACATAGTTATACATCATTTACATATACTTATACACTATTTATACAATATCAATACATTATATATACATATCGACACATTACAAATACATACATATAAACATTTTGTTAAAAATAATTTCTAGTAAACTAAGTAGCCTATTTTTTTACTTTTATGATATCACTTAAGTACAAATTTTTTTTATAAATGATTGTAATCAAAAGAATTCACGGCATCTTGAACAGGAGGAGCAACTTTGATGATCATCAACGAAATATTAATACCTAACAAGATTAGGTGCATATCACTTAAAGATACATAAATGTATCATGTGCAATTTTTGGGAATAATTGCTATAATGTATATCTTTTATAAATTACAGTAGTTTTCAATCAGAATAAAATACATAAATAGTAATATATCATACACAATTTTATGGGCATGATATGTAAATATGAATTTATACTACATGTATTCGATACATTAAAAATCTATCACACTATTTATACTTAAAATTTGCAAAAAACCAATACATATAAATTCAACCAGTTGCTCTATCAATGTTGTGTTCTTCTGTTTTTCACGTTTCTTTTACTGTGCGGAAGCAGCGAAAGTTCAAATTTGGCATTTAATATATAAGTATATAGTCAATGTTAATGGATCAAGAAAACATCATAGAGGTGGCGGTGGTGGCGCGAAGGAAGGGACTAAGAGTCCTCAACGAAGCTCAAGAACTTCTTCAAACTCCTGACGATGATATTCATGACGTAACTTCTAAAAAATTTCGATAGAATCTTCGATGACTGGGAGAAAAATTTTGAATTTTGAATTTTTTGTTGTTGTGAGGGTGAAAATTCCAATTATAAGGATATGACTGCGTAATTTATGGGATGTTAATTTGATTTTATGTTTCTTTCCCCCTTTTTAGCATAACATAAACGATTTCTATGTATCAACTTCTATGTATGGGGATTGTTGGGATGTATCCGGATGACACTAAATTGAAGAGATTTTTGAAAATTAGAAAAGAGTAGGGATAAAATGTAATTGCTCCTGACACTATGAGATTTCTAACATTTTTATATTTAACTTTAAAATTTATATTTTACCCTTAATAAAGTAATTTACTTTCACGCAAATATTTAAGAATTATTTTAGATCACAATTTAATTTTTTTTTTTTTTTATCTTAAACACCATATATCCAGTCAAATGGTGCGACTTAATGTATATAACAAGTTCATAATTCAAGTTGAAGAAATTAGGCTGAGTAACTCTAGGTGATGAGTCACAATTAATATAAGCCAACAAAAACATTTCATCTATAACTCTGAAAAGTATTGTGGCAGTGTCTTTTTTTTTCCTTTTCTTATATTCTCTCGATAATCGTTTACTACACTACAAAAAATTAATAAAGAAAATATATAGGCAGAAGAATATTTAAAAAATTACAAAGAGCAAATCATTAAAACAAATGCATTATGCAAAGTCTAAAAATACGATAAAATTTCAATTTGAAATTGTATGTTCTAGTATTGGTATCAATAGTTTTGCAGCAAAGCATTTGAATAGTTTTCCATCAACACAGTTACACAAATACGCAATCGTTATTATCTCAACTCTCAAGTCTACATTTTAATTTGCTAATAGTGGTGAAACATGTCTTAGTAGGTTATATAAGTTACACTAAGAAATAATGCGCACTTTCACTACGAACTCATATAAATTAATATTATTATAATGGGGAATTTTCGCATATAAGCACTAAAAATAACTTAATTATGCTTCAGAGCTATAGTTTAATTTGCTAATTATGATTTGTAGCTATATGTTAGAGGAGGAGAGAGTCGATCGAGAGAGGACAAAGAGTGGAGAGAGACGAATTTTATATGTATATCTGTTGAATTGTAGATGTATATCTGTCAAAAAATTGTATATATGTAATGGTATATATATGTATTTGTATATCTAGCGAGGGAGATTGAGAGAGGCGAGCGAGAGAGGGAAGAGAGTGGTGAGAGGCGAATTGTATATGTATATCTTTTAGATAATTGTATATATGTAACTGGTATACATATGTATTTGTATATCTGGCGAGAGAGATCAGGAGAGAGAGGAGAGAGGCGAGCGAGACTGGGAGAGGGAGGAGAGCGGAGAGAGACTAATTGTGTTTGTATATCTGTCATATAATTGTCTATATATATATATGTGTGTGTGTGTGTGTGTATGTATAATTTGTATTTGTATATGTATAAGTGACGTAATCACAGCTAAAACTAAGTTGCGAATCGTAATTAATTCAAACTATACCTATGTTAGCTAATTAACTAATATATTATTTTTTTCCCATGAATTTACTATTGTTAACAACTCTAAACATGCTATCAGAATATCACTAATATTCGATCGATGAGATTTCTTGAAATTTGGCTCGTTAGTATACATTTAACGATTTTTTCATCAAAAATCCTTATCGACGAACCAAATTTCCAATCGGACGCCAGTAGGGGAATTAGAAATTTTATGAGGTAGGGATCGAAGTGGGATAGGTATATAAGGTTGCATGAAATTTTAGGTGAAGCATGATGTGTAAAAACAAGTAGGGGCCGGTCCTAACAAAAGAATAGTGCAACTACTTACTGTACTTGAAATAATAAATTTCTCATGGAATTGCATGCATGAGCTTGAGGTTTTCACGGTATATAACGCTTCATTCTCTGTCTATTTTTATTTGTTCATCGTATTAACTTTGCCATATTTTTATAATAAGTATGTTGACGTTTTAAGAAATGACTATAATTAATAAAAAAGGACGTAGTGAACAAGGGTTATTAGGTAGGTAGCTAGTTAGAATTATGGAGATGTTAGTAATGAATTAGTTATGAGGGAGTCTATATGTATTATCTTATGTAAATATTAGTTATACAAAGTTAAGGTATTCATGTGTTAATTATACATATATTAGCTATGCAGATTTCTAAATTACAAATCAAACATCGTATTAATTTCATACATGAATAATTTACCTCATAATTAACTATCAAACATGATATTAATAATGCGAGATTCAATACTTGCATAACTCACCTCCAAACCAGCTATATACCAAACAATTAAATTATCTCTTGATTTTCTAAATAAAAATGAAAGATTATTTTTAATATAATAGATAAGTAAAAGTGAATAGAGGACTATCATTATGAACCTTCAGTGCCAAAAAAAAATAAAAATAAAAATAGTTATCTCCAAACTTGTTAAGACGGCATTGCAGTTGTTCAACTTTATACAAATTTAAGTGTTGATATGTGCATATTCAAAAATGTCAGCTCAAGCCAAGTCATATGTTTATGCATTATGCCTAAATAAAATGACAGTTTTACTATATATTATTCTTTAAATATAATAAATTCGTCAAAAGTCTTTTGAAAAATGACTATAATAAATAATAAGGATAAATTATAAACTAAGTGGATGGAATGAGTATCGTCATGAACCTTCGTGTGTCCAAAAGTTGGTTCCCATTGAAAATGGAAATTAAATGCAAGAGGCCATGTAACAATTAAATACACCATAAATAAATAGTCACCAAATTAGTTGGGACTTCTCATCTATAGTAGTATACATATATATACTACACCTCTCCCAATCATAACCTCACAATTAAAGAAAAAAGAAAAAGAGATAGAGTAAACTAAAGAATATTCCAAGTGTCAATGGAGAGAATTACTAGCATTTTTGTTAGTGTTTTGATAGTGTTGTTTGTAGTAGGAAATGAAATGTATATTGTTAATGGAGATAGTCCATATGCTTGTTGGGGTGGATGTTACAATAAATGTATATTATTGACTATGAAATCAAGAATACCTTCAGGAAATGATCCTTGTTATGTCAAGTGTCTAAGCAAGTGTATTCCTACTTCTGCTTCTGAATACCGGGATTATTGCACCATTGGATGTTCCTTCGAGATATGTGTTCCTTTTCGCTTCGGTATACATATTTATCTTTTTTCTTATTTTTGTGATTTTCTATCTGGTGTTCGATACAGTCCATTTTAAGGCCCAAAATTGTGTTTGAAAAGTCTCACTTTGAAGGTGAACCATTCTCTATTCCTAGGGCTCGGATGGCGGGTCCGGTACATACCACCCCCATCCCCATCCCCACCATGATCATTATAATTCACCTATTTTTGCATGTTGTGTTAGACTTTACACGTTCGTTAGTAACGGCGGAACTAGGAAGGTTTGAGCGTTCATTCGACAAAAAGTTACACTATTTACATTTGGTTTAAGTTTATTTTTATGTAGATATAGGGAATGTTGAACTCCCTTTAGCTTTTTTTTTCCTATGTTTATTTCTTCATATTTTGAACCTTTTTAGTAAAAAAAACTTTAACTCCACAGTATGAGTTGTCTAATTATATGATTTTGGATCATTTTTATACCTTATGCCATTGTCTATTTTTTAGAATGAGTTAAGCTCAAGTTTTATTTTCTTTGTACGTGTATAGTTAATCGGTCTATCCTTATTTTTTTATTTGTCTAATGTTGGACCTCTTACTTAATATTCACATCCAAGAATGCATGCATGCAAGGATGTTGAAGAGTCTCACATTGATTAAGGGTCGATTGTCTAATGGACACTTTCGAAGTTGTATTTAGTCTATTTTTCAAATAGTAATGTTGTTATAGTCTAAATGGACCATTTCTTAATGTGAAGAATAATGTTTAATTAGTGAAAAGGAAAGAACATGTGGGAAATTTATAACATTGTGAAATTTAACATTATGTTTATAACTTGATTATGACCATTTGAAAGCAACATATAGAAATTAAATGAGGGTGAAAATTAAAGACATGGAACCCCCTTTTTAATAACCTTGTCTTTCTTTTAATTTGTCTTGCATTTTTTTGTTAAAAAATCAAATATAGAACAATCATTGAAAATTTAATTTTTATTTAATTTTTGATTTGGCAGATGCTGGTGCTGATCTGGATGCATGCTATGGCAATTGTGGAAGTATTTGTAGGGTTTAAGCTTAGAAATATTTATTTCCACAACTCTCTTTAATTTTGTATTTTATCTTTTAGTACTTATTTACTTAACAAATAAATAAATGGTTCTTTGTTGTTTTGTTTTCCATTCGGTGTGTAACTGAAAATTTTGATAGCTGTATTTTGTTTCTTCCCTTGTGTACTTTGTTATAAAAATTTAGTGAAATAAATACAATAACAAATTAAACTTGGTTGATCCAATGACATTTAATGATTTTAATGTGCATGGTAGGTTTAGAGTTGAGAGAGTTAATTTAATGGTCATTCATCATTAATTAGAATTAGAACTAGGTCTTCATTAACTCAAATTGATCCGTTGGCCAAATAGTGTTCTCATTCGATAATCAACATCAAGGTGTATTTTAATAGTTTAGGCTGATAAATGGAATAATGAATAATTATGATATAAAACTCACAAAAAATGATAGTTTAAATATGTTTTTCGATCGTTAAGTAAGTAAAAACATAGAGTAATAGTTTAGATGTACTTCGAAAGTGGACTAGATACTCCTCGTTCCACTTGACCTTAGTAGTCAGGACTTCAATTGTCTTTAAATTAATTCTTTAAAATTTAAATGATTTAGGTTCACATTTATTATAGTAGGGTAATAGAATGACATAATACATAAACATGACCATTAACTTGGCGTTAGCGGACAACTATGCCCTCCAACTTTGAATGTGCACAAGTAAACACTTAAACTTGTATAAAATTGAACAAGTAAACACATTTGTCCTACATGGCATAATATACATAGGATGTCATGTAGGACATGAAATTGCCATGTAGGGTGCCATGTAGGATGAATGTGTCCATTTGTTCAATTTTATACAAGTTTAAGTGCCTACTTGTGCATACCCAAAGTTAAAGGTCATAGTTGCCAGCTTACGCCTAGTTAAAGGTCATGTTTATATATTATGCCAAATAGAACTGTTACTTTATTGAATTTTGGTCTGAAAGCTGAGTAATGATTGTGAAATTTCATAATTTTAATAGTAACAAATTAAAAGTCAAGTTGTTCAAAGCAAGAATATATATTAAAGATTAAATTGACTAAACCATCAGCTACCAAATTAGTCTCCTTATATTAATAAGTTGTGTTTAAAGTTGTGTTTTGTGTGTTAGATTTTGATNATCTTTCCAACTCCGCCAAGTTTGCGTGATTTCAACATCATATGAGTGAGTTATGTCCTTTGGAAGTTGAGTTGTTGGAATACGGAATTGTCTAATCCGGATTTTAGAAGGGTGATTCAGTCTTTTCCTTACATAATTACTCTAATTCGTTTTTAGGAGATTAATTGGGATAAAACCAGACTTTATTCAGTTTAGAAAATTAGAATACGATTAGGGCTTGGAGAAAAGAGAAAAGAAGAAAGAAAGGGAGAAACGCCTAGATTTCGCCAAGAACGTCAAGCGTTTGGAGTGGAATTTGTCGGGGGTGATCCCTATTAAGGTATGTGAGATCTTTTCGTGTTGGGTTAGTTCACCCACACACCAATTTGTTCAATTCAGTAAAGATTGGAGTTGTTTGAATGTTAAGAAAGTGAAGTTCTTGAAGAACATTGTTGAATTTTTGTTGGTTGATTGTTGAATGCCTAGTATTAATTTGATTCGTGTTTCCGGGTTGTTTTTCGAGTTAAATCTATTAGGTATGGAGGGTACTAATGATCCTAAGTGTTTGGGGAAAGAACCATGGAAGTTGGGAGGGTTTAAAGATGAAAAACAAAGGAGAAAATCGGGAATTTTCTGGGCAAAGGCTTGGGGCGTCGCGCCTGCCAGAGTGCCACAAAAGTTCCTCTGAACTTTGGCCTCTGGCGTGTCGCGCTAGCCAGAGCGCCTCAGGGAGTTCTCTGAACTTTGAGGGTTGGCGCCCTGCGCCTCTCTGAGCGTCAGGGACGCCAGTTCTTGCCATTCGTTCCCCACCTTTTTGTACTTGTTCCTAAGTGATGTACCTATGTATCCTAGTTGATTCCAACACTCTGAAGTACATCTAAACATCATGAAATCATTCATAAACATGAGATCATGAGCCTTGAATCCATAATCCAATTCAAGGAAAGTTAAGTTCAAAGTCAAAGAAGTTAAGAGTCAAGTCTAGAAGTTAAAAAACAAGTCAAAGCAAAGTTCCTTAAAGTTTTCAGGAGTCTTTAAAAATGTTTTAACGTCGTTCTAAGACTTAAGTTTTGAAGTTAAGCAAGAGTAAAGCTATGGTTTGAAGTTCTTTTTTTTAAAGAAGTATATGTGGACTATGTATTCCCAAAGAAGTTTAAAAGAAATGTTTTCACATTTAAACAAGAACGAAAACTGAGATTTACAAAGAGCCTTCGGGCTAGTTTTCAAAAAAGAGCAATCGCTTCAAAATGAAGCAAGAAGGGAAACTTTGATTTCCAAGATAGCCTTTGAGCTAAGTTTTGAGCACTAATCTCAAATCACAGAAGAGGTATGTTTTAAAAACATAAGAGCCAGTATATTTTGGGAGTAGTATTGAGCACCGAATTGGGGGAGCGTTCAAAGAACCCACAGCCCCCATAGAACCATGTAGCCACCATGGGTAGAAAATGATCATACTTTTTAGATGAATCATTTTCAAGATAGACTAGTGGATCCATTAGGCAGTTCAGGTTTTATACCTTTGGCCGGGTATAGGATGCTCTGGCAGCGTGATGTTGATCGATGTATCATCACTATAGCTCTTATGTGATGGTTGTGGTTAGAGAAACTCCCACATCAGTTATTGTATTTTCATATACATCAGTTCATTTGTATTTTTATATACATCTCAGATTTATTGTATCTTTGCATACACACAAAGTTTATAACATGTTTTAAAATAGCTTTTCTTTATATTGCACTTGTTTTAAATTGTTTTATATTGAAATGAGTCAGTCAGGTTGAGTTGAGTTGAGCCAGGTAAGCTATTCAATTCCTTCAGATTATTTCTAGCCTATGTTGCTTAGCTTTCCAACTCGCATACTCGTACATTCAATGTACTGATGTCAGTTGGCCTGCATCGTATTATGATGCAGATACAGGTAACCAGGATCAACATTCAGCGCCTCGTTGATCCAGTTGAGCAGTTCAGAGTCAGTGGTGAGCCTCATTGCATTCCGGAGGACTCTTTTATTCGCTTTCAGTCTTTCATTTATTAGGATATTGTGGGGTTTGTCCCAACATTCATCTCAGTATTTTAGAGGCTTCATAGACAGTCAGATAGTTATTAGCTCAAATATCTTTCTTTATCTTTCAGATGTTGTTTAAGACTTAAGTGCCATTTTGGCCAACTTATTATCCTTTAAGTTATTATTTGAGATTGTTTCCTTGAGCTAAGTCTTCCGCTGAGTTAAGTAGGCTAGGCCAAGGGTTCGCTTGAGGCAAACAATGGTCTTCGAGTGCCAGTCCCGCCCAGGGTGTAGGCTCGGGGCGTGACAAAGTTTAAATGCCTACTTTTGCACACCCAAAGTTAAAGGTCATAGTTGTCCGCTGAGAACTGTTGAATTATTGAATTTTGGTCTGAAAGCTAAGTAATGATTGTGAAATTTCATAATTTTAAGAGAAAAGACATAAAGACACAATCAAAGTTGTCCCGTATTTGCATAAAGACACCTTAACTTTCAAAGTGTCCTATCACCCCACAGAACTATTTAATATCGTTGTAAATGGGCCATTTTGACCCATTCCCTCGTCTGGGTTGTTACGACGCACATGAGGCGCGTCATTCTGTGTTTTTACTGCCATGGACCAATTTAAAAGTGCCACGTGTCATTTTCTTTCTTTATTATTAATTATATAATCAATTTATGCCATCTTCACCAATTTTAAACCCAAAATAGCCCTAATTTTTTGATTTCATGGTTTTTTTCATAGCAAGATCAACTTGTAACAACGAAAAACTATAATATCCTAACAATATCTTAACAATGGCAACAATAGGAGCTCGATTCCAACACTTTTACAAGAAAATTTTAATAATCCCTAAAATCATAATAATAAAAAAAAGAGAAGATTTTTATCATATGATGTAGAGCCCTAACATGTTAGACCTTCAATCTCCAAGAATCTTCACGAAGACACATAAACAACAAGATTATCAACAACAACACAACGAGAAAAGTTTTCTATTTCTTTAGATTTTAGGGAAAGTTGAGAAATAAGAAAAGAAAAGGAGAAATGACTTTCTTCAAAGAACAGGGTCGGGTCGGGTCTTTTCTCATCATAGGGAGTGCGCTACACGCGCCACTAAATAGACGAGGGAATGGGTCAAAATGGCCCATTTACAAAGATATTACATAGTTCTGTGGGGTGATAGGACACTTTGAAAGTTAAGGTGTTTTTATGAAAATACGGGACAACTTTGATTGTGTCTTTATGTCTTTACTCTAATTTTAATAGTAACAAATTAAAAGTCAAGTTGTTCAAAGCAAGAATATATATTAAAGATTAAATTGACTAAACCATCAGCTACCAAATTAGTCTCCTTATATTAATAAGTTGTGTTTAAATTTGTGTTTTGTGTGTTAGATTTTGATGCTAAAAGAGGAAGTACAAATTAAAGTTGTGTTTTGTTGGTTAGATTTTGTTGTTTAAAAGGTGAACAATAGTTATTGTCTCTCTTGTTCTTCTTTTCCTAATTAATTTGTCTCTCTTTTTTTCTTCTAATTATTTTGTCCCACAAAGTTAAGTAAAGATGTTAAGCTTTTCCCAAAAAATCGGCAATATAGGCAACATCCTATTCCACAAAACTACAATATAGTCAAGAGACATTCCACCTACTTTAGCCTATTTTTTGTATATTAAATAGCTCACAATTTATATTCCCTTCGTTCCATTTTAACTAATTTTTAGCTAAAAAAATCTCAAAATAATTATTACTTTATATATTCAAGATTAAAGTTGATAATTATTTTTAACTGTATTCTTAACATTAAATAAATATGTAGAATATTTAAGAGAAAGAAATCAATTTACCTTATTAAATTAAAGTAACTTAATAACTATGTCTTGTATTTATTATTTTCTTAATGAGCGTGAATAAAATCAAGGCATAATTAATATAGGAGGAGGGAGTGAAATCTAAGACATATTTTATGAGTAATGGAGGGAATTAAATTAATGCATGCATTAGCATGGTTCAAGACCTAATTGTTACTCAATTTTTTTTATAAAAAATATCTTTTCTGCCATATTTGTGAAAGATATCTCTGTAAATAATTTTTTTTAAAACAATGCATGTTATTTTTAATTCATTAAACTTAGCAATGCATAAAAAATAATCTTTGCATAATTAAGCAAAGCATAACTAATACAAGCATTAATACTAATGCATTATCAATACACTCTATTTTACCATATTCTTATAAATCCTACCAAACAATTTACTTTTTTATCTAGATCAGTAGACACACCTCACCAGAAAAAATAACATTAGATATGATATGGGTTGAGCACAAATCTATTGTAGCTTTGCAAATTGGATACATATGAAATGAATACTGTTAATTGAATATAAGGTATAAAATTTCACATTTTCGATTATCCAAAAATTTGTAGTACTAAATCCTATATCCAATTGAAAATTTGTAAATTTTAAAAATAAAATCCAAAATCCAAAAATTCAAACAAAATATTGAAAAGGGAAACTTTCATAGATGTACTATAATAAGAAAATATTTACCATATATAGCAATAATAATTTTGTTCATTGGACACTTATAATATATCTATAATACAATTTTAATACATATTACACAAAACATTTTATAAAGCACACATAATACAAATTTTATTGATGAATAATACATTTATCACACTTTAATACACTGTGTCAATTTCTTACCAAACAAGCATAATATATTTTAAAACACTTATAATGCATCTATATTGCATGCATAATGCACTTTTAATACATAGTATAGATGTATCATAATATTGCTATAAATAATAATAAATAAACATATCACTAAAATCAGTAGTTATTTATTAAAAAATACATACCTGATTAATTTTTCCTATTGAAAAAGTTCGTAGTTCTATTTGGATTTTGGGTTGACCCAAATCCCCAAATGTGCCCAAACCTGCAAATAATGAATAGAACTTAAATAAGGGTCCTACAAGTGGCTATATTGTGACATTTCTACTCAAGTAATGGACCAAAACTAAATTGGGCTTTTACTAACCGATTCGAAATCAAAACGGGTTATGGATCCTCCGCTAAAACCTCTAAAATCAGGGTTTTACACTCTTCAGTATTCTTCTCCATTTTCCCCTTCTCTCCTCTTTCCCGTTTCTCCGGTGACCCAAAATGACCAAATTCAGGAAATTGAATCGTCCGACGGGACATCGGATGTCCATGCTCAGGTTCCTCTTTTCTTCATAATTACTCGCCTCTATGTACTCTTTGTGTTTCTTCGATAAGTTTATATGATTTTGAATGTGTTTGTTGTAGGACAATGGTGTCACAATTAGTGAAGCACGAGCGGATTGAAACCACCGTTGCTAAGGTAATAGTGGCTTTGTATACTTACATTTGCAGTTTCATAATTACGGATTTGTATGGTGTTTTTTTTTTTTCTGCAAAGATCTGTGTTTGCTATTGTTTGATTAGCTGTTTAAGTCATAAGGAATGTTTGATAGGCGTATTAAAAGGAATTTGTAAATATGTTGTGTTGCAGGGATTTATTTTTTATTAGATTTCATTGATAATACACCATGATAGTGTAGCTAGTATGAAAGAACTAAATGGTGTACTATGTACGTCAAGTCACACAAATGGGCGTTTTGGGTAACTGTTCCTTCCTGTCTCCATATTTTTAGGCTGCACAGTTGTTAAGTTTCCGCCACAGTATTAGTTAGTACCAGTTGGATGTTGAAAAATTCATATATCAACAACCATGATTGTGATGGATAACGTCGGTTGTTAGGGGGAGATTGTTGTTTGATTGCTAGCTTTGGACTACGTAGTCATGATCTAATGTTTAATCATTTGATGTAGCTAATTCCTTTCTTTTTGTTTGAAAAAGTTACTCTTTGTTAATCTTTTAAACCTTCCTAGTGTATTAGCCATTGGCTCTCTGTTGAAATAAATATGGATGGGAATTTTAGCGACGGTTCATATTGATTGTTATAGAATCAAAACATCCACTTCTAAGGCTGGGTTCTCAATCTTTTTTTTTTAATGTTAAAGAAATCTGTTTGGGGACAACCCTTGGGTCTACCGCAGTATTCAGAACTTGGGGATGATTGGCCCGACCTTCTACTCTTCTCCACTGTTATATACACAATTGAGCTAAGAAGTTAGTTTGTTACAAAGGATTAGGCTAATCAAGGGCAGTTTATTGAATTCTTTAGTCACTTCCGAAATTCTGTTAGTTTACTAGAAAGTTAGAATCCTTCTGGTAAAAGGATAAAAGGATCCCTCCATGTAAATGTTAAAGGCGTGATTGCAATAATATTCTCTCTTCTTTGAATCCCCTCTTCAATTATCTCTGGAGATTCATCTCCTGCAGTTGTTGTTCATTGATCCTATAGACTTGCAGAGCTGTGCTTCTGATTTTGCACGCACCATCCACTTAAACCTGTCTTAGTTCACATGGCGCATGGCTCGAACCTGTGACCTAAGTCACAAGTCCCTCAACCTTTGCCACTTGAACTAAGCCCAGGGGGCATGGATGGGTTCTCTATCTTGTGTTCCCCTTTCTTTATATTGGAATGCCTTTGTGGAGTATCCCGGTAGCCCTTCCTGTATCACCTTTTGGGATCTCGTGGTGAACATTTTTAGTGCTTTCTTTACTTATTGTATTTTCTTCAGTTTCCCGAAATTGGTGGTGGAGAAAATTGAGTGTCTGTTGCATTATTTTCTTTGTAAAGGGATTCATAACATATGGAAAGACCATTTGTAAGTTGTGATTTGGTTCTGTGGTTTGGTGTCTATTAGTCTTTCTCGTATTAGCAAAAAGGTTGTTCTGTTGTGATCAAAATCAAGGATGTCCGCTCCTCATTAGATGTTTGGGATGCAAGATATGGGAATAGACTACTTCACTTCAATCCTTGAATTGGTGTTTATGAACATGTTTGGTTTTCGGAGGGTCTCATAGGCGATATTCCTTTTTCTGGTATTTGCTGTGCTATCCATAGCATCACAGGTTTTTGCTACTCCTGTCTTTTTGTTGGGAAAGTGGACGTTCCTAAAATGAAAGATTTGCCGTGATTGTTGTCCATGGTACACTTCATGCTTGGCACTTGCTGCACTATATACATTGAATGAGGATGTCAGGCTTAACTGGTCTATATGTGCATACATAGCAGGAGTCCGATACATATTTGTCGTGGATTGCCCTTCTGCTAGGGCATTGTTGTGGCTATTTATAATGATGAGACAAAGTTTGTGTTATAGTTTGAGTGAGTTCTTGACTTCTTTCTACCTTTGTGGTATGATAAAACTATAGAAGGTAATGTTTGTGGATATGTTCTATGCGTGAAACTCTGATGTATTTGGCTTGATTGGATTGATAGAGTATTTTAGGACAAAGATATGGTGTCAGCATTAGCATGTTTAGGAGATAGTGGAATCAACTATAGTTAAAGCTGGTCACTGACTACTTACTGCTTTATGTTTTTCGTCTACATTTTTAGGATTGTATATCCACTTCTAATTTTTCAAAAAATTCCTTATAGAAAAACAAAATTTATTCTCTTATTTGAGATTCTCAAACATCTTCATCATGTCAATTATGAGTGCTTTTTAAAACAGCATTAAATGATCTCGAGAGGAATGATGTTTGTGGTTGCATGTGACTCCTTGTTTGAGTTCTCCCATGTTCCTTATATACTTATGAGGATCTTGTCCCAGTGTTATCAAAACTGAAAAGCGAACAGGAAAAAGGTCTCTTGGGAGCTTTAAGCTCAAATCATAAATAGCATGCAAGCTTTACTGAAGAAAGGCACAAATAATAACTATAGACACAAATCATAGTCATGCAATCAAAAGAATTAAAAAATCTACAGTAAAAGTGAATATTTATCGTTTATGCTACCATCTTTAAGAGGAAGTCAGTATGCCATGAAACACACACCTTACCTATAATCAGCGAACTTAAGGAATAAAATAAATCCTTCTAAAGTTTAATGCTTCCTTGAAGTATATCTTGGTTTATTCATACACTAGGGGTGTGTTCGTTATGGAGGAAAACATTTTCTGTATAAAAGTTTTTCAATTTTTTCTTGTTCGGTTGGTAAAATTTAAGGAAAATATTTTCTCTAGGATAGTTAACGAGGAAAATGATTTCCTTAATAGAAGTAGGGAAAACAAGTTTACAAGTGGCATTCCACATTGATTGTGTCCTCCCCAACCACCTCATCTTCACCCCCACCCCATGTAGCCCCCATCCCCACCATCCAACCCTCACCTCTCATAGTATTTGTCTAGATTATATAAAAATGATTTTTGGGATAATATTTTTTTGCATACATATCGAACNCCCCACCTAGTGGGATTACACTGGGTATGTTGTTGTTGTTGTTGTTTATACATATCGAACAGGAGAGCACAAGAAAATAAGTAAGAAACCCACTTATTTTTCTAGAAAACATTTTCTAAGAAAACCTTTTCCATGGAAAACATTTTCCTTCGTACCAAACACACCTTAAATTTTTTCTCAGAAGTAACAAAAACATTTTAAAAGCATTTAGAATTTCATTTTGGCTAGCTTCTAGATTCACTGTGTACTTGGGATGATTTGTTTATCTGTTTTTCTTATATGATTGCAGGCAAAGGAAGTCAGAAGGTTGGCCGACAATATGGTTCAGTTTGGAAAGGAGGTACAAATATGGATGGAAGATTGAAATTTCTAAGTATTTTTTCTTATAAATGATTGCTGAAGTTTTTTGGTGTGTAAAGAATGCTAATATATCATTTTAGTCTCAACAATGTTAATATGTTGTTTTGGTTTCATTCATCCTTGGTATGGAGCGGAGTGTTGGCCAGCCAAGAACTCACATGTTCAAAAACTGCATTTTGCGGAGATGAGGATGTTGAGGTGGATGTGTGGGCACACTAGGAGCGATAAGATTAGGAATGAGGTTATCCGAGAGAAGGTGGGAGTGGCCTCTGTGGTGGACAAGCTGAGGGAAGCGAGACTGAGATGGTTTGGGCATGTGAAGAGACGGTGCACAGACGCCCCAGTGAGGAGGTGCGAGGGGCTGGTTGTAGANATACTATGTCCTATATAATGTTTCCTCTTCTTTTACTTGGGTTGTCGTACTTGAGTTGAGGGTCCTTCGGAAACAGCCTCTCTACCTCCACGAGGTAGTGGTAAGGTCTGCGTACACTNTCTTATAAATGATTGCTGAAGTTTTTTGGTGTGTAAAGAATGCTAATATGTCGTTTTAGTCTCAACAATGTTAATATGTTGTTTTGGTTTCATTCATCCTTGAAATGCATACCATGACTTCATTGAAAAGTGAAATAGGAATATACTGCAACAAAATATCAATTAATCAGTAATGTCTGTGTACATATTTTTTCATTTGATAGATTATCTAAAATTTCATCATGACTTTCCACTTGAAGTGGCTTAACGATGTCATTTGTTCTATGAAATTAGTAGTCTAGCTTTCACAGCTAGTTTTAGAGAGAACATTTGCCTTCTCTCTATGATTTTGCTTCTCTAGTATCTTCTGTGCAGGAGCTGTTGACAGTTTTTTTCTGTCAGAAATCGCTTAGTGTGAGGGATCTAGAGTAGAGCTGATTTACTGAGTAATTTAAGCATACTTGTGGAAAAATGAAAGGTAAATTGGTTGTATTTATTTCTGTTGATGATGAGGTAGCAAGTTATCCATCTCTGTCCCTCACTGGCGGGTGCCATGATTTGTGTGGGAGTCGCAAGCTTGATTATAGTGTCAAGAGATGATGCAGAAGGAAAGCTGGAATTTTTGGAGTATTGCTTGGTCCACTAATTTCATTAATGGGCAGGGTCAATAGATATGATCTCAGATTGGTGGTGAGGTCTTGAAGAGAGCGACCTGACTGAAGGTGTCCAAGTAAGGCGATATCTTGCTGTGCCGAGTTTAGTAACTAGTTCTTGTAAGTTGTAACCCAAGTGAGTGCAATAACGTGGTGGGATTTTATGCATTTCAAAGGGTATGCCTTGCTAATTCTCAGGTTTCCCTCAAGGTAGAAGCTGAGCAAGCTTTGTAAGAAGGAAGTAGGAGAGTGTCTTTTTTGCTGCTTGGTTGATGGTCCTTCAGCACAGGGTGCACGGGATTGAAAAGAAGACAACAGGGGATCATAAATTAACCTGATGTGGGTCCCCCTCAATCTTTGGTGCATGGGACTTCTCTAATTGCGAAGTCTTGATAGCCCCTCGAGCATTCGAATATTTACTTGAAAGCTAAGCCTAAATATGCAAGGCAAGGATATTTACAATTTTTTATAAAAACACCCAGACCAAAACAATACTGTGCGGCCATACAATATACTCTAAAATTCTCGTTGTCGAGGGAAGTGAATCAACAAATGCATGCAAGGAGGGATGTAATTCAGGAGGTGTAGTTCATCTAAACATTCATCTATAACAAGAACAATAAATGCAGACATTCTGGAATCAGAAACTGGAAAAAAAACCAGGTCTCTTGTTTCCAGTTTTTTTTCTTAATCAACCATAGGTGATGACAGTTCTGGCAAATTTCAAGGAAGCATGGCTCGCTTGTTAGGCTTTATGTATTTTCTTTTCTATGACCCACATAGGCACGGTGACCCTACCCTATAAAGTGAAACAAAAAGCAGTAATGGGATATATGTGCAGAGGCTTTTTGAATGTGGACCTAATCCTACTGATATATTGAAATTCTTAGTGAAAGATGGTGGCAGTGTTTCGAGTCATGTAGGGCAAGAGATGGAGAGTTCTGCTGTAAGGTTGATTTCCATGGAAGAAAGTTCTGTTTTGGTCCCAAATGCTTCAGTATTTTTCCAGAGGATTCAGTTTGAATCAGGACAAATGGAAACTTAAGTTTTGGGGTTTGCTCAATGGTTTTATGAAGTTGTCTTAACCAGTTTATATAAGTTGCAGATTACCAGTGAGCACACAAAGTTTATGAGAGGAAGTGGAATTCATTGCCACCAACTTTTTCATGGCAATGAACACCACTTCCTCTGATAAAAGCTTCATGTGCTCACTGGTAATCTGCCTCTTATATAACCAGTTTCAAAAAAAATTCTGCCCCATTATATAAACTGGTTAAGACAAGATAAGTAGATTTTTGTTCATGTGTAGAAAATGGGAGTACAGTAGAATTAATGAGGAAGACAGGGAAGTAATCACAAAATGTGAGGAAGATAAGGGAGAATAGGACAGTACCAGGGAGTTCTTGTCCAAAATGCCAATCATGTTTCAATCTGAAAAAGTAGTCAACCAAGGAGATGATGTGACTAATGAGTACAATTTGTGTACACAAAAGCATAGTGGTTTTCACCTTGAGTAACATGTAATGGGTGGTAAGATTCTTTATTTGGTTTTGGTTCGAGAGAGTAAAATCACAAAGGCTGGAATTTAAGGAAATGGGTGAAACATTGTAGCCTCTTAGGGCTGTCTCAACTTGGATTAATTACCTTTACTTTAACAAGGACTGTCTTAACGTGGAATGCTATATAACTGAAAGGATTGTTAGATCACTTTCTTGGTTGTAGAATTGTAGTAGTGTTGGTTGGAGCTTAAGCTGATTGACCTTGGCGTTGTTGGTTTCTTTTGTGACCCGAGTTAGAAAATACCCTTGAGGCTAATGTAACTTTTTCTCATGTTTCTTGTTTCAAAATCTCGCTTCAATGACAACCAAAAACAGAATACCTTTGTGCATTTCTCATCTGAAAAAACAAAAAGATGAGATTGAGATGGAATCTGAAGTGCACGTCACTAGTTCAAATATTTCCGCAAATAAAAGCTTGGTATTTAAATGGAGAAGGCTAGCAGGTTCATTATCCACTTAGTGTTGAATTGTGTGGCTTCGGGGATTTTTCGGTTATCAAAACATAGTTATTACAAATACGTACATACTTAATAATAATAATAGGAGTAATGAATAATAACTTTTCTGATAAATACCAACAGTTATTTGCTCTGTTTTCTCTCATTTGTTCTCTGAGTAATTGTCCTCTTTTAGGAGCAATGTTTTTTGACTTGTTTATATTTTGGCACCTTTTGAACTATTGCAGGGAACTCTATGTGCTGCAAGACAGGCAGCTGCCTTTGTGCGTGGGGATGATGTCATTCATAAACTCTTCACTGAATTGGCCTACAGATACAAGTAAACCCCAGACCATCAACTTTCTACTCTATTTTTTGAAATATAGGTTTATGGCTTTCAATATCTTAAAATTCATATGTTACAGAGATAGAGCTGGTGGATACACGAGAATGCTCCGAACTCGCATTCGAGTAGGTGATGCTGCACCAATGGCCTATATAGAGTAAGATTTTCACTTGAACGGATGCATAATCTTTGCTAGAAGATACTTAGAAATGGCTTCCAGATGATTTCGGTACTTATTAACACAAAAAATAGTTTGCTTGTTCAAAAGACAGTGAAGGGATGGCTATAATAGGTCGATGTCTGACCAGTTTTGTGTTGTTTTGACAGGTTTATTGATAGAGAAAATGAACTTAGACAATCCAAACCACCAAATCCTCAACCTCCACAGAGACCAGCCATGGATCCCTGGACAAGATCTCGTCTTAGCCGGCAGTTTGCACCACCTAAGGAGGAGAAAATCTCTGACTCTGACAGTTAGCATGAGTTTTTTTTCTGGGAAGTGAATTCTAGATGATTGTTTTGTCTTTTCAATTCGTAATGATATATCTGTGTTTTACATATTTGGAGGCCTACATGTAGGTGTAATGAAAATAATGTTTCATTCAACAGTACTAGGCGTGGTGGGTGATAAATTGACCTGGTTTTAAGCTTCTGTGTTTTCCACCCTGCCTTGTACTCTAGTTGATCAATACATATGAGTCGTCCAGAAGCTTTTTGACTTGTGTTTTAGAAACCCCATGCATCACCCAGCGGACACTGTTTACATAAAATTCTATGTACGCTACTGTCGCGGTCAAGTCATACTCTTTTTGAGGCCGGTACCAGGCTCCTTGATAACCTTTCATCATGGTTGATAGACAAGAGGTTTGTGTGGTAAATCTGTGAATGAAGTACTTGTGGGATGATTATTTATTTTTGTTTTCATCATGTAATCCTTTTCTAGTAAAAGACTTTCTATGAAAATATATTTTCATGAAAAATAACTGCCTTAATATTGAATTGTCTATCCAAGGCAGAAGAATATTTCCTTGTATTAGAGGTAGGGAATTATTTACTCTTGCTCTTATTCATGTTTTATTTATCAGCTTTGTTACCGAAGAATAATCAAGATTTACTAATTTTTTCTGTCCTTGATGAAAAAGCTACATTAGGATGGTTTATAAATCCTAATTTAGTTCTAGGTACAAGTGGGGTGTCATTTTCCAGTTAAACCATAGTCTTAAGTTAATTAGTTACTAGTTGTTGAAAGTATGTGATGCAAAGAAACAAATAAGATAATTGAAAAGCACAAACTACTTAATATTGTAGTGCCCACTTATTTATATCTATTATGATTCTATTCATTTTTTTGTTCGATATTAGTATATTAGTCTGACTGTCCGGTAAAATCCTCTTTAACATAGATAACTTTGTATTTAGTGGGACTTGAACTTGAAATTTTTAATTAGAGATGAATAAGTACTTACCACTCTACTATTCTTGTTGGTGATTCTATCACTTTAAAGACAGCTATCACTTCTGTCAATGAAATGAATTTTTATTCAATCCTTATCTAATTTTTAAGAGTTTTTTTATTCTAATTCAAATGTTTTCAAGACAAGTATCAACGTGAAGATGAATCCAAGATCATACTTTCTCTATCCATTTTTATTTATTCACAATAGAAATAATAATAAATGAAATGTATATTTTGTTATGATATTCATATTAATTGATGTATAGTTTAAATGGATATGAAATAATTTAGAATCAGTAGTTAATGTTAAGAGTAAAATATGAAAAATCAAATTTATTTTTTTCTTGATATGCTAAAATGGACAAATAAAAAGTATATTGAAAATATTTTTATCAAAAAAAAATAATAGTTAGGATCTAGAAGACTAGGACAACCATAATAAAGTAAAATACGTATAGAACCTTTTTTTTCCCTTCCAAATATTATCCAAACTTTACCTAGGTCATTAAATTGATTTATTTAAGAAGATAAAATATTCCATTCAATCCGAATAGGAAATATATTCTTACGAAGTCACGTGATAAGGTGATTTATCAAAGGTAGCTAGCAAGATTGAATGAAGTTCATGCACAAATACTATTAAATTTTATACTTTTCAACTATCTTAATTACTATAAATTTGTTTGATTTTTTTAAAGATATGAAGTAATAAGAAAATTATCTTTTTAATGTTGCTTAGAGACTCTCAAGGACTCCTGATATGGGTATGTGATGCCTTCATATGGATTGACACTAGATTCGGGGTGATTCATGGATAAGGCTAACAAAATTTTGATGGTAATTTTTATGATTTTATTTTCTCTAAAATAATATTTAAGATTAAGAAAAAATATTACCTAATTTTAATTAAAAAAATTTACAATTTTAAACTAAATTATTTAAATATTTATATTCATAAATAAAGTTTTTTACAATAATATCTAACGTAATGTATTGAAGAAACATGACTAACATCTTACTAATTTTAAGAGTTTCTTAATATTATAAATAATACTATCTTTATATGAACTAAAAGGCTTTATATCCATTGAAAAATTACGATAAAATAATAAATATAAAAATAAAAAAAAGCTACATTAATATTTTTTAATATGTACATATACTTAAGATCTCATATTAAAATTTAATTTTTAATCATTAATTTTATTGATATGCTCTTGTTTGTATTTTAGAGCTCTAAAGGTGCATAAGTAATAATATTGATATTAAAAATTTATTTAAATAATACAATTTCTTAAAGATGGTAAATTGCCTGTAGTTTCCAGATTTTAATTTCTCTTTGATCCGTATTATTATGAAAGCTGTTAAAATTTGATAAATATTGTATAGACATTCTAAATATGGGCAAAGTATATATTTAAATATATTAAGTATGGTAAAGTATATATTTTAGACATTATACGTATTTTATTTTCTTTTGTTTCTTAACTTCTTGTGTATAAATATGGTTGTAGTCTCTTTTATTCATTGATGAATAAAATTATTAATTCTCCAGATTTTCTTGTGTTTCTCTGTCTCATTTTGTAACATGGTATCAGAGGCAACTCGAATTTTTGAAATCAATATTCACTATTCTATTTTTCTCGTGGTATTTTGTTGATAACAATTACTGCTTCATCACTTTGTTGGGTCTCTTCTATCTTTCAGTTTTGTCTTCTTTTTTTTTGGTTTGTTGACGTTAATTTTTTTAGCGAATTTTATGGAGAAGAATGATATTTCTCAACCTATTTCCATTGTTCTCAATGGATCTAACTATCGTCATTGATGTGAGGCAATGCGTAGTTTTTTGAAAGGGAGAAAGTTGTGACGATATGTCATATGTGATTTAACCTGTCTAAAGCAAACTGAGACTGAAACAAATGAAAAGTTTGTTGATCGTTTAGAAGATTGGGATAGCCGAAATCATCAAATTATTACATGGCTTCGAAATACTTTTGTTCCAAGTATTCACCTCGATTTGGATAATTCGACACTGCAAAAGAGGTATGGGATCATCTCTCTCAACGATATACCACTTCTAATCTTTCTTATTGTTTTCAGTTGATGAAGGAGATAACCAGCTTGAAACAAGAAAAGGGAGAACTTGTCTATGAATTTCTCTCGAAGATGGAATCCATCTGAAATCAATTAACCTTGACTGAACCCGTTCTTAGAAATTCTAATGTTGCTGCTAAATTTTTAGCTTACCGCAACAATGATAAATTGATTCAATTTTTGATGGCTCTTACTGATGATTATGAACCAACCCGGGCTGCATTGCTTAACCAACAACTTTTGCCAACTCTTGAAGATGCTCTTCCTCTCCTAAAATTTGAACAAACTCGTTTATCTTATGTGACCAATGGATAACTCAATTTTTGTAGCCTAACAGAATTAGTGCCAAATTTTATCGCAATTGTCGTCAAACTGTCATGCCTTACAAGACTGCCCAGTTATTGAATGTAATAAATGTAAGAAGAAGAGACATATATCTAGGAATTGTCCTCAAATTTGCAGGTACTGTAAAAAGGAAGATCACATGATTGAGAATTGTCCTACTCGTCCTCAGAACAAAAATCAATCTCGTTTGAATCAATCGTCAAATCCAGTTCTTGCAGCAACCAACAATTCTGGAACTTCATCAATTGACCTTCAAGCTCTCCTTAGTCAACTCCTTTCTCCAACTGGTAACAATCATGCAACTCTAGTTACTCCTTCAGGTAATTCATCTTGGTACTTTGATTTAGCATGTTGTAATCACATGACGTATTCTTTCAAGATTTTTTCTGATCTGGCTACAATTCTTAGCCCATCATCCATTCATACTGCTGATGGATCTAATATGAATGTTAGTTATAAAGGATCTATTTCTTCATTAGATCTCTATTTGCCTGATACTTTCCTTATTCCGAATTTAAATTTTAATCTTATCTCTATTGGACAATTATGTGATTTGAGATATGATTTATTTTTTTCTTCTCGTGGTTGTCGAGTGTAAGACCTTTAGACGGGATAAATCATTGGAAAAGGTCGTAAAGTTGGGCGTATGTTTGAACTCACTAGGCTTCATATTCCCCAATCATCTCCCGTGTCTCGATTATGTGATGTTTCTTCTAATGTTCCTTTGTCATGGCATCAACGTTTTTGTCATTATTTTTTTAGTAAACTTCGTTCTTTAGTTTCTAGTGGGATTTTAGGTACTGTTAATGAGAAAAGTTTGGATTGTATTGCATGTAAACAGGCCAAACAACATGCTTTACCTTTTAATAAAAATCCTTCTATTTCAAAGAAAACTTTTGATTTAATACATTCTGATGTTTGGAGACCTTCCCCTGTACCAAGCATGATTGGATCACGATACATTGACATTTTTATCGATGATTTTTCCCGATTCACATGGATATATCTTATGAAAAATCGTTCGGAACTACCTCAAATCTATATTAATTTTGCTAATATAGTTAAAACTCAATTTGGTAAAATTATCAAAGTTTTTCGGCGTGACAATGCCATGAAATATCGTGATTCTAAACTTTTCAATTTCTTATCTGTAATTGGTACACTTTCTGAATTCTCTTGTCCCGGTACCTCCCAACAAAATGGACGAGCTGAACGTAAGCATAGGCATATTCTTGATTTTGTTCGGGCCATTATTATTTATTCATCATGCCCTGAGTGCTTTTGGGGTGAAGCAGCTCTTACTACAATGTTTACTATCAATAGACTCCCATGTTCTGTTCTTGGAAACATGTCTCCTTATGAACGTCTTTACAAGGTAGCTCTTGACTACACATTACTTAATTTGGCTCTGCTTGTTTTGTTCTTCTTCAACCATATGAACACACAAAATAAGAACCTCGTGCTCGAGTTTGTTTCTTTCTAGGATATAGGATAGAACATAAAGGTTACCATTGTTGGAATCCTGTGTCAAATCGTATTTGTATTTCTCGATATGTTATTTTTTAGGAACATATTAAATTTTCCTCACTGTCAAAGTTTGAGTCTATTCCATCAAGCGAAGTGACATTCTTTTCTAATCCTTATGTTGAGCCTTTTCAAAGTGATCGTAATGCAGGTTTATCTAGTGAGTCAGACATTGCACCCAACGGTTCACCTATTTCCCTTGTGCAGGTCTATCTGATGGTCCAATTCATGAAAGTAGTACAACATCCAATTCTCATGACTAATCTCCAATTGATAGGTCCACTCTTGATATGAATGTTGATTCTGAGGTACCCTCGTCTTCTCTTCTTCCTGATAACACTTCATTTATCTGTCCAGAGAGAAAAAAAATCCTCATAGTTATCTCCGTGCTTATCAATGTTATTGTACCATGCTTAATTTACATGAGTCTACTACATACAAAGAGGCATACAGTGATCCTTGTTGGCAGCAAACTAAGAAATAGGCCTTTGAAAAAACTCATACTTGGGACTTAGTTGACCCTCCTTTTGATAAAACTCTTGTTGATTGCAAATGGATCTATAAGATCAAGACACGATTTGATGGCTTTGTTGAAAGATACAAGGCTCGATTAATTGCTCGAGGATTCACCCAAGAGTATGGAAATGATTATGAGGAGACCTTTGCTCCAGTAGCTCATGTTACCTCTGTTTGTGCCCTTCTTTCTATTGCAGCAGCTAAACGATGGGGACTTTCTCAAATGGATGTTAAAAATGTTTTTCTTAATGGAGATTTGGAGGAAGAGGTTTATATGAAACCTCCACCAGGATATAATTGTCCTCCAAATAAAATATGTCGTCTTCGCCGTGCATTATATGGTTTGAAACAAGCTCCACAAGCTTGTTATGCAAAGTTTAGTTCAACATTGAGCAAATTGGGATTCTCTTCTAGCCCATATGATACTGCTCTTTTTGTACGCAAGACAACACAAGGTGTTGTTCTTTTGATTCTTTATGTGGATGATATGATTATTACTGGTTATGATACTGCTGGTATTTTCAAAGTTAAAGAATTTTTTAGTACTAACTTTGAGATGAAGGATTTGGGGTCTCTCAATTATTTCTTGGGTATCGAAGTTCTCACATCTGATAATGAGATTTCTATCTCAAGTTAAGTAGGCTAATGATTTGTTATCAAAATCAAGTATTAGCAATAATAAAATTGAGAGCATACCTCTTGAGCCTAATGTGCAGTTTTCTCCAACCGACGGTACTTTATTGTCTAATGCCACTCTTTATCGGACTCTTGTAGGTAGTCTTATCTATCTGACAGTTACTCGTCTAGATATTACTTATGATGTTCACATAGTTAGTCAATTCATGGCTGCACCTCGCTCTACTCATTATGTTGTTGTTCTGTGAACTCTTCGTTATGTCAAAAGTACTATGTTCCATGGACTTCACTTTTCAGCCAATTCTTCTCTTGAATTAAAAGCATATGCTGATGCTGATTGGGGACGTAATCCCATTGATAGACGTTCTACTACTGTTTATTGTATTTTTCTAGGAGATTCTCTTATATCGTGGAGAAGCAAGAAACAAACCTTAGCATCCCGATCAAATACTGAATCAGAATATCGCGTACTTGTTGATACTACTGCTGAGATATTGTGGCTTCGTTGGTTATTGGCTGACATGAGTGTTCCTCAGTCTTTTGCACTACTCTTTATTGTGATAATCGTAGTGCCATTCAAATTGCTCATAATAATGTATTTCATGAGTGTACAAAGCATATTGAGATTGATTGTCATTTTACTCGTCAGCACATTGATTTTGGTGCCACTCGATTTGCTTCTATTGGGTCCTTAGATCAACTAGCTGATGTTTTCACCAAGCTTCATCTTCCTAGACGTTTTCAAGTTCTGGTGGCCAAACTCAATCTGATTTCTTCTAAACCATCTTAAATTTGAGGGGATGTTAAAATTTGGTAAATATTGTATAGACATTCTAAATATGGGTAGAGTATATATTTAAATATATTAAGTATGGTTAAAGTATATATTTAGACATTATAGGTATTTTATTTCCTGTTGCTTCTTAACTTCCTTGTGTATAAATATGGTTATAGTCTCTTTTATTCATTGATGAATAGAATTATTAATTCTCCATATTTTCTTGTGTTTCTCTGTCTCGTTTTGTAACAAAAGCGATGACTCATGGTTAAAATCCGTGTGAAATATCTCTATTTTAGGTCAAGAATCGCCTCCTTCCATCAGTGAAGGATTAGGGCTTTATGGAGGGGGAAAAGGTTACGAATTGGGGGGAAATTATCAGATTGTGAATTCAAATTAAATTTTGAATTTCTTTTTCAAGCACAAAAATATGCTCGATTGATTCCCACAACTCCAGTATGCGTGACCTCATCTTCGTCGTCTTACTCAATATTCTTCGACAAACTTAGAGAATTCAGACCGATCTGGGGACTATTTCTCATAATGTCAATGTATTTATGATTTATTTGTTCAAAAATTAATTTACGTTAAGTTATTTGAGTAAAATCAAATATTTTTAAAATTTATTATTTGTAACAATATTGTCAAGAAATTATTGGTTATGTAAATGTTGATAAATTATTTGATATATAAGACGTTTAATTGCACGAAAATTGTTCTGTTATTAATATTTTTTTAAGTCCCGTCAAGATATTAACAACTTCTAAAGCACGTAACTCAATATATAAAGAATATGTGTTTATCATTCAAAACGAATCAATAATGTTGAAGGCAAGGTTACTTGCATGATAATTTATGAAATATTTTACTAAGGTGTCGCCGATTTCAATATTTGAGAAGTTACACAAAAATGAAACTTGTCATTTATAGTTTTAAATTTGTCGTTTTCAAAATATAAAGTGATGTTTTCAGTAAGGGAGTAAAATATACATGGTACTCTTTTTCTTTAGCAAATGTTTTCGTTCACTGAATTTTTTTAGCTAGGTTTTTAACGAGGCAACAAGCAATGCATATGCATATTTCACGATATGCATACTCTTTTTTTTGTTTTTATTAAAAAATTTCTTATGAATTTTAACGAGTCACATAATCTATCGACACTGAAAAAGGAGCATCATAAAATATATTATTTTAAATGTCCACTAAGTGTAATCTCAACTGTACTATTTATTATATGTAGTAATACTCACAAGTCACACCTACACCACCTTCTCATCACACTTCAATAATCATTTACACATTTTCAAAAATTAATGTCATATTTATGATACCTTTTGATATTTCTTTATGTAGTCCTATAATTTGTAAATATAAATATTTGTGAGAATCATATTATACGTATTTAAAGATGTGAAAAACACTTGAATACATTTGAAAAAAAGGGGGAAAAAGCTTCTTCTTATACTCTATATACTTTATCTACATTTTTTGTCTTATATTTCTTTAAATTCTATAACAAATCCAAATAAATTATGAAACTTGGACGGTAAATTTACCAATGTTACAAGTAATGAGATTAAATTATCTATTTGCAAAACTCAAAAGGGAAACAAGATTATTGTTTTGATGATGGCATCCTACTTTTGAGGGATCTTAAATTAATTAAAATATTTGGAGTCCAATAATGGAGATCAAACTCAATCATTTCATTCTCAAAAAGATAAGCCTAAATTAAACTTACGTCAAAGATTATATCCTCTTAATTATTTAAAGGGGAAAAAAACGAATATTGTTTCAAAAACAAAATAAAATAAATGAATGGTAATCCTAGACAACGTGTTGAATTTGATGTGAGATTGATGGAGACATGTTTCCTAATATTGACACGTGTCATCTAATATTTACTCCCTAAATAATGAATGACACATAGAAAGAGCTCATCCTCATCCTAAGAAGTATTGAATTGGTGTTGCTAACATGAGTCGTGGTACGATAGTCAATGTCAGAACTATTTTATGCTTTAAGTTATAATTTTGAGTTTCGATATATATGGAGAAAATTTGATTAGGAATGTTTTTCTAGAAAGACTCATGCAATGCGTGATCAAGATTTTATTGAGGCTCTAACACAAATATCAAATACAAAATGAAAAATTGATTAAAAAAAAATTGATACCGCATAAATTAGGATAGATGATATAATAACTAGTGGCATTTGAACCGTGCCAAACTTGGTCCCAAGCCAACATCACAATTATTTTATAGTTATTTCTTTTTTTATTTTTATAACATCAACTCAATATATTTTAAAACAATATTAAAGTAGAAAAAAATATTTAAAAGTTAGAAGAGAATATTTTTATGAATTTATATTTTAGATTTTAAAAATTTTTGAACTTTGATATCAATTGTTTCCATTTTTTTGTTGCGTACTGATCCATAGTTTTTCATACTTGGTAGTCATTGAATTTTCTGACAGCCATGTGGCGTTTTCTTTTTAAAAAATTATTCATTGTTTACAATAATTTTTTGTAAAACTGAAAATACTAAAAGTACCACTTTTATATTTATTTAAAATAAAAGCAAAATGAACGATTCTAAATTTTAATTCAACTTGTTAGAATGTTGGAATTGAAGATTTTATTTTAGTTAGTTATATAGAGAGATGCATTCTTTTTTAAATAAGTAAAAAAAATAAAAATAAGACACATGAATTAAGACATAGAGAGTATTATAATATGTTTTGCAAATTTTACATAATTTCTCCAACATATATTTATGAGGATCTCGACCGGTCGACCCTGTTAAAAAATATACATATACATATATACTTTTTGGATTGGAAGAAATCAAAGCTCATATAGAAAACATGAAACAATAATTTGATCTAAAAATTAAATTAAATTATTATCTTATACTACTATTATTTGGGAAAATTATAAGAAATTGCAAATTACTAATTCAAATTAAATGTTATAGCCATAGTTTATTTTAATTGTAATTCGCAGCAAACATCCCATTTTTTTATCATCTGATTCAGTATACAATTAGTCATTTTATACATTTCGATATAAAATGCGTTTGTGTTTGTATAAAGCGAGAGAAAAGTGTATATACAAATACAAATACATATATTTTCGTCTTTTACACTTATAATTATACAAATACAGATCTTGTTATACAAATTACAATGTATAAATAAATTTATACAAAAGTGAACAATTTGTATAAAATTGAATATTTATAGCTAATTATACAAATCAAAAGCTCCATAACAAACATAAATTTTGTTATGGAGCGCAATTATGCATACTATAGCTATAACATACAAATATGATTTTTATGTTTATTATAGGTGAAAGATGTTCTTATTACTATTCATCCTTATTGACTAGTAAAAAAGAGGTGACCAACCTTACTTTTCACTTACGCATATAAACAACATAGGTGCCATGCTGCAGCCTACAAGTTACCTCACCCTTTCCTTTACGTGAAACAATTTGACGCATTACCAATTATCCTTAGAAAAAAAAATTAATTTCTAATCAATTATACTGGTGGGAGTGCTTCACCCTTAACTAGAGGTTTCGGGTTTGAGGTCCTAGGTATGGAGAAAATTTTGTTGGGAGCGCCACCCCCGAATGAGCCCTGCAGAGCGCAGAACATCAAGTGAGAAACCAAAAAAAATATACATAAAACACCTACATCAAATTTGTTGGAAGTGAACACTTTTGAATTGACATCTCTGCTTCCATGAGATGAGAGTAAAATCTATGTATATTCTATTCCCTTCGAATTTCACTCGTATAATTTTGATGTTGTGAACACTTTTTGGAGGCGAATGGATAATGTGAGTATGTATTTTTAGCACCGGCCTTGCACACCATTCAAGATATTTTCACACGGGCCAATTACGAATTGAATTTTTCCAATTTATAAACCTGTCAACATGGACAATTTCAACTTTCAACAGGTTGCGTGGATGTCTTCTCGTGCCTAAATTAAACAGTCTTTCTTTTTCCTTCATAGGTATCCAGTTGTTCCATAGTCTATAGCGGATCTAGAATCGTCATTAAGGGGTGTTGATGATAATGAAGCTATTAGGATTAAAATACATAATCTCAAAAACGTTTTATAATATCTTAATCATTAGACTAACTCTTTAATTAGTGTCGATACTTATATATATATTTATTGAATCAAAATTTGACCTCTGTAATTTTCCATGACACCCCTTGGATATGGGTGGGTCCTCCCCTGTCCATATATATAGATATCAGGTTAAGTTTTACTTAACTACAATAATAATATAATCAGTGTAATTATAAATAACAATTTTAAAAAGGTAATATAGTCTTATTCTTATTTTGTAAAAATGGGAATATTGTTTTCAATAGTTCATTGACTGAAGTAATCATACAAAAAATAATGAAGGAAAGAGACGATAACAATCTCAAATAATACAACAAATGAAACAAATAAACCAATATATGTATATAATAGTAAAATTGAAGAATACAATTGTAAGAGAATTACTAATGATACGATTGATAAAGAAACAAATTAAACAACTTTCTTCTAATCTTTTATTCTTATTCCCGACTTCCATATTTTTTTATTTAGTGTCATGTCATCGATATGTTGTAGGTGTGTCATATCCTGTCGAATCACTTATCCTCAATACTTGTTAGACCTATCTCTCCTAAAATTCACCATGGTCAACCTCTCGCACTTTTCACTGGGGAATATCTGTGCATTTGTGATCTTGTATGTCTGAAATATCTTAAACTCGCCTCCCTCGTCTTGTCCATGACTTGAGTCACTCCCACAGCCCACCTTATCTCATATATCTTCGTTCCTAATTCTACCTCTCCTAGTGTGTCCACGCATTCATCTCAACATCCTCTAAAAAAATATAAGTTTGAACACACATCATTCCCTAAAACTTGTCAAAATATATCATTTAGACCATTCAATAAATCTTGATTCAATTGAACACCTCAATTCCTGACAAAGTATCCGATTAATAATTTTCTATTCAAATTTTGAAGAAAAAAACAGGACGTGTAGAGTGGAAAGATATTTTGATTAGTTTATAGGGGTGAAATAGTAATAGCATTTGAAAAAGATACATGAATGACCAGCTTTCACAAATTTCACTCACCACGTCATCTGCCCACACCTTTCAATTTTTTCGAACTCTCTGGATAGCCTCCCCACCCACCTATAAAATCACTCACATTCGAACCCTACTCACAAAAAAATCCTCCATTTTCTCTGTGCGTGCATTTATCTGTATACATTATTCAGCATTTGCAGGTCGGAGAATCTGATCGGAGCAAGTTGTGACCGACGATCGGAGTTGAAAGTTCGTTATTCAAAGTGTCCTGCGTTAGCTTCCTTTTATATTCATTTTTGTTTTTGCTCCGTAATTCCGTATTTCGCTCTTCTCATTTCTATTGAATTTACTTATATAGGTATGTAGACTGTATGAATTTTGCGCTATTATATAGTTTCCTGCAAGTATGATTAGACCTATAATGACGCCTATCTACTGATCTCTGTGTTTCATCTTATTCTTCATTTTCGCGTACTGCTTAATTTATTGTTTGTTGCATTTCATCCTCTTTTGCGGAGTCTATGAAATGTTTGTGTTGGTGAATTTATAGGCTTTGTTTGCTTAGATCGATTATAACGGATTTGCGTTAGTTTGTAGGAGGAGAGATACTTTTAGTGGAGCTTGTAGAGTTTGTGTTGTGTTGATTGTGCTCTCGTACAGGTTCCATTTTTTGTGGAATCTATAAGAATTGTGATTGTTGTGCTATGGAAAAAAGAAAGAGAAAGAGACTCTGTTGAGATTATGTTTCTGTGCCATGAGATCATGAATGATTGGTTTGCGTGCTGTTGTGTTACAAATGGTTGCCTTGCTAATATCTATGTTGAATTTGATGGTTATGTAGCGTATGTATCTTGGTGGAATGCTGCTTCATATCACTGAGCTTTCGAGCTTTGTGGTTATATTAACCCCATCCACAATTTTTGATTCATAGAGTGTAAATAATCCTCAGTTTCGTGGCATTTACGTTGGTTGATTGATTGCATGAGGCCTTTGCTTTTGATTGATTGAGTGGCAGCAAAATATATCCGTAGGAACGATTGATAACTAATTTGGCATTCTTTGGTCTTAGGATAGTTGATGAAATTATCTAGTTTTACTCTTAGCCTTGAAAAATTATAGTTAAAAATATATAGGTGCCCGCAAGTTTAAGATATGGGGTACCTTGAACTTTTGTGTGGGTGGTTTAGCTATATTGATGTTTTGTGACAGTATGTAAATTGCAGCTATCAAGTAAAATTCCAGTGAGAAGTTGATGACGAATTTAAAGACAAAAAAATAATAAAGATCTTGAATAAACAAATACTTTTCTTTTTTCCTGCCCTATCCCTTTTCGCTTATGAAGATTGAGACTATAAACACAAGCATTTATAAGCATGTATTTGGTCAAGCTGAAGTTGAAAAGCTGGTGTTCCAATCAAAAGGAAGTAGTAGTCGTGATAGCGCCCTTCTCATTGGACATCTATGTCAATCTTCTGTTCAGTTTGTTCATCACTCTGTTTCCTTTTTCTATTTTGCGTTCAACTTCTGATGCTGGTATCCATTGAGGCTATTGGTATTTGCAGTTCTCACTTTTCCTTTAGTACGCTGACTTAGGATTGGGAGTTTCGATTGCTTTCCAAGTTTTCTGGTATGTTTTATCTTCCAACCAATCTAATTTTGGGCTCCTGAAAGAGATCATCTGGTATATGTGGTTGTAGCTGTTCTTGACTGATGGTAATGAAAGATTGTAAATTTTACCTATTTTCACATGAGAGGTAGACACTGGACTGGAAATATAAGATATCGTGGCACATGATGCTTTTTGTTTGCAACTTCAGTTTTTGTGAATTTTAGTAAAATGCTAGGCATGTGCGATGATGAGGTCTTTCGTTAACAATAAGCCTCCGGGTGAAAAGGTGAACAAAAAAGAAAGATGACCACCGGAGACTGGAGAGTATGGATCAGTTGGATGTTGTAACCCAACAGATAAGATTTTCCTTTCTGACAATGAAATAATCCAACTAACAGACAGTAGGAATTTATAAAATTCTTCTTCAGGGTAAGATTCCCTTGTTGAAGTGAGACATGGTGCAGAATCTCAGACAGAGGTAGGGTTGTCTGTGATGGACAACAAATAAATCATCTCTGCAGTTTCGCACTTTTCCCAGTATTTTTCTGTCAGGACGGGGTTGATTGTTGTCCATTGCTTTTACCTTAGGTTGGACTTCCCTTCATCAGTATCTCTTTAAATGGAGTTCTCCAAGAATGAAGTCATCATGCAATCATTATTATCTACTGCTGGACGCTTTGGAGCTCCTCAATGCTTCACGATAGTTCTAGTTTGGGTTCCTTTTGAACCTACTTGTGGATTCTTGTAGATCAACTTGTTTTGATGAATTCTCATGGTGGAGTTTGCTGATTGGAGCTGTCAAGCTTTGTTGGAATTTGTTGTTGCTGGTTTCAATTGGTGTTCATGTGCGACAACACAACATTGTCTGAGGTGTTTTGCCCATTTGGAGGGCCAAATAGTCATGCCTTTGTAGGTTTAGGATTTTTTCCCTTGACTGTTTCCTGAATGCAGGGCTTCTAGTTGTTAAATTCATCCATAAGGCTAAATGGGAGACATAGTGATTGAACATTCAGGGACACCACATTATGAGGCCTTAAACTTACAAAATGTTACAACATCTGAGAATGATGCTGATCTGGTTCAGAGTTTCTCTGGGGGCTACTTGCCTGAGGATAGTACACATGAAGAAAAATCCACTTGTACTGAAGCCCTCGACAGAGGATACTTGGAATATGGGTATGTTCTGTGTCTCATTCATGACAGTAAACTTAAAGTCTATTTTGTCCAATCATTCTTGGTTGATCTTTCTTCACCAATTTAACTTACGTCTATTTTGTACAATCAAACTTGGTTGATCTTTCTTCACCAATTTAACTTATGTCTATTTTGTACATTCATACTTGGTTGATCTTTGCTCACCAACTCTGTTATAACATTGAAGGTGTAGATACATATTATGATATATGTTTGTCTAAACCTCATACATAGTGGATGTTATGATTATCAATTATTCTCAGATGTGTGTTATTTTCCAGATGTTCCCACTATCGCCGTAGATGTCGCATTATAGCCCCTTGCTGCAATGAGATGTTTGACTGCAGGCATTGTCATAATGAATATAAGGTAAGTGCTGATGAATGATGGACCATTCACTTACGAATACGTATAATATGTCTGTAGTTAATGAGGTGCACAATATGCCACCTCAGTAAGATTTGAGATAACAAAATACCTGCATCCAGGGACATGAGCATTATTGTTTGAAGTCATGTAGCGTTTTCTTGTACCTTTTGATTGCAAGGCACCTTGATTTACACGTCATAGTGTTCATCATTTCATTGTGGCTATGCGTCATTAAGATTTTACCTTATCAGCGAAGATTCTTATTTTCCCCCCAAAGATTACTCATCTCCCATCTTTGGTTGGTAAAGACTTTACTAACATATTTGCTTGTCTACAGAACAATATCAACGTTGACCAGAAACTTCGACATGAGATTCCTCGTCACAAGGTGGAAAGGGTAATAATCCTGACTGGTTAAACTATTTTTGTGTAAATAATCCNCCCCCCCCCCCAAATATGTAATTCTCTTCCTTGGTCTGAAAGCTAGTTTTACCTTCTCTTCATTTAATTTTGAATGGAATCTGAACACGATGCATAAAAGAATACATATACTCATTTGTTTTGGGTTTTCTGCAGGTTATATGCTCACTTTGTGATACAGAGCAAGAGGTGAGTGGTGTTTATGCTGTCCTGCCCTTTACTCTGTTATGAGGTCACGATTTTAAGGATGTTTGCAATTGAGTAATGCAAGTCTTTCTTGCTTGAGCATGACAGTTTATTGATCAAGAACCCGAAGAGAACCGAGTTCTCTTGGTTTGATGTTTGCTATTCCAGCCAAGCAGCTTGCATTCTGACTGGTTATCACTGATGTTCTCTACCAGGTTCAGCAAGTTTGCATCAATTGCGGTGTGTGCATGGGGAGATATTTCTGTGAAACGTGTAAGCTATTTGATGATGATGTAAGTTTTAGTTCTCCTCTCTCAAGTTATTCACATGAAACTGCTTAATACACACATTGAATTCAAGCAGTTGATGATAGTAACAAGGAAATGCAGCTGTAAGTGAAATATGTAATGTGCTGACCAACCTCTTCTCCACTTTTCATGTTGCAGATATCCAAAAGACAGTATCACTGCAATGGTTGTGGAATATGCAGGTATTGTTACTTAGCTGAAATTCCAATGCCTTCCCCATTCTCCATAACATTTTCTCTATCTCTCTCTCTCATTTCTGTTGAGCTTCTGATAGAGCAAAAAAAAGTAACTAAAGAAAAGGAGACAACACCTTTGCTAACGTCTTCCATGTGTAATAACAAAAAGACCTGTCTGCAATTCAATACCAATTCATCTGAACTGTTCCATATCATACTTTGTGTATACATTTGATGCTTAAACAATGTATTGATTCTGATGTTGGTGTTCTATTTTTATTATTTTTATGTTTCTAGGATTGGTGGGATGGAGAACTTCTTCCACTGTCCCAAATGCAGTAAGTCTCAGTCATCCCTTTGTTTAACAGAGGCTCATGTTTGTGCATTACTCCGTATTATCTTTTGGAATTTCATTTTTCTTACTATGTGGTGGTTGTGTGATACAGGATGTTGTTATTCAGTTCTATTGAGGAACAGCCACCCCTGTGTAGAGGGAGCAATGCATCATGACTGTCCTGTTTGTTTTGAGGTATGGAATGCAATAAAAAAATTCTCCCCAGTTATTTTTCCCTTGTTTAAACCTTTTCTGTGATGTTGCAACCGAATGAATTGAGAATGGTTATATGCAGTATCTCTTTGAGTCGATAAACGATGTAACAGTAATGCCTTGTGGACACACTATTCATAAGAACTGCTTGAAGGAGATGCAGGAACACTACCAGTAAGTTATTGTTACTTTATTGTTCCCTATTTGCAACATGTGTGCAGGTTGTCTATACAACTGATCTGACTTCAACTTTGCAACAGGTATGCTTGTCCTCTCTGCTCTAAGTCGGTATGTGATATGTCGAAGGTGTGGGAGAAATTTGACATGGAGATTGCTGCAACACCGATGCCCGAACCTTATCAAGACAAGAAGGTGAGTGTATTTTCCGAACTGTTCTTTTTATTGCGTTAATATGCCAACAGAGCTTCAAAAAGTAAATGAAATTTATGATCCTGCAGGTTTGGATCCTTTGTAATGATTGTGGAATCACCTCAGAAGTGCAATTTCACTTTGTGGCTCAGAAATGTCCATGTTGCAAATCTTACAACACCCGCCAAATAAGAGGCAGATAGAGGGACCATATAGCAATAGTCAGTCTGGCTTTCAAGTGAAAATGATCCCACGCCCTATGTGGCTAGGGTGGTACCTCTGATTGGGAATGATTGGGCTTTACAAAGCTATGCTTGTAGAAGAAATGATGGAAGGAAGGGATTCTACTATGATCATGCTTGTAGCATTTCTGGGGTTATCGTGTTTCGCGTTTCTTCAGTTTATTCATCTTCAATGTTCCTTGGTAGTAGTATGTGTGTTTTATTGCATGCCAGTGTAATTTTGAAGACACTGATTATTTGTTCAGTCTTGGCACAAATATTGTTGGTATGCGTGATTCAATCCTTTATAGCAGAGAGCAAGTAGAACTGTGGCATGTCAGGTGGCTGAGACCTGAAGTGTTGTGTGATATTGCACCTTCCAGTTAATTACTCGTGTGAAGTTAAATTTGTATCATTACTTCATATTTAAAGAGTACTATAGTTCTTTAAAAAAAAATTATGACGGGTACCTAGTTAAATTATCCTGACTATGCATTCTTAGATTGCAAGGTATTGAAACAAAGAAAGAAAAAAGCTAGTCCCTTTCAATTTTCTAACGTGCAGTATACCTTTTCTTTTTTCTGAGGTAAAGTGATAGATGAAAAGAAGAGTTACCTGACTAGATGAGTGACCCTTGTCAACATTTACTCTCCCCAAGTTACTTAAATTGGTAATATCACAAAAAGGTCAAAAAAGAAAAAGGAAACATAGATAAGATACGCGTATAAAGATACTGCATAGGCCTTTAGTGCCTTTAGGCTTCACATACAGTACAGTATAGCACATGTTCCCAACATTACCTCAATCTCCCAAAACAGTGTTCTCATGGAATTAAAATTAAACCCGAAAGGACCTCTCTAAAGTGAGGACGTTTCGACTAGTTAGAACAATCAAACATGTGTGTGTTTTTATGGATATATATCAGCATTGTTTGCAAGTAACGTCAATACAGGCACATCGTAGCATCATCATGGTAGTGTTAGCTATGCAAGACGCAGAGTAGAAACAGAACTGGTGTAGTGCTAATCTAAGAGTTGAAGGAACAAGACACTGCTGTGTCAACTGGTGTAGTTCAATCTGAAGAAATAAAAAGGATTTACACAAACTACAACAATAAAAACTATGCCTCAATCCCAAACAAGTTAGGATCGGCTCCATGAATCATCACATCACTATCAATGTCGCTCTATGTAAGCTCATCTCAAATACAAAACAAACTAAAAAGTATCAAAGTTCTGTATTTTCTACTGACATTCAAATATTCACAGAACAACAAGATCCCCAGAAAACATAGGGGTCTAGATGTACTAACATAACTAAAACATATTCCCAACATATCTATCAAGTACATTCAAGAAAAAGACAAGTTGAGGATCAAAGAAATGAGACCTAGGATTATGGAAGCAATTGGTTGAGGGGTATTCGAAGAACAATAAAAACAGAAACCTCAAGAAGCTATGTTATCTTCACCTGACTAAAAGACCAAAACAACATTTACTAGCATCGGTAAAGTCTAAATCACAATCAAGAAAGCATGTCATGACTAACACATTTACATACACAGAGAACAAACAGATTCTGATAAGCAGTAAACAACGAGGACAACAATGAGTAGTTACAAAACATTTTTATTCATACAAAACAGAAGTAATGTATGTAGTCATAAAACATTTGTATTTATCAAACTTTGACAGGTAATATTAGCTTGGTGAGAAACCAAAATTTGGGGAGCCACAAGGATGGGCTACAACCCTTCTAGTTAAGTTTCTTATCCTTCTTTTTTTTGTGAGTACTCCACTATTACATAAACAAATTCAGAACTATATAAAGCAAAATTCACAGTTTGCGACCGTTAACCACTAAGACCATGAGAAAGGAAAGACAGTTCACACAAGTAGCAATACATGATCTGATCATCCATGGCTGCACAAAGATGCACAAAAAAAAGCTCTTAGTAAACAGATGACCAGGGTGTCTAGTTGTTAACCAGTGCGGCGGTTTCATCAATCATGGGCTTAGTAGCTACAGCAGTGCAATTCCGGCATCCTATGTAGCAATGAACAAGCCGGTGTCAAAAACTTCATCACGGCTGTTTGGCTTAACAGTGCTTTCAGAATGATTATTGACTTTCTTCTCCATCTCCTCATCAATTAAAATCGCCTCAGAACGACAATCCAAGCTGCAAAAAGCTTTCTCACCTCTGCAAAACACAATACAAATTTTCACTATCAAAATCATCAAGTCATTAGAACTGTTAGAATTGCAGTGATTATGAACAGACCTGTACATGTAAATATCTTTTCCATCCAGCCTCTTCTTGCAAGAGGAACAGAAGCGCAAAAAATCGCTTGAAGGAAATGAATTGAGGACCTCTGAGCTGTCCGTCACCTCAGGCAGCACGGTTTTCTCATTAGCATTCTTACAAAAATTGGGTAACTCATTGTTGTGACATTCTAAAATGCAGTCACAAAAGATATGAGTTACTTTGGCATTGGGTCCACGGGTTCTCACACAGGTATAGTCCTCAGAAAGTTCAATGTCACTAGCTGAAATAGAACCAACTAAGCTAGTGTTAGAGCCAACAGGTGTTGATATAGGACTCAATTTCGCACCACCTGCAGGATTGCCCAACTTTGAGCAACCTCTAACACATTTAGTATGTGAAACCACTGGATTTATTGCATTTTCAGAACCAAAAGCCACAGTACGGTTCGCCAAGCTTGCGAAACGTGAGCTAGACCTTCCAGAGTCTAGAGAACAAGAACGAAAATTTCTGGACAACTCATGCTCCGACAGGGAATCTCCAATTCCAAAGACAACATCAGAACGTCCCTTTCGAAGATTGGAGCTTTTGGACAAAGTATGAGGAAAAATCGAGATATTCTTAGGGAGTGACTTAGGTTCCTCAAGAGAATCATCAACACAGCTCTGAAAATCATGTGTTTTGATCCTCATTTGTGTGCCAAAAAGAATATTTTTACTATCGGATGATCGAAAAACTTTCCCCGATTGTTTCATTTCATCATCAAGAGAATCCACAATGCCAAGGCCTACTTTAGTACAACCCCATGTCTTGTTAGCCCCAGCCCCCTCACTAGTTGATGACCTAAAGGGGTTTCCCAAATTTGAAAAGACCCTAAAATCCAGTGGAGAAGTAGGACTTCTCACTGAATCAGATTCTGAACCCTTAGGATTAAGCCCAACAAACACACCAGGAACATTAAAAAAGGAGTTACTTTTATGTTTCCTGACCAAAACATCAGATTGAAAATAAGAATCAGAGATACCATCAGACATCAAATGCCCCATTGTTTGAACTTTCTGGTGTGATCTGGTCCTCTTCTTCAGCATTATCCTTAAACCCTCAGCCCTAAAAGTCCACCAACACCTGCATCAAGATCCAACATTTTTTGCCTTAGTACTAAATAAATCATCAAGAATGACAAATTTATAAAAAGAAACCCCAAATGAGAAATCCATCAAAACATCTAAAGAACAACTACATTAAAGCTTGCATTTTTAAAGGGGTTATAAGGAAGATGATAAATGCACAAAAAACAATTCAAGAATCCATAAAACCCACATAGATTATTAAAGGGGAAAACTTTTTCTCAAGAAAAATAAATAGTTAGAAATATAAAAAAATAGTCAAAATCAATGAACACCAAGAGTCAACAAGAGAAAGACCTGCAAATGTAGATTACGGCCAGAACAAAAAGTTTGAATTTTTAAAAAAAAAAAACCACCATTGACATCGCCAAGAAAAATGATTAAACCCACATAAACCCCATTTTCAAGATTTCAACTTTGGGTCATGCATCACACAAGAATCTTGAAAATCAAAAATCAAAGATGGGGGTTTCATTTCTTGATGGATTTTCAATTATTTAAAAAAAAAAAAATAATACTTTTTTCCATTCAAGGGACTCACAAAGAGGGAAAAACACCTGATAGATTAGTTCCAGAAGCTTCAAAGATGGGAGAATTTAGTTTGTGAGAGAAGTAGTATAAATGCAAAGAGAAGAGCTCTTTCCCTTTATCTCTCACAGTAGTGTGTGTGTGTGGCTTCTTCAGTACATCTTTTTCTTTCTCTTTCTCTCACAATATGCATCAAAATCAGTAAATAGTGAGAGCTTCTCAAATACTCTTTCAGTTTCTCTCTCTGTGTAGAAAATACAGAGTAGAAAACAAAATACATGTATAAATACAAAGGATAATAAATGATGTAGATAATTATGTAGGCTTTTTTGTTTTGACTTTTATTTGAATTTTTTTGTTTTTTGGAAAAAAATAATAATTAAGCCATTAAGATGGTCCATAAAAAAGTAAAAAGAAGTAACATGAGAGATAAGCAAGTATTAATTGGTAAGAAATTATTTGTAATGTGTGTTTATATTACTAGAGTAATAAATACGTCAAATGTTTTATATAAACAAACTATTACTTAATTATAACTAATTACATTATTTAATCATGATAAATTGATAAAGTTTAATGAACAATTCTTCATCAAATTTATTTTTCATTGTTCTGGAGATAAAAAGATATTTTAAAAGAGCTTGTCAAACTAATTAACGTCTTGGATTAATATCCAGACATCTATGATTTGTTTGGTTGTAAACAAGTTATTCAAAAATTATAATAATCGTGATATTTTAAAAAAAAAACATGTCAAATTAATCATAGTCTATGATTAATATTAATTAAGACATTTATGATTTGTTTGATTAAGAATGAATTATTCGAATACTATATGATCGAAATGTTTAAAAAAAATATGTCAAATTAATTATAGTATTAACTTTCAGACATTTATAATTTATTTGGTTGAGAACAAATTATTTAAACATTTTATAATGATCGAGATATTTTAGAAGAACTTGTTTAATTAATTGTATATCTTAAAAGAACATGTCAAATTAATTGTAGTCTTTGCTTAATATCAAGACATTTATACTTCATTTGGTTGACAACAAATTATTTGAAGATTATAATTATGATTGGAATATTTTTTAAAAAAATTCAAATTAATTACTTATATTTTTTTATTAATATCAAGACACTTATGATTTATTTGGGTGGAAATGTATTATTTGATGATTATAATAATTGAGACTTTTTAGAAGAATATATTAAACTAATTGTAGTCTTTGGTTAATATAAAGACACTTGTGATTCATTTGACTAGAACAAGTTATTCAAAGATTATAACATTGAAGAATTTTAGAAGATCAAATGAAATTAATTGTAGTTGTCGGTTATGGTTCATTTAACTGGGAACAAGTTATTCAAAGATTGTAATAGTGAGGATATTTTAGAAAAATATATCAAATTAAGTGTAAACTTTGATTAATATCAAGGCATTCATGATAAGTTAAAAACAATCACCAATGGGATGGAGTGGATATGGCTGCTGCTCCCTTAATTGAAGATCTTAGGTTCGGTCATGAGTATAAAAAAATATTTAGTATGAAGTGAGATTTTAATTTCATTTAATTACGAAACATAGTAAGATTTTAATTTAATTACAAAACATAGTGAAATTTTAATTTCAAAATATAGTAAAAATAGTATTTGTGTGTCTAATAAGTGAATAAGTGTATTTAGGCATATACAATATTTCTACCTGCGTGTGAATACAAGATTAACTTACATTCACTTGTTTATCATTATATTTCATTGTATGACATTTGTATTTTATTAAATACACACATATCGTCATCAGAAACCATCACTAAATTTTCAAAAATTATTGCAAGATGACATATTCATTATAGAGCTGAATTTATTTTTACAAACTTTTACAAGCAAAATTCAAATTTAAAAGATAGCACAAAAAAGTTTATTTGTGCAAATTACTGTTTAGTATTTGTAATTCACATTTACGATTAATTTGAATTTACGTCTAGTAAATCCGAGTGGCCGAACTAATTAACGACAATGACAATACCTTCTTTTTTAACACCATTTTCTATATAAATTATTTTTTGAAATAAAATGGAGGGAGTTATATAAATATAAATAAATAAACAAATAAGATAAAGTAGTGGTACTCATCAAGTATATATAGACCAAAAATTATTCTTGGTAGTACATAGTGAGTAGTACTTTATTCAATTGCATGTGAGTTTTCGTAATTTGGTGCCTCTATTAAAAACAAAAATCATTATACAAAAGAAAAAATAAAAAGAAAAAATAAATCATTATAGATTTTGAAAAGGGCATCCTTTTTTCAGAGTTTCAGTTACTATTATTTTTTGTTTGGAAGTGATGATGATTCATCACTATACGACAAATTTAAATACCTTTATAGGGTCCCTCTTGTAATTTTTTAAAAAATTTTCCTATTTTATTTTATTAATTAATATATCAGTTGTGAATTTTTTAAGAAAATTGTGAATAAATAAATTAAAGAACTATGTCACCTTTCGGTGGCTCCCTGAACAAGGTACAAGCTAGAACTCTTTTTTGATGACAGTTACTTTTGAAAAAATGTAATTTAATTTGTTTGAAAAAAAATTATTTCATTGTGGTCAAAACATGACATGAGCAAACAAGTCTAATGTTTGAATATCTCTAGCTTATTTGTTCATGACGAGTGTCGTATTTGGACGATAAAAAGTGTATCAGACAAAATTGCTTAATATGTGATTATTATTATGTTGTTAGGTGGTTGATGTATTTGTAGTCAATTCTAATTTGTAATGAATGGTGTGGTTATAACTTAAAGAGGTAGATCTAAAACAAAGATGGATCTACGTTTAGGTGGGATGGATCTAGGAGGAACCTCTTTGATAATAAAATACAATGTAAAGTAATTTTTAGTATGTATAAAGCGATCGATTTAAGATATTTCAAAAATATTAAGAAATAACTTTATTGAATTGTACTTAACCACTTTAATTTGTTGAATATATGTTGGTTGAATTGTACACATCATTTTGCAAAATGTGTTTTACTTAACATGTCCAATAATTGTGTGTTAGATATTAAGGATCATGATCTATCAAAGTGATGTATAATGTGTTGGATATTCCACTTAGTGTATGTCAATTGATCATGTTGTATATACTCAATATTCAACTTAATTATGCTCTCATTTTAAAAAATTTAAAATCATTTGTAAACCCAAGTGGCACATAAATTGTAAAATTCAAAGTTATGTATTCTTTAGGAATTTACTCTTATAAATTTAGTTAAATAGAAATAAAAATTAAATAGCGGCGTGAAATCAAGGGGAAATATTGCCCTTTGATTATGGATGCATCTGAACTCGTAATTAATATGGAATATAAATATATACATAATCAATATTGATATCTTTAAAGTTGAATGCATAAATTTAAATTTCAAATTTGCATATCGCTAAAATAGTTCTACTTAGTGCAAATCTCCCATAACCGATGATTAATAAGCCTAATGCGATAGAATATCATGTCACTATCGAATCAAATCTCAAATTGCGCCAAATTACTTAATTGTGTACAAATTATAGGTCAAAATACACAAATCAATGTCAAAACATACGTGAAATAAGAAAAACATTTTCTAAAAAAATTATACAAAAATCAATTCTTACTCGATCTACCTCTAGATTGGATTTATACGTTTGTTTTATAACATAAGTAATAATTGTGAAGATGGCCTTGCAATTCATGGTGATGCAGACAACTTTGGAATTATATACAACAATTTAATTTATCAACATTGTGACAGAATAAGACATGTTCCTTGGGAGATCCAACCTTACCGCAATTAGATTCATCTGAACCTAATATTTTTTATGTTAAATAATAAATTTATTCATAAAAATTTACTAACAATAATAACAAATGATAGATATCAGCTTAAAGCTTTAAAAATATGTAAAAAGCTCAATGCTAAGAATCGAGAGAAAAAATAAAATAATTAAATTCATTAAATTTAAATTATGGATCCGTTTACGATTGAAATAGACATATTTATCGACTACCAAGATGTTGCGTCTCCATTTCTATCAACTTGTACGTAAAAAAACAAAAAAGAATCTGCATTGGATGTATTTATTTTTCATTTATCAAGAAATATTCTCATGGAGAAGCTAAATTAGTAGACGTACGTAGAGATTAAATTAACTAATGTGAGTTTTAAGAACATCTAATTAATTATTAAGATGCAATATGTATACTCTATATATATAGTGCCAAATATTAATTCAAGAACCTTATATCGACTGTAAATAAATATAGGGAAAATTGTATGAAATAATAAATTATTAATTTAAATTAAATGATATAGTCATGGTTTATTTTATTTGTAATTCACAGCAAACATCCCATTTTTTTGCCATCTGATTCAATATACAATTAGTCATTTTATACATTTCGGTATAAAATATATAAAATGCGTTTGTGTTTGTATAAAGCGAGAGAAAAGTGTATATACAAATACAAATACATATATTTTCGTCCTATACACTTATAATTATACAAATACAAATCTTATTATACAAATTACAATGTATAAATGAATTTATACAAAACTGAACAATTTGTATAAAATTGCATGTATCTAGCGAATTATACAAATCAAAAGCTCCATAGCAAACATAAAATTTGCTATAAAGCGCAATTATACAAACTATAGTTATAACATACAAATATAATTTTTATGTTTGCTATATGTGAAAGCTGCTCATAAATATATTACTCTATTATTACGAATAAAATCATGTCATATTTGCGTAAAAAAAAAGTATGAAATTTAAACTTGGTTTTTTCCTTAATAAACAACTTTTAGAAAAAGTATAAATTGGATTACTCTGTTTTTCCTTCTTAGTAAATTCCCAAAAATCAATTTTGTGGTTTCTGTATTAATTGTCATTGTCAAGCATAAACTTATTAAAACACATTTACATAATTAATATAATCCATTTCTATTTAATTAATATAGTATTATAAGTGTTAATATTTGTTTTTATATTTGTCCCTTGATATTGTCAAATAGGCCGGTCACTTTAAGTAGTTTATATATTTTAATTATATAAATTTATCTTTAATTGTAATGCTTAACTAAAAGACAACCTATTGAAGAAGAAACAACAAAACATCATCGTTTGTAATTATTTTTATATTTCACATTTTCATTTAATAGAATAGTTTTATATTATGTGTCATAATACTCAACATAACTAAAATAAGACTCATTAATTTAAATTAAAGTCTCTACGTAAAAATAAAGAGCGAAAGTGACCAATAGGAATTGTGATGGCTGGTGGGACGAATAAATCTTTTCATTGATAGATAACAATTTTAAGTTTGAACTAAATATATGAAAAAACTTCGAGAAAAAATATTTTCTACTTAAATAAACTTTATATAGAGAACATCTGAATTCACATTATAGTAAATACTAATAGGAAACAAAGAAAAAGTTAAAAGGACAAGAGTGGCTCCCATTTATTTTATTTAAAATTAATTAAAGTAACTATTTTTTTCCTTAACACCAAATTAAATAAATATAATAAAATCGTATATAAGACTACGTAAATTTAGAAGATGTGCAACCTACCTAGGAAACACAATTGTCAAAGCATGTTTTGTTTGTATATTTTTTCTATATCATATAATATATAAATATAATAATTATAATATGTTAAACTTGACATTATCATGCCGGTCGTAATTATATATATTTTAATAATCTTATCAAATTGTCAATATAATATTTATACAGTAATCTCATCAATTGTTCATCACGTGGCAAATGGTCATGTTCATTCACCATTTATTATTTTTATAATTATAATTAGTCTCTCTAGTCTCTACCTTATTATTGTGCCTAACGATAGAATCTTAATTTTAATTATATAGATTTTCTTAATTCATCTGTCTGTGGGTCACGCACAAAATGCAACTAATTAAGCTCAATATGTATCTGATCATCAAGTCCAATTAATAGTGTTTAATTTTGATGGTAAAGAGATTAAATCGACTTATTAGGCAGTTCTGAATTGCAAATTCATCAATCTAATTTATAATTAGAGAGAAGTATTCAAAATAATTCTAAATTCGGTGCGAATTATTAGTTTCATCCTTGAACTATTGACAATCTTAAAAACAATTCTGTACTTGACGAACTAAACTTAAATACACCCTCGATCTTGCAACATGAGTGAAATACACCTCTAAATTCCCCCCAACTTTAGGGGTGTATTTAACACTCCTCTCGACTTTTATTAAGAATCCTATGCTCCTACAAAAATTTGAGACCACTCGCTATGTCATGCGGTAGAACGTGTGTATCTAAGTTTAGTTAGTCAAATTATGTGACATTTCTAAGGCTATCAACAGTACGAAAATGAAACTAATATTTACTCGAAGTTCAGAAGTGTTTTCAATAGTTCTCTCTTAAAATAATTTACACAAATATGTTTGCCGAAAGAGATTGTATACCATGATCCTACGATAACCCCCTTACTATGTTTCAATTTTCATATATAAATTCACAAAATATTAGTAGCTCAAAAAATGAAGATGGAGATTACAACAAGTAATTTAACCATTTTCTCCTTCAACTAACCAACTTCATGTCACATTCAAACTAGTATCTTCGATATCGAACATAAATATAAAAGTAATTTTTTTTTAGAATTTCAGTAAATATTAAATTATGAATCTATAATTTCAAAAATAAAATGTATTTAGTATAAAAAATATCAAAAATGAACCCATAAAACTTAAATTTTAAATCCGTATCTGATTCATCTATTTAATTTTTTCATGTTTTCAAAAGTAATTAAACACAGTGAATTTCTCTTTTAACTTTATTCAAAATTTCAAATTAAAAGCAGTAACTTTTTCCCGTGAGTGCACCAAATCTTTTTAATCCAACATTTGACTCTTTTGCATTACAATTTAAGTAGATTTCTTTGCGACAATTTAGGGATCTTCCTCAAATTGTGTCTAATCTTTTCCGTAACTTTTTACTTGTCACATTACATTTTTTCAGAGTCAAATTATATAAACTTTGATCAATATATTAATACATATTTTTCTATCATATTAATATGAGAAGGATTAAAACTTATTGTATTTTTTATATAGTTTTCGAATATCTAAATATAAAATTATAGTGAGTTTATCTAATTCAAATTAACCTTGAAAATTAGTTAAATTGACTCTCATTAATCGAAACGTGAAGCAATAGTGAACGGACGGCGAAGTTGTATCACTTGTGATCATGGACCTTCATTTGTTTTTATTAAGATCAAAATATTTGAATCTGAATGTCATCGGAATAACAAGATTTGTACTAAGATTTAGATATTTGAATCTGAATACATATCTGGAAGAAAAATTCAAAAGTGAAATCAAGATTTGAAATTTAGGGGTTCGAGATTCTAGACTTTTAAATTAAAGTTACCGAGTTTAAACTATAATTTGTGCATATTAATTAGATAGTTTTTAAATATAAATATAAATTTTGGACTAAAACTATTGAATTAAAGGTTGTTCAAAACCGAGCAAAAATCGATAACCCTAACCAAAAAAAGTTATTGGTTTATCGGTAATGCATTATTGGTTTAGCGATTTTGGTAATAATTTTGATTTCTTTTTATTATCGAATTATCGGTTCTTAACGGTTTGAGCTTTTTCCATAATGGATTAACCGATAACCCGATAGTAAATTAAATAATTATATTTATAACAATTTAGTACGTATATTAAATCCTTGATTTAGAGTATATATAGTTTTATACTTTTACTTTTTGTTGTCATAAATTCTCGTTTATTCTATAATGTGACAGTGTTTGCTTTTCAGTAAGCAATCTGTCAACTCACATACGTGATTTATGTGATTTGTCACCTTATTTATAAATGACTTTTTAATGTGTCAAATTTTAACAGTTAATCGATAACTGAATCAATAACGATCAATAGCCGATAAACCAATAATAAGCTAATAACATAATAATTCTATAACAATGTAGTATATCTACAAATCAATGACTGATAAGTCGAATTGATAAATTTTAGAACCAAATCGAATCAATTGATACGCAACCGTAACTGAGTTCGATCAAATTCGTCTATTATAATCAAATAAAAAAGATGGAGGTAGGGGTAAATTGGTCAGAGGAATGGTGAGGGTTTAAAAATGGAGTACTATATTTTTTGCAGAAGGGTTAAAGAACTTTTCTGCTTTTAACTTTTTATTTATTGAACTTAAAAATAATAAAAGGGATTCTTTGCGGAATATTTACTTCACTGTAGAGATGGTGTTCCCATGAACCGACAGGAAATCGCGATTCGACGCCGTTACATATAAAATATAATATCCCCATTAAAGGACTCAACATAATCTAAACTTTTACCTACCATTTTATTTATTATTATATATACACCTAAATGTTCCTTTTTTTTTTTTTTTTTTTTTTTTAATCTTTTGGGAATTTTTGTAAAAATATACTGGCCAACAAAAAATATATATAATATCGTTCATATTATTAAATAAATACAATCACGTTTACTACTATACCTTTTCTATATATATATAAAATTCCATGAGTTTTTTTTTAAAAAAAATATTCAACATAAATTTTAAAAAATAATATTATTAAATTATTATTTTTATATAGAGCACCAAATGATCACTAAATAACTTATTATTTATTAAGTTTCATAAATTATTCTTAATTAATTTTATTGCTGACAAAGAAGGTGAAAGAAAAAAAGAACATAAAAAATAAGCCAATGACGCCTTCTAGATTTGAATTGACGACCTTGACTATGGAAAAGGCACACCTAACCAGGGCCGACTCAACAACATTGGGGGCCTAAAGCGAAACTTAAGAGAGGGGCCCTAATTTTTTTTCATCATATATACTTTTATTTAATATCTACTTTTCTAGTTATTTTAGATGTGAAGTCATTAGGTACTGTATTATAATCAATTTGTTTTAATAATTTGTTTTCAAATGATGATATAGCTAATTCATTCAATCTCTCTTTAGATATTGTTGATCTTAAAGAAGACTTAATCAATTTTAATTTCACAAAAAACTTCTTTCGGCTGAGGCAATAGTTACAAGAACTGTTAACATTATTCTATAAGCAATATGAGTATTTGGAAAAGAATCAGCTCTTTTTATTTGATTGAGGATTTTTATTAGATCATGATCTTCTCCTTGTATTATTTCTCTTAACACTTTTAATTCAAAAAATGAATCTAAACCATCAATATCATAATAACTATCACATGATAAAGAAAGTTCAAGGTTAAGACAATTTTTTTTTAATTCTCATCATCTAGTGATCTCAATATTTTACCAATAAATAAGAAATCAAAAATATTTCCATATGTTTCAATTGGTTCAAATCTATTTTGAAGTGAAAAAATAGTTTGATCTACTCTACATATATAAAACAATCTAATCTAAAAGGTTCTTCAAGGGACTTTGTGATTTCGCTATCCACATTTTCATCAAATTGTTTCTTACGAAATTCAGTTTATTTTCATCTCATATGCAATTTCCTTAGTAAAAATCATAACACTCGTAGTACATATAATTATTATTTTTTAAATAACATATATAAGTAATTTTTTTTTTAAAATGGGGGCCCCAAAATATATGAGGCCCCAAGCGATGGCTTTAGTGGCCTAGGGGTTAAGACGGCCCTGCATCTAACCAACTAAGCTGAGTGCCCTTTGATGTCAAGGAGTGTCACCTTAAAGCATATATCTCTAAGCCTTTAACTAAGTTGAGTGCCCCGTTTGATGATTGGTTAAGAGGTGAATTATAGGGATTAGCCTGTCGTGGTGATTAGAGGACACCTCTAATCGTTCACCTCTAATATGACACGTTCCCTCTCAGTTATAGGGTTAAAGAGATCAGTAGGCTAGAGAGAAGAACTATTCTCCTTCCCAAAAGATAAAGTCATCCCTACTGACCGAACCCTCAGTTCGGGGGCCTCCGTCAACATGTAACGAAGCTCTAGAATTCATATGTTAAATCCTGCATAAGTATTGTATGTTTGGTAGCTAGCTATATAGGACTATATATATAAAATTAATATGACATTTAATTTGCAATTTAAAGACACAAATAAATAAGAAGTACATAAATAATTAAATCTTACATAATTAATTTCCATATGAAATTGTTTTTTTTTTAAATCATAAAATAAATTAAGATATAAAAGAATAGAATTCTTGTTTAAAATTGGAGGAAAATATTTACTTTTTATGTAAAATGAAGGTGTACATATTTTTCATCAAGGAAATCACATGTTAAATGAACTAAAAAGGGGGTTAAGTGCAAAAGGAATAAGGTGCAAGAGAGGGAACAAAATGATTTTCATCATTTAAAAATCACATGTTGAATGAACTAAATGAATAAAGTGTAAAAGGAAGTAGGGGAAAGGTATAAAGAAAGGGCACAAAATCAGAATAGGAGGACTAGACTTATAATTATTTCCTTAAGAAAAAAAAAAGAAAAAAAAAAAGAGGAAAATAACTCATTATTTGAAAGTTCCTACTTTAGTGTCAAATAGCTTTTATACCCATTTAATTGTCACAATTTCCCATTACATTTTCTTTTAAAAAATTATTAATCTATTCTTAGTTTTAAAAAATGTAATTAATAATATTTATTTTTTAATTAATTAACTAATTTTATGAAGTCACAAACATTTTGAACCGAAAAGGAAAAATTACGTATAAAACAAACATGTGTTATGTATTTACTATGCACAACTATAATTTAAAAGATTTACATTACAGAGTTATATTTAGAATTTTATAGCAATTTCATGTCACTCAAACTCTTGTTCACCTCCCTCCTCTCATTCACCTCTCCCGCTCACCTCTTTCCTCTCTCCCTCTCTGTCTCGCCTCGTTGTCCCTATTCCATCTCCCTCTCTCTCACCCCCTCTCCCTCTCTATGTGTGTCCATATTGTGATTTCACAATATGATATAAAATTTGGTAGATAATCAGGAGTCGTTGAAAATTCAATCGTATGGGCAGTACCATTTAAGGAGCTTGTTCAATTGAGAAAAAAAAGCAAAATTCATTGTGCTCCTCATCTTAACATATTATATTGATACAAGTGATATAATGGTTGATACACTTATATTTATTGATATACTTAAAACAAATATATTTATTGATATAAGTATATTCATTAATACACTTGATAAGCAGTACATACAAAGAACAAATAGAGACAAATTAATTATATACGTGATACAATCTGATACAACTAATATAATATGCATTCATTTTCTCTTCTAACTCGCCTTTCTCCGTTTAATTTTGCTTGTCTCTCTCTTTTTTCTAACATGTAACTATAAATCATAACTAAGGGCCTGTTTGGAAGGACACCCTGGTAATTGGATTTGGTGTAATTGGTGTAATTACACTGTCTTGTCCTGTTTTGAAGGATATGTAATTACTTGGTCAGAAGGTAATTGGTGTAATTGGCAGGGGGTAATTACACTCTACAATTCACAGGCAAATGTTGTGAATTGCTGGTAATTACATGGTGTAATTACCACCTGATTACTTTTTAATTTCTATTTTTATTTTTTTGTTTTAATTTTTTTTACTTCTATTATTTTAAGTTTTTTTTTTTATTATTCTAAAAATTTGTAAAAGTTTATTTTTTATTTTATATTATTATATTTCATTTTCGTCTTGTTCTCAACCTTACTTTACGTGATTCTATGTAATTTTCTCGTATTATCTATTTCTTTATGCCATGCTTATTTTCTCATTAGCATAATTTTATTAGTATTCTAATTTTTAAATTAAAATAGAATTTATTGTTAAGTAAGGTTATAGACTTACGTTTTCTTTATTAAGAAAAAATTAAAAATAAATCATATTTATTGCTATGTTGAAATTTGTTATAAGAGTATTATGTTAAATTTTTTGTTTTGAATTTATAACCTATGTTATATTTTCAAGTTTCATTTGTTTTAGTAATATTGAATTTACATTGCACGTCATTTTTTAATTAGACTTGATAGATTATATTTTTGTCAAACATTTAATAATTTATGACATTTTGTTTATATATTATTCTTTTTATCAAACATGCATTTCACGATGTTCGTAGAAACTTCATACTTTTAGTTGTGACGATCAATTCAATTGAAATATATTAATTTGAAAAAATATAAATCAATTATTTTTTCATAATATTAGTTACAGAAAATATGTTTATTAATTAATATATTTTCAAAAAAGAATATATATCTTAAATATTTAATTTAATGTCATTTATAAAGTTTCTTATTTGTCTAGTTTAAATTTTAAATAATTAATTTTTATTTTTAAATTTTATTATAATTTTATGATTGCAATTGTGCATCCAAACAGAACATGTGTAATTACATTGTGGCATCCAAACAGGACATGTGTAATTACAGTGTAATTACACCGTGACAACCAAACAGGTCAGTGTAATTACTAGACGATATAATTACTAGGCTGATAATTACTACCCTAATAATTACACCAATTTCAATTACCAAGTGACTTTTCAAACAAACCCTAAATAAATTTTAGCTATAGGTCCCTAATTACGCCCGATCTTAATAATGTTAAACATTAATATAGGAAGGAAGAATTATTTATGACCCTAACCAAACCAAAGTTAAAGGCTATAATAACCAATAATGTCCAATGCTACTCATCATTTCACTCTTTTGGACTTTCATTAACTTTTAGGTACAATTCATCTTTTGCTTTTGTCCTTTTCTTTGCGGGCCCCAATCAAACAGGCCTTTATATTTCTCTCTTAAGGACACGTGTTCGAATTTGGTCCCAAATTTCTAGAAGATCAAACGGTTGTAAAGAGAAGATTCTCCCCTCTGACATTCAGTAATCAACGGCTATGATATTCTCCGTACCTTTAACTCCGAATAGGGAAACGGGTCTACTTCGGGGGCTCCACTTTGCACGTGTGCTTCCTTGTTGCCTACTCCGTGTTATTCCCATTTTATCCCCATTATTTCTTCTTAATTACAAACTTCTCTTCTTTATTGTTTTACGCCTGATAACATATCCGCATTGAAATCCGATTAATCCAAATTTACATTAGATAGGGACTCATTGGGGGTAGCTCTCCTTATCATGATTTTTTCCATACTCAAAACTTGAATTCAAGACCTCTAGTTAAAGGAAGAACAACCCATCCTTTGATGGTTGGTTTTTTAAAGTTTATCAAATTAACTTACTGATTATCAATTTGTAAATATGCTAAATAATTATAAAATTGTTAAAACATCGATTTATTCACACGATTATCGATTTAATTGTTAAGATTTAACAATTTTTTCTAATGAAAATCACTCGAAAACAAAGTGACAAATCAAATGAACCATGCACACAAGTTGGTAGATTATATTGCATCTTGCACAAACTTACATCTTATTTAATAACTAAGAGTTTGAAATAGAGAAAAGTTAAATATATTAAACTAAACCGTAAGTGAAGGATTTTTATATATCGAAGGATAATTGTAATTTATTATCGAATTATTGCTTAATCCCTTAAGAAAAATTCAAGCATAAAGAACTGATTACTTGAAAAAAAATATCCTAAGTCGTTATTGAAATATTTATAAGCCGACAACAAACTATCGATAGATTAATTTTTTTTTTTTGAATCGATAGATTAATAACATTTTTACAGTTACCAATTTTGGTTTGATTTTGAACTCCCTTACTTGGTGCAGTGGCTCGTAAAGACGGCATCCATTCAGAATTTTAATTTAAAACCGATTTACAAAATTTTAAAATATAAATTTAAGTATTAAAATAGATTCACAATTTAATAGTTTTAAGATTTTTAGTAAATTTGACGTGAATTTGTATACTATATATCAAAAATATTGGGTCTTGTGGTTTTTTTTTTGGTTTTTCGTTTAGTGTTTCGTGTCTGTATTGGAGCTCTGACTGAATTCAATGCGTATGGTAGAACCCATTTAAGGGTAGCGCTCCCAATATATTTTTTTTCATATTCAAGATTCGAATCTGACATCTCTGATTAAAAGGCTCGGCACCTTATATTACATATAGGAAATTATTACCTTATATATACAAATGATCAAGTTGGACGAGTTAATCCTTTTATCTCATTGGCAAAGTGGAACTATATACTATATGTATGTATGTGAAAAAGAATATGCATTTATAATGATCAAACTAAATTATGGTCCACTGGTTGTTGAAGTTTAAATTATTTTCTGTGCTCCCTATGCCACAGCAAATAATATTCATGAAATCATTTCATGTGTAGAAATAATTTCTTGCTATGTCAATTATTACAAATATATAAATTATAATAATGAATGATCAATTTGCTACTTTTTCATTTCATGCACCATCCGTTTGGTCTTAGTTTCTTATGTTAATACTTCACTTTGTATATTGTAAATATCACTATATGCAAAGTAAAAATAGAATTGATCCGCATATTTCTCTAATATTTCAATTGAAAATGTTAGCTTTTGTCGATGAGATCGAGGTATTACTATCAGTAGGGGCTCGCTTCAATAGTGGACTTTGAACCTTTGCTTTTCCTTTCAATTTCCAATTTCGAATATCACGAGTTGCCTAGAATAATCGATATATGTGATTGCAATTTAAAAGAAAAATTAATAAATAAAAAACCACTAGATGAGTTTACGTACGTCTATGTAATTTTTTTAGTCGTCTCATTTCACATACAAAAACATTTAGATCACTTATTTTGGATATTATACTAGTGTATATTTACCATTCTTTTTTAATCCCTATTTAAAAATTATCACATTTTTTTTATTTGGTGATTCGAACCCACAATTCTTAGATTGAAGATTGATGATGTTTACCATTCGAACAATTTGTTGTCAAATGTATATTGATGTTCTTTGTGGAGACATAAATGATGCAAAAAATCAAACCATGAGTTGAAGCCTAGATTTAATAGTACGATTTGTGTACTATATGTTATAAGGCAATGTCATAATTCAAGGAAAATGAGGACTATTTGCATCATGATGTTTGGTTCAAATTTCCACATATTTTATTGCTCTCAATGTAAGAATTTCATTATTAGAATTAATAATAATTACAACTAATACTTTTAGGTAAGAGTTAGAAATTTATATTTGAATTATATATTAAATAGAAACTTAACTTTTTGAATAACTTGATTATTTTAAAATAAAAAATAAATTGTTGAATATCATACAACAGTGTGTTGCCTAAGTTACGTTGGAAAACAGTTGTAAAATTACTTAGTATCACATGATGGGTGTTTGATTCGAATACAAGTTATATTGTAATTAGTTATTTTAATATTATTATTTTTTATAATAATTGATTTGTTATATTAAAAATAGCATGCAATGCATTGTTGAAGGAAGCTTGAAGACTGATGGAACATGTCGGAGGAATAGGTCCATCGAAGCAGGCTGACGAGTTAGAGTTAGAGTCATACTAGGACTAGACTACTAAATCCTAAGTTATGTACGACTAAGCTACTGAATATTGTAGGAGTCGACTAGGATAAGATATTTGACTTGTAATACAATACTACTCATGTAATTAATTGTGTTGTAGGAGGATTCCTAATATAACAAGAATAGGACTCTTCTCCTATATAAGGAGCTTGTAACTCAACATTATAATCATCAATACAATCCTTGATTTCTCCATACTTACGTGAGAATTCTACATGTTATCAAAGCAATAAAGCTTTTCCGCTCTTTAACGTATTAGATCAAAACCAAAAACAACCAAATTATCAAACCGCAATGGCCCCTTCTACCAACACCCTTTCGACCTCTTCACTTCATCATCTTATTTCGTCCTGCTCCATTAAACTTAAGCCAACAAACTATCTTATATGGAGGACACAAATGACTCAGTTGATTCAAGTGATGTGATTAACCTACCTCATCACAGAACCACCTAAAGCGACCTGTTCCACTGGACATACTACTGAGAAAACTGTAGCAGGCGAGAAGGGTGCAAAAGACAACAACATTGTTGATGACTGGGAGGAGAATAATGTGTTACTAAGGAGTTGGATCACAAACACCTTGATAGAAGAAAGCATGTACCTGATCGTAGGCTGCTTAACTGCCAAGGAGATGTGGGAATGCTTGGAAGAAACTTATCTTCAAGAAACAAAAGATAAGGAGTTCCAGCTCAAGCAACAACTGCAAAGTGTGAAGCTAGGAACCAAAACAATTGATGAATACATTAAGGAATTCAAAGGCATATGTGATGGCCTTGCAGCCATTCACAAGCATGTAGATGAAGATAGCAAAGTGATTAATTTTGCTAGAGGTCTAGGTCCTAAGTACAAAACCTTAAGGACTATCATGCTAGGTAAGGCACCATAACCTATTCTAAATCAGTTTGTTAATGCTCTCAGGGGTTTTGATATGAGGGAGGATGAAGAAGAAGTGCCTCAAAACCATAACATGACATCTTTGCCCAAAGAGGCAGGGGAAGAGGAAACTACTCTCAAAGTAGAGGAAACAATAACTTCAATTCCAGGGGAAAAGACTTTAAGCTTGCTGGGCAAGGAACAGGTTCTTATAACAACAGAAATGGACCAGGTCCTCAGAACAGTCCTTCAAGTGGAAGCCATGAGGGGAACAATTCTGATGCGTGTCAAATTTGTGGTAGGAATAACCATATTGCTCTTAAGTGTTTTTATAAGTGGGATTACTCTTACCAAGTCACAGATGAGCTACCACAAGCATTGACTGCTACTAATCTACAAAACACTATTGGTGACACCTTGTATGTGGATTCAGGAGCAAGTATCCATATGACACATAACTCAGGTATCCTAACTGATCTTAAACACTACAATGGACCAGATTAAATAATTGTTGGGAATATATTTGAAACAAGTCTAAAGTTAAAAGAAGTTCTTGTAGTTCCTAAGATCAATAAAAAATTACTCTTAGTTAGTAAGCTTGCAAAGGATAATTGTTGTACTCTTGAATTTGATGAAACTAAGTTTGCTGTAAAGGACAAGGACACTGCTAGCCAAAGGATCTAAAAGGATGGACTCTATGCTTTGAAAGATAGCAATCTTTATATTTTAACTGCTGCACACGATTAGAACACGTCAAACAACATGTGGCATACTAGATTAGGACACCCTAGTTTGAAGTCTTTAAAAGTTTTTAGTAGTAATAGTTGCATCAATATAAGTAGTTGGAATAAAATGCCTACTGATTGTTCTAGTTGTCGGTTGGGAAAGAGTTGTAAACTTCCTTTTGGTTTGAGAAATAAAATTGAGAAAAAACCTTTATTGAAAATTCATTGTGACTTATAAGGACTTGCTCATGTCGAATCTTCCCAACATATGAAATATTATGTCGTTTTTGTTGATGATTACACAAGATATACATGGACTTATCTACTGAAAAAGAAATCTGAATTCTTTGAGGTCTTTCTAAAATTTCAGAAAAAAGGTGGAAAAATAATTTTCTAAAGAGATTAAGATTTTTCAGTGTGATGGAGGTGGTGAGTTTATCCAAACAGACTTCATTAAGCATTTGGAAGATTATGCTATTGTGAGACATATTTCATGTCCTAACACACTTGAACAAAATGGAGTTGCTGAGAGAAAACATAGACATATTGTGGAGACTGGCTTAACACTACTACTTCATGCTAACTTACCTTTGTTTCTATGGGTTGAGGCTTTCCTCACTGCAGTATTCCTCATCAATAGATTGCATTCATCAGTCCTAAATATGGTGACTCCATTTGTTAAGTTGTATATGGAACAACCTGATTACAATAACCTAAACGTGTTTGGGTGTAGATGTTTTTCATATATCAAATGGTAGCAATAAATTCAGTCCAAACACCTACCCTTCTGTGTTCATAGGGTACAACAGCTTACACAAATGATATAGATGTTATCATCCCTCTACAAGGAGGATTTACATATCCAGACATGTTGTGTTTGATGAAAACACATTACCCTATGTGTCTCCAAAACAATCTCAGACTAACATTGATGTCTCACCTTGCTACCTTTGTTGAATCTTTCTCTAAACTGCAGGCACATGATAATTCTGATTCATGGGAAGTACAAGCTGCTAGTCCACACATTAATAGTGATAATGTTGCTACAACTATACACTCATTAATGATGAGAGTACTATTGACCTCTCAGGCGCAGGATCAGATGCTGAGAAACAGGTTAAAGGTGATGATCCATATAGTAGTATTGAAACTCCAGCTATAGATTTTGAATCTGCCAGTAGTAGTGAGGAACAGGTTGCTCTTACAGGTCCAACCAATGATCATTATCCAACAACCACTTTAGTTGATGTACCAGTTGACCATCGACATGACAATGCTACACTCCAGTCAACTACCTTAGTTGATGTACCAGTTGAGGTACTCCCTGCACCACAAGGGCATCATATGATCACCAGGCACAAGGAGAAGAAACATCACTTGTCACTTGTTGCTCACAGCAACACAACAATTATGAGAGAACCAAATACTACTAAGGAAGCACTAAGATCACCACAGTGGCTTGCAGCAATGCAGGAAGAAATTGATGTTTCACATACTAACAAGACATGGATTTTGGTGCCTAAATCTCCTGGTATAAACTTGGTTGGCTCAAAATGAGTGTTCAAGACGAAATTAAAAGATGATGAGACAGTGCATAGATACAAGGCCAGACTTGTGGCAAAGAGATTCTCACAGCTTGAAGGGATAGATTTTGAGGAAACATTTAGTCATATGGTTAAAACTACAACTATTAGGGTGGTTTTATTGCTGTCAGTTCAAGGTGGGAAGTTAGACAACTAGATGTCAAAAATGTCTTTATCCATGGCTTCCTAGGTGTACATGAGTCAACCTCCTGGTTTCATTAATCCTCAGTATTCTCAGCATGTGTGTCTACTTAAAAAGGCATTGTACGGTCTTAAACAAGCACCAAGAACATGGTTTGATAGGTTTAGCATGCATCTCTTACACCTTGGTTTCATTTGTAGTAAGGCTGACCCTTCCTTATTTACTTTGCAAACTCACAAAGGCAAAATATTTCTCTTGTTATATATGAATGATATTATTGTCACATTAAGTAATCCATCTCATGTCTCAGAGTTGGTTCTACAACTTGGGAAGGAGTTTGCTATGAAAGATCTTAGTTCTTTACACTTCTTTCTAGGAATTGAGGTGAAGTATTGCGAATATGGAATTCACTTAAATCAAAGCAAGTATGCTGCTGAGCTGCTGGCCAAGACAGAGATGACTTTGGCAAAGGTTGTAGCCACTCCTTTGGCTCAAAAACATGGTTTGCATGAAGTTGTGGGAAGTCTTGTAGATGCATCCTTGTACAGAATGATAGTAGGGAGCCTTCAATATTTGACCCTCACAAGACCTGATATCACTCATGCTGTGAATCTAGCAAGCCAGTTTATGCAAAGCCCAAACATTGAACATCTTTGAGGGGTAAAAATGATTCTCAGGTACATCAAAGGTACTCTACACTTTGGACTCAGAATTATTTCACAATCACCATGTAGGTTGTATGGCTACTTAGATGCTGATTGAGGAGGTTGTACCACAACTAGGAGATCAACTACATGTTATAACATCTACCTAGGTGCAAATTGTATTTCTTGGACTTCCAAGAAACAGACCACAGTTTCCCGATCAAGTGTTGAAGCTGAGTATAGAGTACTAGCCTCCACTGTCGTAGAAATAACTTGAATTTTGTATCTTCTTCATGACCTTAGAGTGTTCCTTTGATCTGTTCCTACGTTGTATTGTGATAATATGAGTGTCTTGTACATGACAGTTAATCCAGTTATGCATGCTAGAACCAAACATGTTGAAATAAACTATCATTTTGTTCGTGAGAAAGTGGCCAGGGGACAACTTCTTACTCAGTTTGTGAAGTCTAAGGATCAGCTAGCTGGTATTCATACCAAAGCCTTAACAAAACAGATTTTCTCTGGTTTTCGCAGCAAGCTAGGAGTTACAGTTCCTCCACTCACTAGCTTGAGGGGAAGTGTTGAAGGAAGCTTGAAGACTGATGGAACATGTCGAAGGAACTGGTCCATTGAAGCAGGCTGACGAGTTAGAGTTAGAGTCATACTAGGACTAGACTACTAAATCCTAAGTTATGTACGACTAATCTACTGAATATTGTAGGAGTCGGCTAGGATAAGGTATTTGACTTGTAATACAATACTACTCATGTAATTAATTGTGTTGTAGTAGGATTCCTAGTATAACTAGAATATGACTCTTCTCTTATATAAGGAGCTTGTAACTCAACATTATAATCATCAATACAATCCTTGATTTCTCCATACTTACGTGAGAATTCTACATGCATAATTTCTATGAGTAGGTTATTTGTTAATAAAAATATCATCCACTTTATTATTAGAAAAATGATTTGAGAGATCTTAATGGTATTTTTGTCATTTTCGTTATATTGTGAAATGCTCACTACTAATTTAGGCTATTTTCATGGTTGTTTTGATTGAATATGTCGTGACAAAAATAAAAATAAAATACTCCCTCCGTTTCAAAAAGATTGGTCTGGTTTGATTTGGCATGAAGTTTAAGAAATTAAAGAAGACTTTTGGATCTTGTGGTCCTAAATTAAAGTTATGTCAAATGTACAAAATTGCCCTTAATCTTATGGTCTTAAACATGTCACGTGGAAAGCAAAAAGTAAAATGTTACCAAAAAAGAAAAGAGGTCATTTTTTTGAAACTGACTAAAAAGGAAAGGAGGTCATTCTTTGTGAAACGGAGGGAGTAATAAGTAATGTTTTTAAATGGAAAAATTATGACGATTTTCACTATTTTAATTGGAAATTGTTTCCCATCGTGCATTTCTTCATTGAGTTGTGGAAAATAAGTGGAAACATCTATAACATCGCGATGAAAAAAATTGATATAATTACTTGTAGTGACTATTATTCCACTTTTAATTAACTAGAGTAACGTATCTCAATACAATTATTAGTCTTAATATTACTTATCCCAAAACTAATGATCAAATAAAGAATGCAAAAGTACTAAAATTCTATTTCAAAACTATTTAATATAAATATAGTTAGTCCATCATATCAAAATATATATACAACTTGTCCATCATATCAAACAACCCTAAAACTATATTTAAATTGACTTATAGCTTTCAATTTTTAACTTATAAGTCAAAAGTCCTAAGTTTGTTTTAAACACTGCAGTCTGCAAAGAGGAAATATTCTCTACAAGAAACTTTAGACAAATTATAAATTGGGGTGAGTTAATTTTTCAATATTCACTTTTCTCATCTTAGACTTAAAAAAGAAAAAAAATATAGTTGTTACAAAATTTTAAAGAATAGTAATGGTTTCTTTCACATTTGTGAAGATCCCAATGCTATAATATTTAACTTAATCAAATTAAAATAGTCAAATTATCCTCTATAGGAAAAATAAAAAATAAAAATTATTAACTCTAAAAAAAAGAAGGGCACGAGGGGTCAGTAGCATATCCAATGTAATTTGGATTTTTTGTATCAGAAAAGTATTCAGATGACTCAAATGTCCCTTTTATGCCCGACAAAAATAATATTAATTTAATGAAATATATAAGTAAGTAGTACTATATAATACTATAAGATTTAACATGAAATAATATAAAATTTCTGTCAAAATCCCAGTATTTTATTGAGTCGTGGTTTATCACACCCAACGAAAAATTCTATGTCAGTAAAAAATAGAAAAGAAAAAAACAAATTCTTGTTTTTATTCATTGGCTAGTACAGCCCCTTGTTGAAAATTGAAAACTACAAGAGAGAAACACAAAAAAATAATATAATTAATTTTCTGCTTCTTATTTAATATCCAAATTTAAGACAGCTGAAAAAAATTGCTTGTATCATAAATACGTCTGTCTTCTCATAATCAAAGATATTTTGCTTTTTACTCTTTAGGTTAAACAATCTACCTTTAAAAACATTTACTGCTTATATACTATGTAATTTTATAGTGGTATAGAGACTTAAAAGACGGTTACTATGAGCTGATCCATTGGTCTACCCAACTTAACCCATGATTTAATAGTGGGAGATAATTTTTCAAAGTCCATTTAAAAAGAGCAAATTTCCTAAAGCACGCTAGCATAAGTGTTAATTACTCAATAAAGCATTAGTTTCAAAAAATTACATATTTCGTTTGAGTTTTGGTTTGGATTCATTGTATTCGAAGTGAGATTTGCATGTGTCTGAGATACATTGTCTCTCTCGATCGCCTTTCTCAGTCTCTCTCGATCGCCTTTCTCAGTCTCTCGTCCTATCCTTCTTTGTATCTGTATTTTACAATGTATTTATGTTTCACAATTTCATGTATCTGTGTATCTAGAATTATTTTTCTACGAGTGTATCCAATATAATATGAAAGCATGCAACTATATATGCATAAGCTTGTATCACTATGAGTGTATTTGTATATCAAATATCAATTTTAAAAGTATGTAGTTGTCTATATATGCCAATTTCTACGATTATATCTGATTATCCATTATCAATTTCACAATTATCAATTTACATGCATCCAATAACAATTTCATTAGGTATATTCAATATCAATTTGATATGTCCAATGCATAAATACATGTATCTTGTATCAAATATATACTCAAACATTTTGAATATACACTGATATATTAAGTGTATCTATGCGTGGATACATCTAGAAAAACATTAAATATTCAAGTTTTATGGTAATCCATTTCCTTCATGAAGATTTGATTCATGCATTGGTCATAATTGTTTGTTTTTGTTGGATACTACTCCCTCCGTCCCATTTTATATGTCACCATTTTACTTTGCACTTGCATTAAGAAATGATGTAACTTTACCCTTCTATCCTTATTTAATTTTTTTGGAACTCAAGTTTTCAATCAATGAATATGAATTAATTTATTTTGATTAAATAATTTAACCAATGAACATGAATCATTTACTTAGCTTTTCTAAGTTGGTCAAATGTATATTTTCAAGGCTAATAACTCACAAGGGTAAAAAAGGAACAATATGGTAATTTATGCATTGATTTTATGAGATGACAAGTATTATGAACCAACTATTTATAGAAAGGGATGACATATAAAATGGGACGGTGGGAGTATTACTGTATATATTGGAGATTCTAAAAGGGGATGACTAGTCCAAATAAAGGAAAATTGTATGAAATAGCAAACTATTAATTCAAATTAAATGCTATAGCGATAGTTTATTTTAATTGTAATTCGCAGCAAACATCCCCTTTTTTTGTCATCTGATTCGGTAGACATTTAGCTATTTTCGGTATACATTTAGCTATTTTCGGTATACAATTAGCCATTTTATACATCTCGGTATAAAATGTATAAAATGCATTTGTGTTTGTATAAAACGAGAGAAAAGTGTATATACAAATACAAATACATATATTTTCGTCCTATACACTTATAATTATACAAATACAAATCTTATTATACAAATTACAATGTATGAATGAATTTATACAAAACTGAACAATTTGTATAAAATTGGATATTTCTAGCGAATTATACAAATCAAAAGCTTCATAGCAAACGTAAAATTTGTTATGGAGCGCAATTATACAAACTATAGTTATAACATACAAATGTAATTTTTATGTTTGTTTTATGTGAAAGTTGCTCTCCAATTAATCCCTTAATTCTTCCTTGTATGCCCAAGCCCAAGCCCAAGAGTCAAGACCAAAGACTAAGCCCAAGTAGTAGATTGTCTATTTTGTATTCTTAGATGCATACTCAAACTACTATATCGATTTGGGATAAATTTGGGTAGCGTATAATAAAAAGAAATGATTCAAAATTTAATCTTGAATGATATTATTTAAAATTATATCCTAGACCAAGGTTGTATATGAGCAACTCACTCAAATTAGACTAACTAAACCTTTATTAATATCAATACTCTTATTGGGCACGAGTGGTTAGGCTAAAATATGTTCTCATATTCGAGCTTTAACTCTTTTACCCTCCAAACAACGATTAAAGTCTTTAATATTTATGTGAAGGAAAGACAATTAATTTAAACTTGAATGCAAAAATGATGATTCATGATCTCAGCTAATAATAATTCACTTCATTTTCATTGTTGCTAAACTAGACATTTATATGCCATTATTTCTAATCATCCTTTTTAGAAACTAATCAGTCTCTTGTTAGTTAAAAATTAGTTCAAGATGACCGTTGCACGGTGGGCACGGTATGATATAAACCGAATTACCATATCATATTAAAATTTTTAATACCGTGGTTTTGATATTATGGTATTTGGTATGATATATGGTATACATTTTTTTTTTGGAATTCGGTATGGTATTTGATAGTTAGAAATAATATACCAAATTTTCGAATATCGAATACCATACCGAAGTATATAGTTACGTAATAACATATATATATATATATATATATATATATATATATATATATAAGATATAAAAGCCCGGGCAAGCCCAGACCCAATATATATTAATTTAGTTATTTTAATTTATGTGATACAGATAAAATTAGAAGAGTTAATTAAATTTTTTAAATATTATTATGGTTTATTATTTTTATTATATTTTTAACGTACTTTTCAAATAATATCTTTGGCACATGTGATATTTCGAGAGTGCATTAAATTTTAATATATTTTATAAAATATTTTAAGTTGTTAATTATTGTGATTTATGTGGCACATGTGAAATTTTGAGAATTAATTAAATTTTTTAAAAAATATTTCAAGTATGTAATTTTTAAACAATATATGTTATTTCCCCTGTCCGAATTAATATGACATTTTGAGATTTTATCAAAATTTTAATATGTTTTTAAATATTTTAAGTTGTGATTAATAGTACTCTTAACGTAAGTTTGAAATAATATATGTTACTCCCTTTGTGCCAATTTATGTGGTACATGTGAAATTTCGAGAGTTAATCACATTTTAATATAATTTTCAAATATTTTAAGTTGTTAATTATTGTGATTTATAGAACTCTTAATGTGATTTTCAATTAATAAATGGTACTCTCTCAATCCTAATTATGCAGTACATGTGAAATTTCGAGAGATAATCAAATTTATAATATTTTAAGTTATTTTAATACTATTTTAATAAATACATGGTATATAAAAAAGAAAATATATAAATAGAAGAAGTTGAGGAGAAGGGCAAACCGGTCAATTGACTGGCTGACCCTAAGCTCCTCAACATTCGCTTCTATAATATACTAGAAAAAATGGCCCCTATCAGCATGGGCCCAACATTAATATATAAAGCAACTTTCACATATCGCAAACATAAAAATCATATTTGTATGCTATAGATATAGCTGTAATTTGTATAATAAGATCTGTATTTGTATAACTATAAGTGTATAGGACGAAAATATATGTATTTGTATTTGTATATACCCCTTTCTGTCGCTTTATACAATCACAAACACATTTTATATCAAAATGTATAAAATGGTTAATTGTATACCTAAAATGGCTAATTGTATACCAAATTATATGGCAAAAAAATGGGATGCTTGTTGTGAATTACAATTAAAATAAACTATGACTATAACATTTAATTTAAATTAATAGTTTTCTATTTCATACAATTTTCCCTAATATTACTAATGTTCTAAATAAATCTAAATTCCTAATTATTTAGGAGTATAGTATGCATTTGCGAAAGATGTTTTTTAAATAGTCAAATTCCAGAAACTAAAATAATGACCACGTTGAATTGAACCAGATCAATTATTAGGTTTCTTTAATTAAAACTATAGTTTAGATAGATTTGTATTTTATAAAAATAAATTATAAAATATTAATAAAATTGACCATTAGTATTTCATATAATTATTTAATAAAAAAGATTTATTATACGAAAATATTTTTTTACTTAATTTGCTAAAATGATCAAGTGTAAGAGCAAATATTTTAATATAAGATTTAAATTAAAAAACAATTATATATGTTATTAATTATAATTAATTGATATGAATTGATTTCACAAAAAATCCCAACAAATTGGATAATAACATTTTCATCGTATTATTGTTTCTCCTCATTATTTATTTATTTCCACAAATTACTTTTTCAATATAACTTTGAAGTATATATTTCTCTTGTTCAATTTAACTTGTCACATTTATCTATTAAGAAATTAATGATTAACATGAATATTTTTTTTTCACAAAATACTCCTATTAATTAATATTTAATATTAGGTGTTGAAAAAATAATTTTAAAAAATAAATAATTAATATTAAAAATAAAATATAAGAAAATTATTGTCCTCACTTTGCATTTTAATAATAACAAGTTAAAATAAAATATATCTTTTAATAATGAATAAGTAAATTAACACACAAAATAATATTTAACTTATGCCCAATACATAAAAATAGTGTGCTTCTATTCACCAAACAAATATTTAAAAATACTCTATAAAAACTAATGGGACCCATCCTATATTCAGCTTCCATGGGAATTATAGGGGCATACTTTGTAATTAAATGATAAAAGAATGGGGTTTTTTTAGAGCTCTTGATGGAGTCCAATTAATAAAGCATAAAAGGTAACTCTGTTAAGCAACTTTATTTAATAAAACTTTGTAAAGACTTTAATACCCTCAAATTTTTATTTAATACCCAAAAACTGACATGTTGAAAAACTTGAAACTCTCTTCTACTATATATAATATATTATAAAAATATATACTAGTAAAAATGGCCGGGCAAAGATATGAGCAAAGTCAATAGATTTGTTTTATTGTGCATTTGTATTACAGATGAAATTAGTAGTGACAAAATGTAAAACGATCAAAAGTGAGATTTAATGTATAAAATGAAGAAATAGAAATATAAAATGCAGGCACCACAGGATTTCTAAATTTCAATTGGAATGACATTTGGAAATGACCCATTGGGATTAAGATGCAACTTTATTTTTTTACATGTATAGAGAACATAGAAATACCGACCAATATAAGTACATACAAAGAAGTATCAAGCTGATAAATAATAGCATGTGAACCTTCAAATTTTGTCGAACAGATTCTTCATGTATCTCACGACATCCCTTTTTCTATCACTGAATTTAATACATTCAGACAGCATCATTAACGAAAATACTGAGTCATTCAAAATAAAAGATAATTGTCTAGTAAATGACCATTATACTCATTTGGTGTGAGAGATAAAAATAAATAGTGATGGGATAATGAAATAGTGATAGGATAAAATATTTGTATATATATCTTGTTTGGTTGTTATGTTTAAGATAACTTTTCCCACCATTTATATCATAGTGATGGAATAAGTTATTCAATATACATGGTGGGATAAGTTATCACATGATAGCTAAATCCTGGGATAACAACCAAATGACCCCTGCAGAACTCTACCAGCCAACCAACAGACAAACGAACCATAACCAACCGACACCTTAAAACTAAAATAGATAAAAAGATGAAGCTGAAATTGACAGAAATATCAAAAGAAGCAGAAATCAATGTCCAACTCAAGTCCCTTAACTGGAAACTTTTGTAGTTTGAAAACCTCCTCCCAGGATACACACACAGCGTTAGTAAAGTCGCAAACAATTTGTAAAACTCTGTTGCGTTGCCAGGACGCTTTCTTGTTTGTTGAGGATTCATTGATACTCTGATCACTTTACTAATCTATATATAGTGCAACACCAGAGACATCGTAAACAATCACAACACCGATAAAGATTCTATTTTAATAAATAATTGGGATCGTAAAGAATCACAACACCCATAAATTGAATATATGCACAGATCCTAATTTAACAAATAATTTGGAGCATAAATATTCTTAAAGCATGACACTATGATTTAAGGTAGGAATGTTAATTTGGAGGCACACGAAGGGAAAAAAATTCAATATTTTTATTTTATTGAAGTAACGCTAGAGTGGAACTGATTGGAACAATTTTCATTATTCTATTCATTCATTTCATTTTGCATTTCCATCAGTCACCAAAATGAAAATTCTGGGGAAAAAACTTATGAGTGTTTACGTAGATGTTTGAGGACCTAATTGCCAAAGTAGCTCAAAATTATAAGCAAAGGTAACCTAAAATTATCAGGTAAAGCAAGTTAAATCTTTCATTGAAAGAAGCATCCAACATAAATGAGAGAGTAAAAATATGAAAGGAGAAAAGAGCAGAAAATTTTCTTGTGTATTTCATCACTGTACAATATACATATTTATAGGAATACAAAGGGAATCTACTCCTAACAAACTGCACAGCTGTCCTATGCTAATTTGCTGTGAAATAACAAACTTGTATTTACATTTTGAATAAAAGAAAAACTAATATTTACAAGAAAATATCTAGAAAACTTCTGGAAGAGAGGACAGGTGGCTTGTTTAGATCAAAGGGTTAAAATTGTTTATTTTCACTGTATTCTCTTGTTTTCTTTTGCTTTGTGTCTGAGATGACTTTCTTCCATGGTAGAACTTGAGACTCTATTCTTCTTTGATGGTGTCGTCTCCGGTGGGTCAAGTTTCATTGTTGGTCCAACACCCCCCCTCAAATTGGAGGGGAGGAACGGACACCCAATTTGCCCAACAACAAATGGTGAGATAAACTAGGAAGGGGTTTAGTGAAAAGATTAGCGATTTGAGATGAGGAAGGGAGAAAAGAGAGTGAAATGAGACCGTTGAGATATTGTTGGCGGACGAAGTGACAATCCAAATCAACATGTTTTGTCCGCTCATGAAAGACTGGGTTTTTGGCTATATGAATCGCGGCTTGGCTGTCGGAATGAAGGGAAATGGGCCAAGAAGGCGGGAAGGAGAGATCTGAAAGAAGACGGGCAAGCCAAGTCAACTCCGCAACAACCCGTCGCATAGATCTGTACTTAGCTTCGGCAGAGGACAATGAAACAGATGGTTGTTTTTTCGATTTCCAAGGCTGATGTAGAAGCCACTCACAGATCGGCGAGAGTCAGGGCAAGCAGCCCAGTCAGAGTCGCAGAAGACCAGCAAAGTGAAAGAAGAGGAAGAATTCAGAAAAATACCTAAACTTGTATCAGCTAGGAGATAACGGAGAACATGATGTGCAGCTATAAGATGCGCTTGATGAGGTTGTTGCATATACTGGCTGAGATGTTGGACTGAAAATGAGATGTCCGGGCGAGTATGAGTCAAAAAATTCAATTGGCCGATTAACCTATGACAAGGTGTTGCATCTAGTAATGGAGAACCCATATCAGCCTGCAGCCGCTTAGTGGGATCCAAAGGCGAATGGGCAGGCTTGAGACCAAGACAGTGATACTCAGAAAGAAGTTCCAGAAGGAACTTTCGTTGGTTAAGAATCAGACCATGAGGCTCCCTAATAACTTCAATACCCAAAAAATAATGTAAGTCCCCCAAATCTTTGATTTTAAATTCAGAGTCCAAAAACAATTTAAGAGCATCCAATTCTTCCTTGTTGTTGCCTGTAAGCAAAATGTCGTCAACATAGACGGCTAAGATAGAGATAGAGGAGTCATGACATTTATAAAATAGGGAATAGTCATTCAATGAGTGAGTAAAACCCTTGGAATTCAAAGCTGCCGTCAAACGAGCATACCATTGTCTCGATGCTTGTTTCAACCCGTAAAGAGACTTCTTCAATCGACAGACCTGAGTAGGATCAATGACTTTCAAACCTGCTGGAAATTTCATATAAACTTCCTCATCCAAGTCACCATGAAGAAATGCGTTGTTGACATCTAACTGATATAGGCCCCATCCTTTCTTAATTGCAATAGCAAGCACACATCGAATAGTCGTAATCTTCACAACAGGGCTAAAAGTCTCTGTAAAATCAATACCTTCCTTTTGAATATCTCCTCGAACAACCAAACGAGCCTTAAGACGTTCAACACATCCCGAGGAATTCAATTTAACCTTATAGACCCATTTATTAGGCAAAGCCTTCTTACCAGGAGGTAAAGAGACTACTTCCCAAGTGTCATTGGTGATCAAAGCTTCAAGTTCTTTAGTCATAGCATCCTGCCAACCTGGGTATAAAACAGCTTGGGAAAAAGAGACAGGTTCTTGAATATAGGATAAAGAAGTAATGTAGGCTTGATTGGCGGGAGAGAGTGCAGAAAAGGCAAGAGGGCAGACAGGAGGAGGAGAAGAAAAACACAGGTCAGACATTTTAGAAAGATAGACACTATTGCAGATATAATCCTGAAGATAAGCAGGAGTCTTGACAGATCTAGTAGACCTCCTTAAGACAATAGGATCAGGAAGAGGAAGGGAAGTCGAAAGGGGAGAGATGGAACTAGAGGATAAACGATCAGAAATAATAGGAGTAACAGGAATGGAAGGAGTAATAGGAGGTGGAACAATAGGTGGGCAAATAGAGTCACAAAGGATATGAGTAGCAGGAGTATCAAATGAAAAAATGGGAACAGAAAGTTGAGCTGATGCAAAAGGATATATATCTTCATAGAACTTAACATTTCTGGAGATGAAATATTTCTGAGAATGCAAACTCAATAATTTGTATCCTTTCTTCCCAAAAGGATACCCAAGAAAAACACAAGGTTCGGCTCTAGGTGCTAATTTTGATCTTCCTTGTGAGAGTGTAGAGGCAAAAACAAGACAGCCAAAACATTTCAAATGAGAATAAGTAGGAGGATGTAGGAATAGTCTTTCATATGGTGTTTTGAAGGAGAACAACTTAGTGGGGCATCTATTAATAAGATAGGTTGCAGTCATAAGAGCATCTCCCCAAAATTTGTGTGGAAGACGGGATTGAAAAAGTAAAGCCCTACAAACTTCCAAAAGATGTTTATGTTTCCTTTCGACCACACCATTTTGTTGTGGTGTGGCTACACAAGAGGTTTGATGGATGATTCCTTGAGAAGAGANAAACTAATATTTACAAGAAAATATCTAGAAAACTTCTGGAAGAGAGGACAGGTGGTTTGTTTAGATCAAAGGGTTAAAATTGTTTATTTTCACTGTACTCTCTTGTTTTCTTTTGCTTTGTGTCTGAGATGACTTTCTTCCATGGTAGAACTTGAGACTCTATTCTTCTTTGATGGTGTCGTCTCCGGTGGGTCAAGTTTCATTGTTGGTCCAACAATAAAAAAATTGAAATTAAAACCCAAGACAATCTCAAATATAAATTACACTGATAATCTGAGAATATAGCATAATAAAAAGCTCTTACCTGGTAGTTAACTGTACAACCAACGAATATAAATTGAGCAACATAACACCAAGGGAAAACACAGGGAAAAAGATGATGATAAACCAAAAAGTGGAAAGCAAGAAAAGGAAAAGTAAAGTAGTAGAGAAGGTGAAGTGAAATGAGAAAGTTCCGTAAAGAAAGAGCAAATAAGTACACGTGTGAAATGACTGTGCTCCCAAATCAGACGCAACAAAACAAATGTTGTACAGAGGAAATGACCTCTTGACCCGAAGCTCCTCTATTCTCATCTATTATATAGAGTAAAAATTATAATGGAGCACGGACACAATAATTGTTACTTATTTTATTTGTCTATTTATATATGTGATTCATAATATCCTTAACGTAATTTTTAAAATAATATATGTTACTTTTTAACCCAATTTATGTAGTGCATGTGAAATTTTGAAAGTTAATCACATTTTTCTAAATTATCAGTGTTAATTTAAATTTGAGGTTGTTTGAATTTTAAATTAAAAAATATTTTTATGGAAAGTGAAGCAAAAGACTTACTGAGAAGTAATGTTAGATACTTGCAAAGAGAAGTGAAAAGTTTGTTAGGGAAAAGGCACTTCACACACTTCAAATTAGATAAAGTAGTATATGAAGGTTAAATTTCAAATTAGTTTCTGCCTTTATAAATTTCTAAACTTGACCCTAAGTACCTAAAGCAAGTTCCTCTCATTGTAAATTTTGAAATTTGATCCCAAACTGCTCTAATTCATATGTTTTTAAATACTTTAAGTTGCAATTAATAGTATTCTTAACGTAATTTTCAAAAAATATATGTTACCCCCATTTGTTCTAATTTATGTGGTACACGTAAAATTTTGAGAGTTAATGTGTTTTTCAAATATTGTAAGTTGTTAATTATTATGACTTATGGTATTTTTAATGTAATTTTCAAATAATATATGGTACTCCCTTCGTCCCAATTATACCGTATGCGTGAAATTTAGAGAGTTAACCAAATTTGTAATATTTTTAGTTTATTTTTTAGTACTATTTAAAAATGGAAAATATTAAAATAAAAATAAAATATTACTATCTATAATAAGTGGGAATTAGAGGAGACAATTTTACAATGCATTTGTAAGTGGGTGGGCCGACTTTATGATAAAAATGAACTAAAGTAGGTGGGTGATAAAAAGAAACTTAGTTCCTCTCTTTGTAAATTGAAAAACTTGACCCGAAGCTCCTCTCTATTTCCGCTTATTTTATATATATATATATATAATTAAAATACTAACAAATATGCAACCTAATATTAGTATAAAGTAAATGTTTAGAAGTTAAAACTTTGACCACTCTATTTTGATTGAAATTTAATTGATTAACAAAATAAGTTGTTTGTACTTTATTTTGAATATATATTTTTACACATGTAACGTGTTAATATGATACAATTGAGACATTTTTTTAATTGTTGAAGTCTTAATCCTTTATTATATGAATATATATTAGTAGAAGTTGAACTATGCTACCGATTTATCATACCATAGAATATCAAACCGAACTTCGAAATACCAAATCATACCGAATTAAATTAGTATGATAATGATATAATATTTTAAAAACCAAATATCAAAATTAAGATATTGAAACTTTGAAATATCCTACCGTACCATACCATGTTCACCCCTTGCACCATAATATTAATTACGTTAATTTGGCACAATTCAAGGGCAAATTTGGAAATTTTCTTTTCTTATTTGAACGATGCAATATTCGAAAATGCCCAAATGAATTGACTATAAAAGCAGGAGAAAAAGCGCGCTCAAATTCATTCACACTTATAACACACAGTCTCTGCTCAAACAGAAAATGGAACTTTCCAAAACCGCCGGTGCCGCCGACGATCAACTTGCTCTGACTTCCGAAATCGAATCTCAGCTTTCCTCCGTCGTTTACGGTATTCTCCATATGTATATTGAGTACTACGTTCAATTGTATGCATTTTATCTTGAAGATCTGTAACCAATTGAAATTTTAGCTGGACGATTTGTATATTTTTTTTTCTTCTTCGGAGTTTTAGTCAAATTGCTATGTTATTGTTTGATATTTCCTCTGGTAATCCTTTTCCGCTTTGCATTAGCTTTCATGTGCTGTTTTCTTCTGTCTCAGCGTCATATGTGTTGTTTTTTCGCATATTGTTTTGAATTTCGTCTTCGTGAATGGGAGGCGAAATAGTTCGAATTATAAACTATCAGTTGTTTTTTTTCAGTTAAATTTAATATAATTTCTTCAGTTATATTCTTGCCTGTGTTACTTTTCCGTCTTTAGTTGCTAGTGATTGAATTTCTCTTGAAATTTTGATATTTTTCCTAATTTTTTTTTCTGAATTAGAGAGAATTTACAAGTTATTTGATTAGTGTGAGAGACAATTTAGACCTAACTAGGTAAATTTGATATATTAGAAAATAGTTTTGTATTATCTGTCTAAAGAACAAGGCTTCTATACAGCAAGAGAACTGAGAGTGTTAGCCAACTGTCTCAATTGATCTTCAAAACATTTATGAATTGTTAAGTGCATGCTATGAGGATAAAATTCTGAGGAATTTGGTTTGAATTGAGATAAAATGAACAATTAACTGATCTAAACTACTGTTTCACATGGTCTTGGTATGCTGCTTTTAGCAAAGTTTTAGATCATCTCATCTGTTACATCTAATTTTGGAAGTGCACACCATCCTAAGTTGGAATCTAAAAGCCTTTCTCTTCATTCCACAAATTGCATGCGTCTGGTGATAAAAAGATAGTGGTTAAATTTTTGTTTTGGAGATCCTTCATCAAACAATGGAGATGAATTATCACTCAAAAATTCAGTAGACTTATGTGTCTACACTATACATACTTCACGGAACTAAAAAAGAAATAAAGTGCAAATACTACGTCAGTCATATTTCAGTTTCCTCTTAAATATAAAATGGAAACTGATTGCGGAAAATCCAGGAAGAATGTAGTGTATGAGTTGCATAGCTAGATACTACTGAAGTTTATATTGATCAATATGTAGTTTTATGGTCTTAATCCGGTTTCTGACCTATGATGTGAAGGAATGTGGTCTCGAATCCTACTTGTGACTAAGTGCACTGGACGTTCTCTTTACCTAATAACTAACTGAGGAAATCCCTAATTCAAATCCATAATTTATTGCTGGAAAACTTTTTAGTGGATGTTCTGATATGACATGTTAATGAAAATAATGGAACATCAGGTTAAAAGAAATAAGCTTCACTGAGCCCCGGCAGTTATTATTGGTGGTTCATGCTTCGACTTATTGAGAGGGAACTTGATATTTTCAGTTACCCGCATGTTCTAAATGTGATACTAGAATTCATCTGCCATTTGCCTGGTCATGTTGAAATAGGGCCTTTGTTTTCAGTTACTAGAAGTTTTGCTAATGTGTTGATGAGTGTTGTCATCAATTAAATGTTAATATACCTTGTGGAATTGCAATGTCATGAGGAACTTACATGTTCTGCAAAATGGTTATGCAGAGCTCTCACAACAAGTGCAAGGGGCAATGGAGAACATGCTGAAGATGATTAAGTGAGCTGATTAGCATTGTGACTGAAGGAAGTATAGTTTTATCTACATAGCAACATAGAGAAATGAGCAAATACTTGCATTGGCATTGAAAACTTGGACTTGTATTGTTAATATTCATCTATTCTATCCTCCATTTTTTAATGTTCTTGACTAAATCTCAAGATTACTATTTTGTATATATCAAATGCGTCAATATTTCGACGGCAACCAGGAGTTTGCGTTCTTCTGAAGCTATTGGTTTTCATATTTCACTCTTTCATAACAGTCTTTCTTGCATTTTTATTTTAACTGCGCATTCTTTCTTGCAACTTATTAGTTAGTTAAAGACCGTAACCATTCATTTCATTGCATCTATGGACAATTATCTCTCTCTCTCTCCCTGTCTGCTTGTTTGTGTCCTACCCTTTCACATTTATATCACTTTCTACAGCGAAATTGATCAGAGCTCTACTGAAGTAACAGAAGACATGGAGAAGTGCAAGAAGTCTGCTCTTGAGAGAAGTAAAACTTTAGAGGAACAGAAGGAACATTTTCAAAGAGCTGCTTATGCTATTTTGGACATGCTAAATAACCAGGAGAGAGGATAAAAATTTGTAAGTTTATAAATGATCCCTTAATCTCTGTTTTTCACAGCAGTGATCGTGATTTCAGCGCAGGCATAACTTGTGATGTTTATCTCATTAAAATATTCTATCAGTTTGATTTCTCATGCATTGGATTTATCATGTCATCTGTGACAGACATGCCGTAAATTGTAAATTAATTCACTTCCATATGTTTTAGATGGAACAGTCTGCTCATGTATATGCCTACTAGTGTTAGATCACATTTGGAAGCATCTTCAAAATATTTTCATAGTTCTTATTCTTTGTGCAGGTATAGAGGGCATGCCAGACATTTTGACCCCATCATTCCTCGCAACGATGTAAAAGTTGTAGAGAATCCACAAGTCACTTAGCTTTGTAGCATTTTGGGAAATACATTTGAGTCCTACCCGTTAAATAAGCATTGCTTGAATCTGAACGGTAATAATCGATGTATGATCTCTACGAATCATGTGCCTTTCTGCTTGTTGACTATCCTAAAAGTTGGGTTTTGTGTCCTCTTGAAGCAAAGCTTTAAACTCAAGATTCTTTCTCCTGGTCATCATTAGCTTCATACTAAAACGTGAATTTGTTGATTGTTGCTTAGGTGAAGATCACTAGCTTCATCACTAGCAAATTCTAGTTGAATCATTCTCAGTATTTTTGGTTCAACGTTTTAGCAAACCTGATATGTTCATAACTATGAACATGTAACCCGTCTTGGCCTGAAATTAAAGAACATCTTGCATAGACTGATGAACCTCAAAATATACCTGATTTGATTAAACGAATATTTAGGGCCAAGATTGATGACCTGAAGATAGATATATTAAAGCTAAGTATCTTTGGAAGAGTTGTTGCTTTTATGTACACTTTTGAGTTCCAAAAATAATGTTTACCCCATGCTTACTTTACAACCGTTTCGTACCATTCTTGGTGAAGAAGAAGGAGAGTTGTATTCTTTAGGACATCTTGAACTAGACTGATGATTTTCTGCAACAAAATTAATTTGGCTATGTGAGTATTGTTTGTAAGGTTAATTTTCAGGTATGCTTAATGTTAAATTAGGTCTTAAGCCTAACTCACACCCCAAAAACTAGCTCAAGGGGAGGATGATTGCCCAAACCTTATAAGAAGTCCACCCATCTCATTAACCACCGATGTGGGACTTTTGTCATTCTTTAACACCCTACCTCACACCCAGTGTTTAGCATCTGGTGCGTGGGCAATTTTGATTTTGGGGGCCCCAACATCGGGTGAGACGGGCCCTGCTCTGATACCAACCACTCTCACCTTCCCACTGTAAAGCTCCTGGAGAATACAGAAGTTAGGGAAGAATGTAACTGAACAACCAAGTTCCTTTGTCAACTGACTTACATACATTAAGTTATACTTGAATTCAGGTAAGTAAAATACATTGGAGATAACACTCCTATCTGTTAATGCACAAGAACCAACATGAGTGACCTGGGTAGTACCCCCATTAGGCAGATATACAATTTTAGGAATCTGCAATTCAGACACAGAACTTTTTATAAACATGTTCATCTGAGAAACCATGTGATTTGTTGCACCAGAATCTACAATCCACACTTCATTGTTCTCAGAAACAAACAAAGATTTACCTGCAGTATGAGCAGCAAAAGTGCTAATGCTTTCAGATGTTGCAGTGCCTTGGTTTTGTGTTTTGTGTGAGACCTCTAAGAATATGATCATACTATTCTTTTGTGAATGTGCAACCCTTCAGTAATTGTTGCACATTCATCTCTGCTTGACTTGCTGCTTTTCCATGCTCACTTTGTGCAGTAGCAGACTTCAGATCCTATCCTACTTCATGCACATTAGTATTCAAGCCATAAGAAAAATGAGCCTGACCTGGACCAAGAACACCACCTGGAGCAGAATTATTGTAACCTGAATGAACACTACCTGGAGCAGGATTGTTGTAGCCTGAAGGAACACCTTGAACCTTCTTTTTGGACTTGAAATCAGGAGAATACCCCACAATTTTGTAGCAAAATTCTTTACTATGACCCTTACATCTACAGAAATCACAAATGAGAAGGGGGTTTCTTTTAAACCTTTGATTTACTCCTGAAGTAGAACCAATAACAGATTTAGAGTACATTGCCATAAAATCCATACTCTCAGCACTCAGCCCCATGTTGCTAATGTGTGAAACCATAACCTTTTGACTCTCATCTCCTACTACCATAGCATAAGCATGAGTAACAGTTGGTAAGGGATTCATCATTAAAATTTGACTTCTAGCCTGATTATAGGACTCATTAAGCCCCATTAAAAACTGATACAATTTTTGTCTGCTCAGGTGATTTACAAAATCTTTCGACTTAGCACAATTGCATCCAGGAGAAGGAACTACACCCTCAAACTCATCCCACAAGGTCTTGAGTTTGGTGTAATACGCAGAAACAAAAACAATCCCCTGTTGTAGTGACACAATGTCTTTATGAAGACTATAGGTTATCGACCCATCTATTCTATCAAATCTCTCCTTTAAATCACTCTAAACATGAGAAGCACTTGTAGCAAATGCAATTCCACTTAGTAAACTTTTTGACACTGAGTTCATCAACCAAGATAGTACTACAACATTCACTCTCTCCCATTGTCCCCACAATTCTTCACTGAACATCTCTTTACTACAAGTTCCATCAATAAACCCCAGTTTATTGCGTCCTAACAATACTAGTGTAATCGATCTATTCCATAGAGAGTAGTTCTCAATTCCAAGTAATTGAAATGAAATAAGATTCACTCCACTTAAATATGTAGGCCTAAGAAAAAGAGGATGATTGTAGTCAATACCTTGCCCAATTACAGAATTAGGTATCGGCATTGATACACCTGTGTTTTCACCATTGTTGCCTTGAATCGAATCTATAGCTGTTCTCCCCTTCGTCATCCTGATTCACTGCTGATCAACAATTGTTTGCGGAAGCTAATTACTCATCAATTACCTACAGATTTCACCCAAGAACTTGCGTAAAAGCTGTAGATCAACTGACGAACTAATGAATCTGTAACTCGATTCTATGATCCTCAATTGAAATCGCCTATCACAGTAATTACTGTGTGTGACTCTGATACCATGTTAAATTAGGTCTTAGGCCTAACTCACACCCCAAAAGCTAGCTCAAAGGGAGGAGGATTGCCCAAACCTTATAAGGAGTCCACCCATTTCATTAACCACCAATGTGGGACTTTTGTCATTCTTTAACACTTAATATTGAACATTACTACTGTTGTAATACTGAACTCGCAAACCTATATATTATTGTCACATTAAAGTCAGAATTCTGGTCATCTTCAAGCTTTAGTTCTTCTTCATTCATATTGTGATGCTTGAATACACAAGTCTGTTGTTTTCGTTTTTGAAAGCTGGGGTTCAGAGTTTGCTATTACGTGTTTTTTTTTTGTTGCTACTGCATGTTATTGTTTGAGATATGCGTTTCCCTTTGTGTTTCTTTGACTTGTTTGGATGGTAGTTGTTAAATTGTATTGTATTTTATTGCATTGCGTTGTTAAAATAACATAATATTATTTTTGATTGACACTTAAATTAAATTTATAGTTGGATAAAAATAACAAATTCTCATTTTGTATAATAAGTAATGACTGATTTGGTGTGATTGAGTCGTTGCTTTATTTTTTCCCTCACATTTTGTCTTTATGTTTTACTCCCTCTATCTATTTTTACTTGTTCACTTTGAACTTTGCACACTCCTTAATATGAGTATTTTATCATAATACTCATATTAATTGATGCATTGTCTAATTTTAGGAAATGATATGGGGATAAGTAATTACTGTTAGATGGTTAAATAGGAAAAAATGATAATTGTTTTTATATATTAAAAGTGACAGCTAAAAGTGAAAATCTATTTTTGGAATATTGGACAAGTAAAACTGAACAGATGAAATATGTAGTAATCATATTTTATCACAATGTATTCATCGAAACAATGTCCCAAAACAATATTACGATAGATTTGCAACTAGATCTTTTGGTATAGTATCTAACGAGGCCGGCCTTAACAGAAGTCCCCCTTCTCCAAACATTTCAATCAGAAAGTTACATTGAAAACAACAGGTTACAATTATGTATAAAGCAAATTACATTGTATAACAAAGTATATATTAAGAAGACATTAACAATAAAAGTAAGAATTAATTAGGGTACTAATTAAACATTATTGGTAGCTTCCTATAGGTAATCTTGAGAACAAGACCAGGATAAACATCATCAGCATCATTGATATGAGTATTCTCTATCAATATAAAAGGATCGCCGCACTTATTAGATATTGTTTGAAGTGTTTCTCCTTCTCTAACTACGTGTATTTCATCGCACAATCTTAATTGTTGATTATCCTCTCTAAGATTTCGAGCTTCTAAGAAAGAGCAACACTTCATTAGTATTGCTGAAATCAACAAAAACATAAGAAATATTGTTGAAGAATTGAAGTTTGCTCTCGATGCCTTTCTTGAGGAAGCCATATATATTTGTGAAAAATGAATATAAAAGAAAGAGATTATTGTACTACTAGTATTTATAAGAAAATATGAGAGAAATTTTATTAGTCCTAATCCTAGTACGTGAAGGAAAAATTACCTTTTTAATTATTTTATATTCTTTGCAATTTACATGCTTAACATATCCATTCCTTTCTAATTTAGGGTAATTATTTTAGGAAAAAATTCATCAAATTTAGGGTGTTAGTTTGAGAACTATTTTTGAGTAAAAAAAAAAAAAAAGTTTGAGGATATTTTTAGATCAATAGATGGATGAAGGATATTAATGAATCATTCTTCATACGTTAGAGATATTTTTTATTCTTTTCTATTAATTTTATTTGCAAGAAGTTGGTAAGGACAACTTTATCTCTTAAAAATATAATTATGAGATCAATAAAATTTACCAATAATATTAGTTATTATTAGTTTAACTTTTAATTAGAAGAAAAGACGTCGCTCATAAAGTTTTCGGGTAACGATAACTTAAGTATTTTTTTTCCAAAAAAATAATAATTATGATATAAAAAAGCTATAGGGGAAGTGGGAGAAAGAAACCTAGTGACCACCTTTTTTTTCATGAGAAATCTATTTGACGTAATTGAAATTTTCCATTTCTACTTCTAATATTCTTTTCGTCATAAAATAAGTGTCACTTTAATAATAACAATAAAAAAATAATTCTAAAATAAGTGTCACTTTAGAAACTAAAAATCAGAATTAGTTTTGGATAAGTGAGTATTATTTCTCTTAAATAATTACGTAAGTAGTAGAAATATTTAAATTTTCAAAAGTATCATTACTAAAGTTAATTTAGTAAAATATACCAAAAAAAACTTTCTTAAAAGTTATGCCAACTCAACATATAATTTGAATTCATAATAACAGTGATAACAAAATTATATCAGAAAAACAATAATTTAATTGATATAACAATTAAATTAAAAAGCTTATTTTTTTTTAACAAAGAAGAAAACAAATATTTTATTACCTTATTGATGTCTTCCAACCATATAATGCACTGAGGAGTTGTCTGGAGTAAGAAATAAGATATAGTGGTTCCAGGATAAAATATAAAATTATTTTATCATGTTGATTAGAGGTATTAGATAATACTTAAATTATTTATCCATATATATGGTTGAATAACATATCTTGTAGTAACTTATCTCGAAATTAATAATCCCAAGATAACTAGTTTTCATCTCACCAAACAACCCTAGGAATAATAAATTTTTGATATTCTTATCCGTAATAAAATTTATGTTGTAGTCGACCTTTCGAGTTTTTTAGATAAATAAGGATTTAATATTTTTTTGTTTTCAAAAAGGTTATTACGAGTTTTTTTTTCACAAGGAAAAATGGCCTGATATACCCTTCAACTTTGCTATTTAGAGTTGATATACATCTCGTTATGAATATCACCCATATATACCCTTACTGTTATACAAATGACTCATATATACCCTCCTCTAACAGAAGTGAAAAAAAAATTAAATTAAATTTTTAATTATTTTTTTTAAAAAAAATATAATCCATATGTGGTATATTTATCCTCCCCACACATATTTTTTTTTTTTGACTTTTTTTTTTGTTTCAGCAACTAACTTAAATTTATTATTTTGATAGTCAAATTTATTTATGTTTAATTAACTTTCTTGTAAAATTTATTATAGATGCCACAATTTTTTTAATAAATACAAAAACTTAATTACAGTATAGCCCCAAAATAGTTTTAAATTATAATATAGCCACAAAACATAGCTTTAATTTTTTTTTCTTTACACTAAAGAATGAAAGAAAAAAATAAAATAAAATAAGAAACTCAAATAATGATAATCAAAGATGTCAAAAAATAATTTATGTATGAAAAAGATTAAAATATACCTTGAACTTTGCTAGACGGATCATATATACTCCTACATGACTTTTTTTTTATTGAAAATAAAAAATATAAATTTAAATTAATTTTTTCACTTCCGTTAAATGAAGGGTTGTAATCATTTAAAATTTATTAAATATAAATTTATAAAATGATTCAGATTATATTAAATTCATGAATATATTAATCCAAATAAATATTATGGATTAATGTAATCGAGTTAATTATTTAAATTCAATAAAAAAAATATGAATTTAATTAAAAGTCTGCTCCATAAAACCCATATGCCATGTCACTTAAATCTGATTGACCGAAGAGAATCGTATTCCAATCACAACTCCTCTATTTTAAAACTATATATAAAGAGTGGTCCTCATAATTTAGAAAAGGAACCAAGAATTCTAACAAGAAATTAGAGAAAGCTCGTGGATCAAAAGTCATCAAGAACGATCAAGATTAAGACCACCGGATTCAAGATCAAGCTCGAAGCCCTTGAAATAAACTAGAATTCAAGATCAAGATAAAGTTCAAGTTCATCGAAGATTCAAGAACAAATTCCAAAACCCTTGAATTCAAGATCAAGTTCAAGATCAAGATAAAGTTCAAGTTCATCGAAGATTCAAGAACAAGCTCCAAAGCCCTTTAATCCAAGATCAAGATCAAGTTCAAGATCAAGCACAAGAGCCTAATTCAGAGGAATTATAGAGATTGTAATACTAACACTTTGAAATAATAATTATGATTATTGCGATACTTTTCTGTTCTTGATTATTGTTTTTTCGACTCGAATTTTATCGTCTACAGATGTGTATATGTGAGCTCCTTTTGTAATAGGGGTATATGTGAGTTATTTGCATAACAATAAAAATATATGTGTTACTTTCATAACGAGAAATATATCAGGTCTAAATAACAAAATTGAAAGATATATCATACTTTTTTTCCTTTTCACGATTATGGCCATTTTGTGACCAAATTTTTGTTGTCATTTAGCATTACTCAACAAAACAAAAGTGAATAACATATATGAACTCATAAAAATTTAACTTAGTGGTCCAGCTAGTGCTTACACTACTTCCCAAAGGAACCAATAACTGCCAAATCTATTTTGGCCGTTTTGACCAAACAAACTAATGAAAAGAAATATATTTAGCTCTTTTCTCTGTTTCACACAGAGCACCACTACTTCTTCTTCTTCTTCCTTCTTTGTACTATTTTTTTGTATACTAAAAATGGAAGCTGTAGTAATAATCTTGTTATCCACCATTAACATACTTCTCTTTCTCCGCTCATCAACATCAGCAATTCCCATTTCCATCAAGAAAACTTACATTGTTCACATGAAACATCACCTCAAACCTCCATCATTCTCCACTCATCATCATGTTAGTATCGAAATAATTAGGTGTCATGCGGAAGCTAGCAAAGCAAACCTCGAAAGACCATGAGAAAGAAGACAAACGAGAAATATACCAAAAGACACAAAGATTTAACGTGGTTCGGTCAATCGATCTTCGTCCACAAAGGAGATGAACACTCCACTATATAAATATGAGAGTACAAAATATAGAAAGAAATAACTTCAACCAATTCACTTGGAATACATGGGAGGCTCACACAAATGATAACGTATCAAAGCTTGTGTCCCACAAATTCTCCCCCAAACCAAAACTCTCAAAACCCTTAAACTACATTGTAAATGCTGATTAAGTTAAAAAGAACAAGCCTATATTTATAGAGTTCTAAACCTTTTCCTATCATAAAAGGACTAGTCAATCCAAAACATTTTCCTAAAAGGAAAACCTATTTATGGTAAGAAATTCAGGGCAAATAAAACCCAACACATCAATGGTACAAAACCCATCTCCAATCTCTCACTTTCCACCCAAAACTCTCTTCTCTATACTTACTGCTGCCTTGATGATTTGTGAATCATTACTTATATTTGTTATTAATATGAACTCTAATTAGATAATTGTAGTAATTATTATGTTTAAATCAATCTAAGAGAGTGTTTATGCGTTAATATGTAAAAATGAATTTTTAATGTGAGATATACTACCCACTCAACAACAACGATAATAAAAATTATACGAATCATATAGTTCATTTGTATTGACCTTGATCAATATCAACCCAAAAGAATTATGTATTAATGTTGTAGTTCAACATCCTTCTCTTATGTCTATTTGATAACTTGTGAATCATTGCTTGTATTTATTATTAATATAACCTCAAGAATATAATAAAATGATTTTAAAATGAAAGAATAATAATAAAAACTTATATATAAAATAATTTTAAATAAATAAAAAAAAAGAGATAATATATACAAAGTATTATTGTTAAATAAAATTACAAATAACATATATATTTAAAGTAAAAAGAAAGTTTTTATTAATAGAATAATAGTTGGTATATCTTATTAAAAGATTTGTATCATTTAATATTTTCAAAAAATATTAATTCTTCTTTTAATCAAATGCATTAATAATTTTTTTATTTTTGTTTAAAATTTCGTAAGAATAACTTCAAAAAAATATTTTATTAGTAATTTTTATTTGTTGTTTAATAATTATAATTTAATATATTTAATCATGGATAAATTTCATAAGATGTGCAAGATAAATTTTTCTTAGTTCATGAAGTGTAATTGTTTGATTTTAATATATAAATAATGTATTTAAAATTGAGTTGTATTATAAAAATGTTTAATGTATTAATTATTTATAGACGAATAATATGAAATTAAACTCATAATATTTTTTTTTGGTGATTTTAAAAAAATGTTTTACATCAGTGAAGCTTCACAAACCATAAACTAATTTTTTTTTTTTTATACAATTTCATTTTATTTTTGTCATTTTAAAGATAAGTTTAATCAAATTGAGTGATTAAAATAAAATCACTTATTTTCACCACTTTTTTTAATTTTATTTTATAAAGAGACAATGAAAGAGAATTTTATTATTATAAGAAGAAGAAGATGTAAATTGACAAAGAAAAAAAAAGATGAATAAAAAATTTAAAAATGAATGAAACCATTAAATGCTATATAGGTGCGACCCAAAGAATTCATGTGGTTAAAATAATAATGCATCCTAAAATTTACTAATATTGTTTAGAAAAGACTTTAACTTTGTTTTGAAAAAAAGAAGAAGGTAATTTTCAGGCAATTTAGCAGCTTTCAATAACATATTCTCTATTCAATAATAGTCGTCAATTATTGATTTGACACAAAAATTAAGAAGAAGTAAATGAAATTTACCAAATTACTATATAAAATTTATTTAAATATTAAAAAATGAATAATATTTAATAGTAAAGATAAAATTGACATAAAATAATAAATTAATTAGACAAATATTATTAGACATTTCAAAATAATATTAGTGAACAAGTAAAGACGGACAGGGAGTATATAATCTCATAAAACTTTAACTTAGTGGTCCAACTACTGCTTACACTACTTCCCAAAGGAACCAATAACTGCCAAATCTATTTAGCTCTTTCCTCTCTTTCACACAGAGCACCGCTACTTCTTCTTCTTCTTCCTTCTTTCTACTATTTTCTTTGTTTACTAAAAAAAAATGGAAGCTGTAGTAATAATCTTGTTATCCACCATTAACATATTTCTCTTTCTCCACTCATCAACATCAACATCAGCAATTCCCATTTCCACCAAAAAAACCTACATTGTTCACATGAAACATCACCTCAAACCTCCATCATTCTCCACTCATCATCAATGGTACAAAACCCATCTCCAATCTCTCACTTCTTCCACCCAAAACTCTCTTCTCTATACTTACACCACCGCTTATCATGGATTCGCAGCAAGTTTGGATTCTCATGAAGTTGAATTACTCCGTCAATCTGATTACGTTGTTAATATCTACGAAGACACTTTTTACACCCCACAAACAACGCGCACACCTGAATTTCTCGGCCTCGATAAGCTCGATTTTGGGGCTGGACGTACTTTACCAGATTTCAACACGGCTGCTCAGGATGTTATAATTGGGGTACTTGATACTGGAGTCTGGCCGGAATCGGAAAGTTTTAGTGATTTGGGTATGTCAAATGTGCCGTCGAGATGGAGAGGGAAGTGTCAATCGGCGCCGGATTTTGATCCGAAAGTGCATTGTAATAGGAAACTTATAGGTGCTCTGTATTTTTCTGAAGGTTGTAAGGGCTGCTCCCAGGAGACTCAATCGCCCCGGGACCATGACGGCCATGGCACACATACTGCGAGCACAGCGGCAGGTAGATGAGGATTCAAGATTTAAACTTGACGGGTTTAATTAGATACATGATATTTATTGAAAATTTAGTAGTTATTCTATTCCAATTTATGTGGCACAGTTGAAGTTTCAAGATTTAAACTTTTAAATTTTGATAGTGAAATTGGAAATAGAAACTTTTAGGACCGATTTGGTACGAGGGAGAAGAGATGACTAATCATGGATTAATTTTAGGATGAACTTATCTCATGTTTGGTTGGGAATAAATCACGGGATAACTTGTAGATAACAATTTAGGAATAACTTGTTTCCCAACCAAACAAGCCTCAAGTTTTTTCGAAATAAAAATTTTATATTTGAAAACCATATAAAAAAAATACTATAAATTACAATAATTAACAATTCATAAGACACAAAAAATTTATTATTTTTTTTTTCTGGTTTTAACTAATGTTTCAAAATTTAATGGGACTCTAAATTTCAAGGGAGCTACATAAATTGGGAAGGTCGGAGTAATTTTTTCACATATATATCTTAGTTTCGCGTAAAAAATATTGAATTCAGTTGAACTCATATTATATGTAGGATCAATTGTGGCAAATGCTAGTCTTTTTGGCTACGCCAAAGGGACTGCTAGAGGGATGGCGCCAAAAGCCCGCATAGCAAGTTATAAAGTGTGCTGGAATGAACTGTGTGCAGGGTCAGATATTCTTGCTGCATTCGACCGTGCTATTATGGATGGTGTAGATGTGTTGTCTGTGTCATTGTCTAATAATGAGAAGACTTATTATACTGACCCGATTGCTCTTGGTGCTTTTGCTGCTATGGAGAAAGGGATTGTTGTGTCGTGTTCAGCTGGGAATGATGGTCCTGTGGAATCAACAGTTGTGAACACGGCTCCATGGGTCATTACTGTTGGTGCTGCAACTCTTGATAGAGATTTTCCAGCTACTGTCACACTGGGTAATGGCCAAAAACTTCAAGGCGTGTCGTTGTATAGTGGAAAGGTAGAAATGGGAAATAAGTTGTTGAGCTTAGTTTACCAACAAGGGGGAAACTCCTCTTTGTGCTTTCGTGGTTCGCTTGATCCAAACATTGTTGGTGGAAAAGTAGTGCTATGTGATAGAGGGGGAAATGATAGAGTTGCTAAGGGACTAGTAGTGAAAGAAGCTAATGGGGTAGGAATGATATTAGCCAATACACCTGAGACGGGGGAGGAGTTACTCGCGGATAGCCACATATTACCTGCAGTGACTGTTGGAAGGAAGGTAGGGGATGTAATAAGAGAATATGTGAAAACAGAAAACAATCCAACGGTTGTTTTCAGCTTTGGCGGAACAGTGGTAAAAGTGAAACCATCTCCTGTTGTGGTTACATTTAGCTCAAGAGGGCCAAATGCAATTGTTCCCCAGATATTAAAGCCTGATGTTATTGGCCCTGGAGTGAACATCTTAGCAGCTTGGCCTCAAAATATTGGACCAACTTCACTTAATATCGACACACGAAGGACCTCATTCAACATTGTTTCTGGCACTTCCATGTCTTGCCCTCATGTTTCAGGAGTTGCTGCATTGGTAAAAGCTGTACATCCAGATTGGAGTCCAAGCGCGATCAAATCAGCAATCATGACAACCGCGTACACTCAAGATAACACCAACTCCTCGTTTCATGATTCTGCACTATACGGTACATTTTCTAATCCATTTGTTCATGGATCAGGCCATGTAAATCCCCAGAAAGCGTTCTCCCCTGGACTTGTATACAATATCAGGATTCAGGATCATATCAAGTTCTTGTGCTCCTTGAACTACACCATAGATCAAATACAATCCATTGTAAAAAGACTCAATTTCACTTGTGCAAACAAGTTTGCTGATGCTGGGCAAATCAACTATCCTTCATTTTCTGTCTTGTTTGAGATTAACTCAAAGCGAGTTGTTCGTTACACTCGAGAAGTGACCAATGTTGGAGCTGCAAGTTCAGTGTATGAAGTAGCCATTGATGCTCCTCCATCCGTTACGGTAACAGTGAAGCCAACAAAGCTTGTATTCAAGAAAGTAGGAGAGAAGCTTCACTACACAGTGACATTTGTGTCCAAGAAAGATGTTAAACCAGGAAATGCATTTGGTTGGATTTCATGGAACAATGCTAAACATGAAGTGAGGAGTTCAGTTGCATATTCCTGGATGACACCTCAACTAGATTTGGAAACATGAAGGAATGTATCCATAAATGACTTTATCTTATAGCTAGTGAAACAAGGGGGTTTGATAAAACACATAAAATTTAAATCTTCAATCCAACTTATTGTAAAAAAATTGTATTAGAATTGGTGGGGTGCGCCAGGCCCGTGCAATAGTGCAACGCATGGGCGACGCGCAAGAGCCCAGGTAGCAAGCTACCTTAATGGACTCTTCCCCTTAAAAAATTGAGTTAATATCGTGTGGATCGATGACCCACATATCAAATATTAAACTGATAAGAACAGATACTNAAATCTTCAATCCAACTTATTGTAAAAAAAATTGTATTAGAATTGGTGGGGTGCGCCAGGCCCATGCTGTAGTGCAACGCATGAGCAACGCGCAAGAGCCCAGGTAGCAAGTTACCTTAATGGACTCTTCCCCTTAAAAAATTGAGTTAATATCGTGTGGATCGATGACCCACATATCAAATATTAAACTGATAAGAACAGATACTACACTTGATCTTAGCCAAAAGGCCGAGAAAGGTATGCTGATCCCAGCGTAAATGACTGGCTTTTGTGACAAAACACTTGCGTTCAAGTTCTGTTTGGATTCCGATGTGGGAAACTAACATATGGACATCTAACTTGGACTAAAAAAAATATGAGATGCACTTACATGATAAATGAATGTTAAAAATAAATAAAACTTCAAACAGTACTCTTTGTTAATATTTGCTCACATTTCATGCAAATTCTAGTCTAGCTCTTCTTTTTCTTAAGTGAATTTTTTTCTATTTTTTAGTCCTTAAAAATACTTATAATAGGCATTTGGACAAACAAGTTGTGAATACTATCAATTTTGTACCAATGTTACCAAATGAACAAACACAACCGGATTACATATCCAAATAAAACTTCAATTTCGTATCGTTATTTCATATGGCATGTCCAAATGAGCCCTAAGATTGAAACAAAACTATCTTCAACCATCTCCACGACAGTTTACCACCACACTTCACATTTGATCACTGCTGCAACCTCCAACTAATATACTCCTTCCTTTTTATGTTAGTTGTCAACTTTTCTGTTTACACGGCCCTAGAGAACTCATAAAAATAATAAGGATAGTTTTACTAGTTTACCCCTTTAAAAAACTTTCTTGGAACTTGTTTACACTTTCAAAAAGAATTAATCATAAGTATACGACATGGTTGTTTACACATTCCTGCAATTCCACCTTCATTTGGTTTGTCATGTGGATGATGTTCATGTATATAATCCTAGTGGGGAGTGTGCCTAATACTCTACGAATTCCTGCAGAATAAGGCATAAAAAGCGTAAAGTTTACTGAAAAATCATGTATGGTTTCATAACCACAAGTATCATTACACATTATCCTCTCAAGTCATGCAAAACTAAAAGGAAAATAGAAGCAATTCATGAGTCAAAAACTAAATCTTGATTGGAACATTTCTAGATGAAGCATAAGCTTACTGGTTCCTTCTTGGTTTGCCCTGTATTCACAGAGACCTCCTGCAAGATATTGAAGCAATCGTCATAGAAATTGTGTTTGCTCGGGTGGTGAAATGTGGAACAACATTATTCGTTCAGTACATAATGATGGTACAAGTGGAGAAGAGTTTGTAAGCCTTGTCTGTGCTCCTTGCTTTGCTTCTGATTGCTATTATAACGAAGTTCATTTGCTAGAATATGAGTGGAAATTAGCTTTTCTCATCAACCTTTAGCTTTTATAAGTTTGATTACCGAAGGCAATTTACATTTCATTCTTTATGATGCCATTACTTGAGATGTTTAGTCCTTGCAACAGAGCAGATCTGCTAAAATTTTCGAAGATACAGAAATTTCATGACATGTTCAAGACCACAATTCTTAAACTTCGCGCTCTGTCAAACTATGCCTCAAAAATTGAAATCAAGGGAGAAAAAAAAATCATGATGTGAGCTGTCATTTAAAATCTCCTACAGTAGCTGTAGAAAGTTGGAGAGAATTATTTTTCCATCTGTGTTAAGGAGCTGCAATAGTTGCTTGAAATGATGATGGCTGATTCGAACAACCTGAGAAAGTCTCTTACTTCTCATTGTGAAAGGAAGATCACACCTATTTCACCAAACAATTCCGGGGATTCCAATTTTGACCGAAACTGTTCAGCAGAAAGTAGAGACTTATAAGAATAAGAATTTTCTGAAAATTGTGTTTTTCACGTAAGATTTTCCTACTATATATGATAAATCAGGGCCCAAACAATTCTCAATGTACGGTTTGGGTTTCAAACAATTTTGGTTAAGAATACAGGCTCTACATGAAAATCATTCCTTCCTCACTATAATATACTGTTTCCACCAGTTTTCTAGATCTTTAATCCAGAATTCATAAGTTAACTACATGTAAACAGTTAATATAGATGACAGAGTAAGAAGAGAGCCTAAGTAGAAAGGCCCTAAATTTGTACTGGAATTGGTGGGGTGCGCCAGGCCCAAGCTGTAGTGCAACGCATGGGCGACGCGCAAGAGCCCAGGTAGCAAGCTACCTTAATGGACTCTTCCCCTTAAAAAATTGAGTTAATATCGTGTGGATCAATGACCCACATATCAGATATTAAACTGATAAGAACAGATACTACACTTGATCTTAGCCAAAAGGCCGAGAAAGGTATGCTTATTTCAGCGTAAATGAATGGATTTTATGACAAAACACTTGCGTTCAAGTTCTGTTTGGCTTCCGATGTGGGATACTAACATATGGACATCCAACTTGGACTAAAAAATATGAGATGCACTTGCATGAAAAATGAAAGTTAAAAATAAATAAAACTCCAAACAGTACTAATATTTGCTCACATTATATGCAAATTCTAGTCTAGCTCTTTCTTTTCTTTAGTGAACTTTAAAAACCATCAATTTTTCATAAATCTTACCAAATGAACAAACAAAACTTATGGGGTTTTCATGTTTATGAAAAAAATACAACTTAAAGAAATCCAAATTGAATGTTCAAACAAGACTTCAACTTCATATTTTAATTTTAAATCATTATTTCTTATCACATGTACAAACGAGCCCTAAGATTGAAACGAAACTATCTTCAACCATCTCCACAACAGTTTGCCACCACACTTCACATTTGGTCACTGTTGCAACCTCCAACTAATATACTCCCTCCATTTCATGTTAGTGTCAACTTTTCTGTTTACACGTCCCTTAAGAAATCATAAAAGTAATAAGGATAGTCTCACTAGTTAATCTCTTAAAAAATTTTCTTGGAACTTGTTTACACTTTCAAAAAGAATTAATCGTAAGTGTACAACATGGTTGTTCAACCTTCAAGGAAATTAGGAGATTGTATGATATTTCCTATCAACTTGACTTCTTAAGCATTTGATGATTTTTTTCAACTTATCAATACATGTCGTTGAGGATTTCCCCCTCAAACTATATACAAGTGATCATTTTCTCGCAAAGCACCCAAATCTTCCTGTTGGGAGCCATCTGCCATGAGAAACATGCTTCCTCTTTTGCCAAACTTTTTTTCTGCATTCACCAAATCTAATTAGATACTCTTAACAGCAAAATTTATATATGTTCTTATTGCTTGACAATGAATTTAATTGAACCGTAGAAAGTATTCGCAAAATATCAATACTTATGATATCATAATATTTGCTTACCTGCTGTTGTTAGGAGACCTTCAACTGACTCAGGTAGATGTATTAGTTTTCCGGCAATTCCGTCTTCATTTGGTTTGTCATGTGGATGATGTCCATGTATTATAATCCTAGTGGGAAATTTGCCTGACACTCTATGAATTCCTGCAGAATAAGTCACAAAATCCGTAAAATTTATGAAAAACTAAAAGGGAAATAGAAGCATTCTATTATGAGTCAAAGACTAAATCTTGATTGGAACAGTTTTAGATGAAGCATAATCTTACTGGTTCCTTCTTGTCTTAGTCCTTCATGATTTTGCTCCGTATTCACAGAGACCTCCTGCAAGATATTGAAGCAATCGTCATAGAAATTGTGTTTGCTCGGTGGTGAAATGTGGAACACCATTATTCATTCAACACATAAGATGGTACAAGTGGAGAAGAGTTTGTAAGCCTTGACTGTGCTTCTTGCTTTGCTTCTGATCGCTATTATTACGGGGTTCATTTGCTAGAATATGAGAGGGGATTAGATTTTCTCATCAACCTTTAGCTTTTAAGTTTGATAACTGAAGGCAATTTACATTTCATTCTTTATGATTACTTGAGATCATTAGTCCTTGCAGGAGAGCAGATTTGCTAAAATTTTCGAAGATACAAAAATCTCATGACATATTTAAGACCACAATTCTTAAACTTCGTGCCTGGTCAAACTATGCCTCAAATATTGAAATCGAGGGAGAATAAAAAATCAATCCAGGTTTAAGTACTTGCTCAGTTTAATGCCATAGGTTTTTCTAGTTTATGGCAAAGGATTACCTCACTATTCAGGTCACTGAGCAACTCTGATATGAGTGGTATTTCTTGTAGCCCTTCCTTTTCGATTCCTTTAAGATGCTGATTATATTATGTAACAAGATCATGGTGTTAGTATGATTATAGAAATAACTAATATGAGAGCTAATCTATGCGCGACCATCTAAAATCTACTACAATACCTGTAGAAAATTGGAGAGGATTATTTTTCCATCTGTGTTAAAGAGCTGCAACAGTTGCTTGAAATGATGATGACTGATTCGAACAACCTGAGAAAGTCTCTTACTTCTCACTGTGAAAGGTTGAGGTGTATTAAAGATCACGCCTATTTCTCCAAACAATTCCGGGGATTCCAATTTTGACAGGAACTGTTCAGCAGAAAGTAGAAACTTTTAAGGAAAGAACTCTCAGATAAATTGTGTTTTTTCACATTAGATTTTACTACAATATATGATAAAATCTTGGCTTAATTGACCTATGACTAGTATAATATAAGTAGACATAGTTGTTTGGTTCCATCTAACATCACTTTTCAGTTAAATTTATTGCTTGAAGATGCTATCTTTTACCAACAAATGGTTACGTCATGTAGATAATTTTCATATGTTCAAGTTAATACAAGAATTGACAGCATATCTGCTCATATATAAAGCTCTTCCATCAGTAACAACATCCAGACATAATTTTAACTTACTTAACAGTAGTTTCTTATGACGTTTCTTGATTTCTTCAGTAGTATATTTGAATGATATTTCAGATTGTTGGATGCAGCTTAAAGGGTACGATGAGAAAGTTACATCCGACACTTTATAGAATACTCGAGATCAGTATGCACTGTGGACTTTTGGTCCTGTTATCTCTGAGCATTTGTTTTTTTCGCCTCCTCTATTTCATTATTTAAGTTTGGTCATATTTTTTACTTGGTCCTAGCAGATATGACAGCATAGCAAAATTAGAATTAGCATCAAATAATATGAGAAGTGGGATAACTAACCTGTTCTGTTCCATTCTTGTATGTTACTACTTCCTGCAGTTTTCAACCACTGAAGAGTTAACACTGCAGGAATAGTAAGAGCAAAAGTTATTGACGTGCGGGAATTGCACATACCACAGCCCCGGAGACAATAATGTAGAAGTCTGTTGGTATCTCATTTTGAATAACAATGTCAACTTTTGGTGGAAAGTATTCTGCTTTTATCTCTGAAACCTGTAAGGTAAAATGAGCCAAAACATAATTTAGTTCTGTGGAGCAAAAGGACATGATAGTTTAAGTTAATGGATGGAAACAACATGCATATAGAGTAGTAGGAAGGTAAGAGAACATTACCAACTGGACTAAGAAGTCTTCGGAAACACCTTTGAAAAGATACGTATTTTGAAGGGTTGTATGGAAAAGATGCTGTGCAATACTAGATCTTATTGCCTTAGGCAAGTCTTCTACTACTTCCTCTTGCTGTAGTTCTGCAGTCTTGAATCTGAGTGTTGAATGTGCCAGCATTTGCTCTTTTATGCCTTCTGGAAGTCTATTCTTCCTTGCATATCGCAGTATCTCATTGATTGCATCCCTCTACAATTATAAACTATCATATTGTATCGTTCTAAACGTGCTTTCTTCACTAAGACTTGAACTACATAATGCATAAACTGTACTCAGTTTTCTATAGGGAGAGTCATTACCATCGCGAAGGTTCGAGCAACACTATGGACAACAAGATTGGTCATGTTGCCAATTAAGTAAGCAGTTAGGCCAATGTTGAAGAGCATGTAGAAGATGGCGAAAACCTTCTCCCCTGTATTATGTGCATGAAGATCTCCATAGCCTACTGTGGTGAGGGTAACAACAGACCAGTACATGGAATATGTGTATCCAAGAGAGATACTTCTTTCTTGGAAACTAGTAACATTTGATCCAATCCAGGTATTCTCTGCAGTATGATAATGTGTTGCTAACCAGTAATAGAAACAACCAGCGGAATGCACCGCGAATAGGGTCACCTATTGACAGAATTATAGCCATAAGATGAATGCTCTGGTTGAAGTAAAAAACTTCTATATCCACATGATCAGGTAAATCTAGCACAATATGGATGGTTCAAAAAGTACTTACACAAACTAGTTTACAAAATCTTGTCCAAAAGTAGCTGAATCGAGTGTCCTTCTCTAGCCTGGATCAAAGGAAGAGATTAACAACAATATTGAGATTGAGAAATTTATGCAACTTTGAGTATTGCTATCATTATTACCTTGAGAAGAATTTACTAACACGACGCAGTCGCCATAGTCTGAGCAAGTTGAGGAAGCCAAAAATGTCTCCTTCCTGCTTTTTCCCATTAAAGAATTGGTATATTGGTTGAAATGGTATGGTTGATGCAACATCCATTGGAAATCCTAGATGAGTCACATACCTTTCAAAAGAAATATTAAGTGTAACCTTTCATTGCCATTCAAAAAACAAAAATCCCAATTGTAATTTCATCTTTGTTTTCTTTCAGGTGGCATCTCAAGTAAGTAGTGTCCTACATTTTCAATCCTCCATTTAACTTGCCTGATCTGAGCAATATCCTTTCCAATTTTAACTTATATACACTAATAATGTACTCTATAGTGGTGGTTAGGCCGATTATTCTATGGGGCAAAGTGTTGGCTAGTTAAGAACTTTCATGTTCAAGATGACGTTGCGAAATGAGGATGCTGAGGTGGAAGTGTGGACATACTAAGAGGAATAAGATTAGGAATGAGGACATTTGGGACAAGGTAGGAGTAGCCTCTGTGTGGATAAGACGAATGAAGTGAGGTTGAGATGGTTTGAGAATGTGAAATGGAGATGTGAAGAGGCCCCAATGAGAAGGTGTGAGAGGTTGGCGATGCTGGTTTGAGGAGGGGTAGAGTTAGGCCAAAGAAGTCTTGGGGAGAGGTGATTAGACAAGATACGATACATCTTTAGATTTAATTTGGATGTGAGATAAAATGTCAGTAGATAGTTGAGCATTGTCTCGCTTTCCTGCAGGCTTGGACTTGGTGGTAGTTTGGTGCCCCATACCAGTTATACTTTGGTTATCGTAACTTTGTTACGTTGTTGCTACTATTTATTTTTATTGTATGCTACGTGATGCTTCCTCTAGTATTTGTTATATCTCTTTTCTTTTTTATGTTCTTAGATTTGTGTGACTTAAGCGGTAAGCCAGAGGTCTTTCTTAAACAACTTCTCTTACCTCCGTGAGTTAAAAATAGGGTTTGCATACACTCTACTCTCGCCATATCCCATCTTTAGAATTACACATATTATATAAGAGTACCTGAAAACAATTTTGTTGTGATGATCAATGAGTAAATAGGTGGTTTTGTCCAAGTAAGCAACAAAGAAAGTGAGAAGAATGTCTATGGCAAAGAAAGCATCCACCAATAAATCCACAGGCAAAAGGCCTCCACTTGCTGCCTTCTTGAATGCCAACTCAAAAGGAGATGACCATGCTGAGTACACCACCAATATCACCAGAAATGTTTGCCATATTCTGTAATTTTTCACCATTAAGTAATCTATTTAGGAAAAAATTAAAGGAGATGGTCAAAAGTGCCTACTTTTTCAATTTTAAAAAGCACTTATTATAGAAAAGGAAGGTGTTTGACCAAGCTTTTAATGAAGAAATACATGTTTTTAAGTAGTTGGACAAAATGTTTTCAACTTTTAATCAGAGATGAAAACGTAATTTCTTCCAAAATGACACTTATTTCTAATGAACACAAATTAATCAACTATTCGTTATTATCTCAATAAGTCATCAAAAATGACTAATGAAATAATAACACTACTATTTACATAATCATCTGAGAAATCAAGTCACATGTTTGAGAAAAAATGGAAGTAATAATTACTTATTACCTGTATCTACGATCACAAGGAGCAATAACTAATTTTTTAAGCTTTAGAGTGCCTTCACCCATTACTGTACCAAAAGCTGGCAATAGGCTACTTGAAACTGAAGCTATGTTTCTTATTTCTCCACTTGACTGCCCTCGCAGCGACGCCGGAGACCTTGTCACCGGCGATCTTGTCGATGACATCTTGGTTAAAAAAAAAGTTGGAGTTTTCTTGGTATTTAGTTTGTTGTTTAAGGGGTCAATTCATTACTCATTTTAATATATGGTTTACGTAGAGGATATTATCATATTTTATATTATACGTCCTACTCTAACAAATCATTTTTAGCTAATAGCTGTTTTTTTTTAAAAATATATATAAACCTTGTACATATCTTAGGAACGTAGAGTTGTTGTTCTTGGAAGAGTTGAATAAGTCTTAACAATCTAGCATTTAACACTGTACACATATGAAGCAATAAGTACACGCGATTAAGGTAAAATGATAAGTTTAAAGTCAAAACGAGTAGTCAACACTAATAGAGTTTAATTTTTTAAAATACTGAAAATAAAAAACTGTATAAAAATAAAACAGTATTAATAGCAGCATATTCATTTGACCCATAAAGAAACCCCATTTCAGCTCTCTTCATATCTTGAAGAATCTACATATTATGGTTCCAAAAATTAATAAAAGCCCCTCCTCACAAACACGCAAGTCAAAAGGAGTTTGAGGAGAGGGAGTTGGACCCCAAACTAATAAAAATGGAAGTCCATTCTGTATCTCTTTATATACAAAGATGAAAAAAAAACCCGAACATACGAAAATCAACCACAAATCCAGTAGCTCTTCAACTTCATAGCCTCAAGCAACTTCAAATATGTTGACACATAAATATGTTGTTCATGCTTTGATCAAGAGACTTAAATGCTGACACAGTAATGTGTGATGTCAGACGGAACGTTAACTGACTGCATGCACATTGGGTAAGCTGGATGAGAAATCTGAAACCAGAACGATGAGCAATGCTAGATCCCAAATGTGAAACCCGGGTACACACTTCTGAAGTGATTGTGCCACTGAGTACGCTATGTTGCCAATATGAAACAAAGCAACCAGCAAACCTTTGATGATGGATATGCATTGTGCTGCAGGAACAAAAATTCTGCTACTAAGCAACCACCACCTCAAACGAACTTCACACCCTAGAAATGAGACTACATGTACTGAGCGAGCCATTGCTTGCACATATCAAGAACTGGATGTGCATTAGCATGTAATGCCTGCATTAAGAGTCAAAGGCAGAAAGAGAAATCAGTAAACAAGTGGTTAAGTTAGTAACCCCCATCCTACAAGATATAATAATTAAACAAATAAGACTAATCTTAAATGCCTAAATCTGGTGAAATGAGAAATAACCTAAGATGTTGGAAATCAATAGATGTATAGGCAATGGAAAAAGATCACATAACCAGGAAACAAAAGGGGTACTAATATTCTTTCCTAGTAGCCCATATTCTCAATGCCATAAGGTCAGAGGCAAATCCAGGATTTGATAACTGTGGGTGCTACTGTGTTTAATGTGAACTCCAATAGAGAATTGAATTAAGAACTACATTCAATCGGTTCGATCCAATTTGAATTAATTTGATCCATTTGGTTTATAAAACTTTTGATACGTATTCGACTAGTTCTCCTGATTCAAATTCTACTGAATTATGTTCTCTGCGGGAGTCAAATGAGTCTAGACCTTGGGTCCAATAGCTGTGAATTTGGCACCTTAGCCATGGAACCCACAATTTTTTGTTACTTCGGGTGACACTGTTTAAATATACACGATTTTTTGTGTAAAATACTGATACATAAAATTTTACCCTAGTGTTCAAATGCTGCATCACACTCAATCCCCTAGATCTGCCCCTACATAAGGTCTATTATGGCAGCATCTAGGATTTGCTTTTGTTTTCTGTCAAAGGTAAACTAACTTGCATGCAAAATATCTGGTCAATTGTCGAAGCACATTTTAAAATAGCGTTCAGGCAGTTACAAGTACGATCATAGACAATGTTTGCTACCACAGGGTCAAGGAATTTGAAGTGAGTCTAAATGCATCCTTCATTGCAATCATACCAAAGAAGGAGAAACTAACAAACAGTAAGCACTATAGACATACTAGTCTATTAAGAGCATCTACAAGATAATCTCAGAGGTATTTTTAATAGACTAAATAATAACTTGATTTTAAGGTAAAACTAAGTAGTAATACACTTATCTACAGGTGTGAGATACAATCCGTATCTTCTATTTAGCAGGGACTAAATCAATACATACTTAGCTCATTCTAACATTCTAGAACACTAGTACTTTACTTTTAACCCTTGTCAACAATATAGTTGGAGCACCTTCCTGAAAGTATCATATTCAAATTCCAGTAAATCTCGTTAAAGATATATTTAGGTACACACTTCATAAAGGTAGAATCAAGAGGTATTTACTCTATTTTTCCAATTTCTCATAGGCATAACTAGCTAGAAAAACGCAAACACATCAAAATCAGATAATTCTCTATCTGCATCCATGACAAAACAGATTCACAAGTTTAAAAATCTGTTGTCCCGTGGAATCCCACTCAGTGGATACTGGCTGCAGAAAGATCTTTGTAAAGGTAGATACAAAATGATAAGTACGTGGGAAACAACTTGTAGGGACAGAATGTGAAGAGAACAGTTCTACCGGTAAATATTAACAACTGTCCAATTATTTACCGAAGCTGAAGGTAAAGACAGGCAAAGGATCAACCAAATAAGCCAAAATAACCAGCTGAGAAACATGTTTTTTGCATCTCTCAAGTTGACAATCAAACTTGGTCATTAAGGTTCTGAATATTTATCACCCAAACATTTACAAATTTATCTTTGGCATTGGTTAAAAAACCATAGCATCGTTTGGAATACCTTAAACCAATATATTGAGTTCTCCAGCAAATGGGCCCCTCAGAATATGAACGGGAAAACAGTTACAACATAATCTCATATGGGTATTCCTTGAAATATAATTAGGTTTTGGTGGAACAAGGTAGTATTTAACTTTGAAGTTCATGAACGCAACAAACCTGATGTGCAACATATTGAACATCCGCCACACTTCCACTTCTAGATGCAATTTGGAATGCACTTTTGAGACGCCCACAAACAACACATGCAAGTACTTTCCTGTGAAAGGCAAGCTAAAAAATGAAGTGGCACTCAAAGTTTACCAGCTAATTTCTAACAGAAATTAAAAGAAGTGTATTGTTGATTTGGGCAAACCGTCTCATCTAAAAGCTTAACCTAGTAGCAGCTTGATCTGTTAGAGAGCATATCCTTTTGTTTATTTATTTAAGGTATCAATATAAAAATATTTTGTAGATGAATGACGGTAAGAATCCAACAGCTCTGTTTGCAAATATCTCGTTGAACTATGGAATCGTCCCATTTAGAAGTTTAAATTGTTAGAGCACACTTACAACAAGTTATTTAGTTATTTAATCATCTTCTGCGTTATGCCTTCAACAAATATTATGATATCATAGACATGTAACTTCCACCATTGTAGCCCTTTTATCTGACTTAAGACACAAAAATGAACAAATCAAACCATTCCAAACAATCATTCCAAGTCCAAGGTGAGAAATATTCCTTAACTTGGATCATTTAATCATTCAAGTGTTGTACATGAGCTAAAGTCCTAACTCATTAAGGGGTAAAATTTGAAAAAAAAAAAATGTTCTGAAGGGGGGATAATCTATTTTGGATAACCCTCACGTAACAATGGCAGTGGCAGTGAACATATATCACAAAAGTGTGAGTATGGCGTTGAAATGTGAGACCACATCATCAAAAATTTTAAAATGTTGGAAATGGGATACACTATTTATTTTATATCTACAACATGTTAAAGATTTACTCAAAATAGACAAATTTAAAGCAATCAAAGCCTTTGGAGTGAGTATCATGGGTTTTGAGCATGCAATTATTGACATCATCTTGAGAATGGAATAAAAAAGGCTACAACATCTACAACAACAAGAAGCAGCAAAGAAAGTCAGAAAGGAAGGGGAAAACGAAGTCAAAAATCTGATCTGCAGTGTGATCTATGATGGTAGGGAAATAAGAGACAAGGGTAGGAAATACAAGGCTCTTTCTGGATGAAAGTAAAAAATTTAAGTTGGAATATAAGGGGGTTAAAATGATTCGAATAAGACATACACACTTAGGTCTCTCAACCATAAGTGGAGGGCATGGTCAATAGGTCTCTCAACCATAAGTGGAGGGCATGGTCAATAAGCATGATCCGACAAGTTCCGCGGAACAGATGGACTCAGTGGACACTGGACAGAGTCTAAAGCATGATAATAGGAGAGGTATTGTTATAATCAGGAATAAAAAACAGTGGAGCTGTAGTGATATTCAACATGGAACATATTTCATATCTTGTAAACTGGACAGTTTCTAGAAAGAATCCAGATGGTGCTCTACAGGGGTTTACAGGCTACACGCCAATCTGAAACAGAAGATTTTGGCATCAACTAACTGCAACCCGAGGCACATGGAGTGAACACTGGGTAACTAGGAGGCACTTCAATGTATGTAGGTTCAACAGAAAAAAATAAACTGACCTGTGGCTACTAGTCAACATGTCAATCAGGCGGTCAGGTCGCTCTTTGTGTTTGTTTGCATACACATTAATGGCTGCCCCCAAAACCTAAAAATCAATATAGTCCATTAAATATGGCATTAGTTCATTACATACTTGTAAATAGAAACCTATAGCAGTTCAAAATTTAGCATAGATGGAGATACTACTCGCGTCATAAATCAGATCCGACTGTTTGAAAAAAATAATAGATTACATTAACATTTGGATTCTTGAAATGTTATGCATTTCTATCATTGACAAGGTGAAAGAATGACAGGACAGTCAGAGGGGTTAATCAACTCCAACCTTTGGCACTTCTTCCCTTTGATAACCGTTAAAAACTCATGAAGCATAAGATCATTGGAATAGGTTGCTATGGTTGGTGCTAGTTAAAGCAGTTTTAACATATGAACCAGGAGAAGTAGAGTATACTTAAATACAAAATATATGTCTCTTAACAACAAAAATAAATAGATAAGCGTAGCATTTGACACACCTGCATATGAATTCCTTTGGAAAATGAGTGTTTAAAAAAAAAGAAGGGAAAAGGCAGGTCAATCATCTGTCGCTGAACAGACAAAAACACACATTGAAGACCATTGCATTCAGAAGAATACCTGATCCCAATCATCATCATCGATGGTGCCTTTAATGTTCCTAAAGAACTCCGTGAGTTGGCTTCCCCTCTTTCTCTCAGCAAGTGATGCAGCAACACCAGCATATATATCAACAGCTAAAACAGTTGAGCATAAACCAATGATAAGTTCAAATACTTGTCCTGGAAAGTTTTGAAGAAAATTGGAAGTATGAGTCTATGAGAAGTACCTGGAAGGTTGAACTCATGGATCACCTGGAAAGCCAAGTCAAAATTCCTCTCTGCAAGAGTCTCTGCAATTTCACACCTCCTCCTGCATTTCGATAAATACAAATTTTCAAGCCCTAGCATCGGATAAAATGCTCTACAAAATTGTCCTGACTATCAAGTCACAAGGGATAATGTTGGAAATGCTGAAAGTCAAGGGATTTAATATTGTTATATGTTCATTAGTCCTTGGACACTATAAGGCCACTGTTTACTATCCAAGTGACATTACTGACACTGTTGAGATTACTCTTTCTCTAATAATAGCTTCTTTTGCCATGATCAACTTGATTTTCAGTTTTGATTTATAAACTCAAGTTTCTTCACCACCTTGAGTTTGATGTGGTGAGTGAAGAGTCGAGAGAATCAATATTGTTATACCTCAGAATCTATCTAGGAAAATAGTATAAAATATTCTTCCCAATCCCGTCATAATAAAGAATATCAATATTTAGGCAGTTTTCTTTATTTAAATATTTCCTTTATTTCATTTTGCCGACAATTTAAAATTTCATTTAGCCTAAACTCAACAAAGAGTTCTCTTTGAAATATTGTGCACCACCCGATCCGAAATAAAAATTGCTGGTGTGACTTTGAAAACGAGACCACGAGCTCTTAACACCCTGCCTATTTGAGTGCATAAAATATTGTATTGTAGATTCCTTTCCCGCTATTTTAGTATACAAATGAAAAACATAGAAAAAGCACAGGAGCACACAAATAGTCATGAAATAGTTTAAAGGAGCCTCCGCTAGTTCTAAACAGCTAAAACCAAATACCATTTCCGCATATATACACAAGATATTGCATTGCAAGGTGGCAAGAATCATACTGAATCTGTTCTGAGACCAATGGACAATGTTGTCTACAGTGAAGGGTGTGATACTTGGTTGGGCTTTCAGAGAAGGAGTCAAAGATGTAGAATATAGGATGTAATGTAAATCCTTTGGCTGGGTACTTTGGAAAGGAATAGGAGAGCCTTTGAGTGGGTTGATAAAGATATGCGTCTAGTTTTTGTTGCTAGTCAATGTTTTATTGCAACCTCACGCATTGATCACAGATGACTGGGATGTTATTAATTATATTTTGGTGTAGGTTATCTACTTTGTGCATACTACTTGTACAGCAGGACTTGGATCAAACAGCATCAACAAATTATTACTTCACCAACAAACACAGATATGGTAACTTCAGGGTATATAGAAAACCAAAGCATAAATAAAAAATCAAAACGGTTTAATATTTAGCTAGACACATTTTTTTTTTTTGAGAAAAAAAAAAGAAAAAATGGAGAACAAAAACTAGATCAAATGCATTTCAGGTCACCCCATCAAGGAGGGGAAGACCTTCTGGATTCTGCCTGTTTCTTTGTGCGCAGCTGCCAGAGATGGTAAAATAGTTCTTGATTTTGTATCCAAAATGCCTAGTTTGAATAGTTCAGACAGACTGAAAAATCACGAGACAAAAGGAGATTAAAAACCAAAACTAGAACAAACCTGAAAGTTTCAGGATCATTTGGATTCCCAAAAAGTGAATGCTTCCACTGTGTTCCTTCTGCATCATTAAAGCATTTGACAACATCTATCTGCAAATCAGCAAGCATGAACAATCATGAACTCAAGATAGGCATGAAACAACTTAAGCATCGAAACCCTTGAGAATGCTAACAATCAAGTCCAATTTACTACTGAATGATGTTAGAAGCATTATCATTAGATCTGTTGGAAATCATTTACAAATCCTCTTTCCTCAATCATTTCTAATCAGTAAATGGCTCTAAGAGATCAGAGATGCTTATTTTGACACATAGAATTTTCCTAAAACAGTTCGTTAATGCAACTTGCTTGTTTGAGAAGAATCTCCCATGATTCTGGATCCATACAGAAGTTTCATGGGAAAATAAAAAGGCTATCGTTCAGAGCATAGACTCTTCAACAAAAGAGAATAAGGTCCAGAAAGCAGCATCAAATTGAAAGAAGCAACAAAAAGTAACAGGATATGCGCCTACTGCATTTTGCTGACAGGTGAAGATATTTTCAGTGTCAGTTTACAAGCATCCTATACTTACAGTCTTACCTGGATAGCAACTCTAGCAGAAAATTTGACTAGTCCTTCTTCAGTTAGTTTCTCAGAGGCACTTTTCCCTCGGATGCCCTTGGTAATAAGCTTAGTAGACTCTCCTGCTTTATGTCGTGCTGACAGGCCTTCCTCGAAATGCATCTACATCACAAATGAAGGCTAAGCAGACGACACAGGAGTAGGTGTACAAGTTAGCAACTAAAACCACACAGAAGGTGATATAATTTAAGATTCACAAAGTAGAAACGTGACATAAGAGATGAATGTAATCCCTGCATAGGGAAAGAGGAGAGGATCTAAAGATGCAGATAAAGAGTATGGACGCAGCATATGTACTAGCAATGCAATAGACAAATAGCAAAAGAGAAAACAACTTGTGATAATTCACAAGAAGAAATATGTTCCCGACGCGATTGAGATGCCAGTGCACTATCACGTTGTGTATATCCTGTGTCATTTATGTCAAGCAATTATCTCAAACTACTTACCCATGCATATATTCAATTATTGGTCTAACTGATGTATAAATACCATAATTTACACTCTTTTAATATCCATGTACTTTCTGTATTTGTATACTATAGACAGAAAAAGATATAGGTGGATTAATTCTCAAAAAAAGAAGAAGATATAGGTAAATACGATTTTTTTGAAAGAATTCTTAGTAAGCCCACATTGCTGATATTAATTTATCTAACATAATAATTAAATACATTCTAATTAATGTGCTATACATAATAACATAATAGATAACTATATTCTCAGAAATATAATATAATAAACAACTATATATAAGCACAGTACACACACGATTTATATATATATAACCAAGCAAAAACCTTTATTTACACAATTAGATATTATGAGCCTAATAAGGTCTTTCTGTGGGGAAAACAAAAAGGCATCAAAGCATAAGGAAACAAGTTATGCAGATTGCTTGTCATCCTAGAGTTTCAAACTAATTCCACCACCTAATCATATTGACTGCACTACTGCTATATCAATTATACTTTAGTTGTTACTCAATCATAGCTGATGACACCCATCACTGGGTATCACATAACTGTATTTTGAAATGTTTGCCTCATACAACTATTCAGAGGGCACAAATAAATCTATCAAGGACACTTTCTTATTATTTCGTTGATATGTTTGTCATATGGAGAAAATCTATTCTATGGTCCCAAGACCAATGAAATTATGTCTGTTATATTTAGAAATAATAAATAAGTGCTTAAGTTGCTCCCATCCTTTAAGAATTTTCGTTTTTCTTTGTTGATTAATGATCTATTATTAAATGAAGTGCAATTTATAGAAATATCACATATACTTTATTACCCTTGAAGTTACAATTACAATAAAAAAATAGAGGTTCCATCACTTCGTGAGTAATCCAATTCAAGGAGCAACCAGCCATCATTCACAAGGCAGCTGAGGAACATCAAGTGGCTAGTGTCAAATTCACATCTTTTCCTATTGGAATATGACTGCATTTCTTGCATTAGAGACCCTCCCACTGTTAACTTAACTGTGCCTTTGCCAGTTTTTGTTGGCTTTCCTAAGAATGAAACTTAGGACAGAGAGTAACGAGAGCAAAGCTCTCAAGCTTAGGATACGTAAAACTAATAATTCATTGGTGACCATGAACACCATCTATAATTCAGATGCGCAATAGAACAAGTTCTTAAAATGGACTGACCTTGGCATTCTCCAAGTGTCTTATAGCTTCTTCTTGAGAAGAAGAGTTCATAAACAATTGTATACAACAAAGCCCAGCTGCCACATGATCCTTCTTTATCACCTGATCATCAAGCAATTTTCAAATACACAAGAAGAGACATGGCATTAGTAGAGACACAAAATGGAAGCAAATTGACTAAGCCAACCTATCATAGAATATGTTAAAGACTTGACCAAACTCAGTTGCAATCCAGCAGAGATTAACATATAAGAAAAGGCAGGCACAAGAATGTCTAAAATTTAATCAAGCTCCTCTTTCCATGGCCATTGAAACATCGCACTTCAATTTAATGGGTAGAGTGGAGCGCGGAGGGAAGGATGAACTAGTTATATAAATGTGACCAGAAATCAAAGACATCCAGAATCTTTGAATTGGTAGCTAGCTAATCCAGCAAGTAGATGCTTCAATGTTACGTAGAGGTCTTAGACAAGGAGACCCTATGTCACCTTTTTTGTTCCTACTGACTATGGAGGGTCTGACCACATGTTCAGAACAACAAAAGTAAATGGTTGGGTAAAGGGATTCAGTGCTCAGATAGGGAGGGGTGATGATCTGGATATCACACATCTTTTCTATGCAGATGATGCCTTGGCTTTCTGTGAAGCAGAAGTGGAACAAATCAGACACTTATGAGTAATCCTAACAATATTTGAGGGCATCTTGGAGCTTCAGGTTAATTGGTCGAAAAGTTTTCTCTTCCCAATTAATAAGGTAGACAATTTACAAAGTCTAGCTAAGAATCTGGGATGTCAAATAGCTTCTCTTCCTGCAAAGTACCTGGGATTGTCTCTAGGGGACAAAAACAAGGAGTTGAAAGTATGGAGTGAGGTGATGGACAGATGTAAGAAAAGGCTCTCAATATGGAAAAGTCCGTACCTATTATTGGGGGTAGGTTGACTCTCATCAAGTCAACTTTAGATGGGCTACGTACGTACATGATGAGTTTATTTACAATACCCAAGAGCATTAAGAAGAGAATCAACATAATGAGAAGATCCTTCGTTTGTCAAGGGAACAAAGAAAAGAGAGGCAACAACCTGGTGAAATGGGAGATACTCACTTTGACCAGAAAACAAGGTGGCCTTGGCATGAGAAATCTTAGCTTCCAGAATAATTGTTTGCTACAAAAATGGCTATAGAGATTTTGTTCAGAAGATAGAGCCCTATGGAGAAGATTCATAACAGGGAAATGTGGCTTGTTTAGCCAATGGACTACTGAGGAGGTGATGGGGTCATTTGGATGCAGTGTGTGGAAGACAATTAGAAGGTTCTGGCCACAGTTCAATAACAATAGCTATATTAGTGCGGGCAATGGCCTGAAAACACATTTGTGGGATGAAATCTGGAAAGGAGATGATAGCCTGAAGAACTTATTCCCAAACCTCTACACCATGAGCTTACAAAGATCTGCTACTGTTGCTCAAGTATGGAGCCAACAAGGGTGGAACTTAGTGTTCAGGAGGGCTCTGAATGACTGGGAAATTGAGGATGTGGCCAGGCTACTAGAGGTGCTAAACACCCCACTAGACATATCTCAAAGAAAGGACAAATCAATTTGGCAGCTACAAAGCAAAGAAATGTTCACAGTTAAATCTTGCTAATTGAGGATGAATGTTTTTTTTTTTTAAACTGGTAACTTTAATTGAGGATGAATGTTATCAGTCAGTGACTGACAAATAGCCTTGGAAGCTAGTGTAGAAGACAAGAAGCCCATTAAAAGTGACATGTTTTGCCTGGTTTGTCATAAGAAAAGCTTGCCTTACTCACGAGGCATTACAAAAAAAGATGCAATTTTGCTCAAGATGCTTCATGTGTGAGCAGAAAGCACAAGTAAATAGTCATTTGTTCCTTTAGTAAAGCTGCTTCAAAATTGTGTAATATGTTTGTGTATAATAGGGGTTAGCTCGGTGATGCCAAAGACAACCATGGAGCTCTTAAATAGCTGGACAGGAATTGGCAACAGAGGGAAAAGTGAAGACTGGTGGAAGACTATCCCAGACTGTATATGGTACTCTATGGGAAGAAAGGATTGCTAGGTGTTCTGAAGGACAAAAAGATAGTTTTCAGAAATAAAAATGAAATGCTCAAGTATTTTGTTTTTTGGTGTACCAAGACGTAAAAGCATAGAGATAGTTGATTTTATACGAAACTTGTAATTCGGTATATCTTTTTGACGGTGTGCCCACCACCCTGTGGGATGTGAGTTTCCTTTGAGTGTTTTGTGAATGCAAAGTTACCTTTATCTCAAATGCATGTTGAAAGTAATGTCCTTCACCTTTTTCTGTCTCACTTAGTTGTAATTAAGGTCTAAAGGTTAGAGAGCATCAAAGCCATAAGACTCCTGGAGTGAAGTTTGTGGGAAAACAAAAAGATAGGGCTTCTTAAATTTTATGAGAAAACTTGGATCAAGAAACCAGCTATACAGTAAAGAAGTCGCTAAAGATATAATAAAAAATAAGTGTACTCTCTCTATCAGTTTAATCTAGATACATGGGTCACGGTCACACAATTTAACAGAAGTTATACATTAAAACCAGTGTTGTCAAAGGTGTGCTTAAGCCCTAAAGTGATGCTCAAAACACACTGAGCGTTTCGCCTCGCTTAATGTGCACTTTAGTGTCGTCATGAAGGCTCTAAGACATACTTTTCCCAACAAACGAGTATTGCCTGAAGAGGCTTCACTAAACAATTAATGTTTCACTTTACCATTATTTTTATTTTTTCAATTTCATTGTCCATATATTTGTTGCTCGTACTTATAATTATTAGCCTTGGACTAAACATATATATATCTGTATTTTTTCTCCATTTGCACCATTTTTCATTAAATCCCACACTTTATTTGCGCTTGAAGGCCCAAGAGACCTTGGAGTTTTTTGCGCTTTTCTCTTTTGATAACACTGATTAGAACTGAAAAAATCATTCAGAGAATTCTGGAGTGAAGCTTGTTAAAAAAGGAAGCGTTGAGCTTCTTGAGGTTTACCGAGGAACCCAAACTAAGAAACTAGCTATACTGGAACCTAAACATGAAATTGAAGAATTTGGACTTCTCTTTTTTTTTTTTGGATTAAGAGCTGAAGCATTCCTTTAAAACTGTAAGTAATAAGTCAGAGCAGAGAGGCAGTCCTCTCTTAGTCAAAATTTCATAGTGTATCTGATGAAATGGATAGATTTCACTAGCCTTATAATTTTTGCCATCTCCATCGATTAAAGGTCTATAATGCCAAAGGTACATGTAAAGAAATTTAACATCAGATTAGATGCCGGGTCACCGTTGCTTCACATTTTAAAGAAAAAGTTCAAAGGAAAAGATTGTGGAATACCTGAAACTTGTATAAATAATTGAAATGCTTGTGAGTTTCACAATAAGTACAGATGCGAGAAAGTGCTGCAGTTGTATGTTTGTTCACTGATGGATCTAGTGATGTTATATTTGAAGTTCTTCCTGACAATACTTCCTCCAAAACAGACATGGCCCCATAAGCAATGCACAATTCACACAATAGATCAAGGGTCCCATAATCTGTAGCCAAAGGATCTTGACGTTGAGGGGAAGAAGACGAAGTGACAACGCCCAATGAAGATGGTTGAGGAGGTGGAGGAACAGAATTGGGAGGGAAAAATAACAAGCAAGCATCCTTGTAATGGCCATGTCGAAACATGAAATCAAACAGATGTTGGCGAGCATACTGCATTTTAAAGTGTAATACATCAGTGGTAACGCAGACATCAAGTAGTGAGCATGCCTCACTGCTCTTACATGGAACAAGTGAAGAATTGCAATATCAATAAGCTGAAGACCAATATTAAGAGATGAAGAGAAAAAAATAAATGAGGTGGTGGGGTGAGGAAGAACTAAACATAAAGCATTTAACGTTTAGGGTGTGCTCACATCCTAGATGAAGGAAATAACTCATTCAATTTCCAAAGACAATATCCCCCCCCCCCCCCCTTCAATATATAAGAGATGCTTCCTATATTAGCAAGAGCCCACATTTTTATTATGCAATACAACTTTTAGCAAGTTTGAAGAACATGAAACAATTCTATAACTAACTATGGTTTTTCCCAATTGGTACCAAATAACTATAAATTTAGTACTTATAACATCAAAATGGACTTAACAAAACTACTATAAAAAATACTAATCCCAATATTAAACATCACCAAAAAAGAGTTTCAACAAGTTCACAGAAAGACAACATCAATTGCATAATTGAACTTTAATTTTCAATTTATCAGCCATGATAACGAATTAATTTGCAGCATTCAAATTCATATTCAATTGCTTTATTAACTATGATGATAATATCCTCAATTGCAATGATTGATTTTCATTTTCCATCCAAATTTATAAGTCAAAAATCGAAAAAGAAGGAGAAGGAAAAATCATTAATTGGAAAAGAATATGGGTAGCAGAGAAGTAGAAGAGAGAACGAGAAGAGGAGTCAAACATCCTAACAAGAAAGAGTCATCTTAGACCAAAAACAAGGAAAAAGAAGCAAATCAAGAGAAGCTAAGAGACATTAGTAGTAGAAGGTGTAGCAAATCAGAAAAGGAGAGCATGATAAAGAAATATTAAAGCATACCTAGAGTGAGTCTAGTGCATGTATACCAAAAATAATATTTATTTATTTTTAGAAGGGAAAGAAACTGTACTAGCTTTATATGATTTCAAAATTAACGTGACATCTATTCTGAACAACTTTCTTTACTTTTCTTCACTACTAACTGCTATTTCCATGCTCCATTTCCAAACTAAATACTCCCTCCGTTTCAAAAAGAATGACCTCCTTTCCTTTTTAGTCTGTTTCAAAAAGAATGACCCCTTTCTTTTTTTGGTAATTTTTTAATTTCAGCTTTCCACGCATGTTTAAGGCCACAAAATTAAAGAGCAATTTTGTACATTTGACATAACTTTAATTTAGGACCACAAAATTCAAAAGTCTTCTTTATTTTCTTAAACTCCGTGCCAAGTCAAACTAGATCTTTCTTTGTGAAACGGAGGGAGTATAATATTCTTTGACGCTATTCTCTCTCAAACACCAGGAAAGTCAACCCACGATAACTGAAAAGGCTCCAAACTTCTTGAATTAAATGATAAAGAAGGCTTGTATGAAAATAACATAAGATATAAAAATAAGAACCTAGCATTCATAATTGACAAACTAAGAAACCATGCAGTCATTGGGTAATTAAGTATATATAGTGCAAATGCATGTAAGATATTGAAGGGAATAACAAATGATCAAATTGCTACAAGTAATACTCCAATATAACAAATAGACACAGATGCTTCTTTATGCTTATCGAGATATAAATTGAGTAAAGGATCTTGAATAAAAACAAATAGGGTTATCCCAAAGTGTGCTTGTCGTAGGTAAAATTTAAAACTTACATCTTGAAAATAACTGATGCATTCAGCATATCTAACACTGTCCAAGTTGCTCTTAGGTTCTTCTTCAAAGTATGTACTGTTGGAAAAATTGTCATTGAAAGCTTCTAAAAAAAACTTGAGTCTCTCTCCCCGTGCAAATTTGGATGGTAGGAATAACACATTGAGATAGGAATCAGCAGAAAGAGAATCATCTAAAATGGCTGGTGCACTTCGAGCCAGATGCTCATACCTTGCATTGTTGCCAGGAAAATCAAGACAAGAATATAACCTTAATAGTGAAGGTAAACATCCCAATAGAGAAATGAGCTGAATAATGCATTTTGTGTGTATCTCACTCAGAGCAAAGAGTGACAAAAGACAAGAACTTAAAGTTATTGACTAAATTTTTTTTAATTTTTTTTTTTTGATGAAGTAAAGTTTCATTGTTTGCATCAAGACGATGCAAAAAGATAGTATAAGGATATTGCAATTGAGCTCACAAACAAAGAAGTTAGCACTTAGCTCCTTAAACAGAGGCGGCTATTTTAAAAACCAGGGAGCTAATAAAATGCAAAAATATATCAGGGGAATCCACAGGGGTTACATTGAACCAACTATATAAATACAAGAGACATCTAGCCTTGAAAAAATGATTTGGAGTTGATACACCATCAAAGCATCTTATATTCCTTTCTGTCTGTAAAGGGATCTTCTTATTGACTAAGTTACGCTACAAAGGATAGTGTTTTTCAAAAGAGAGGTGAGGGAAGTTTGCAATTCAAAACAAAATATTTAAACAAGGGACAAGATGGTCATCTCCAAATCACTTAAAATCTGTTCTCCAATCTATGGTCTACAAAATCTACTGTACTATGCCAGAAACCAGTCAGTACACTGCCCTAACAGGATGAAAACCAGATATTATTCAACCATGAAATGGTTAACAATCAGAACTAGTATGAAACCACCAGTTGGAACATAGCAGAGATTAAAATTGGGTAAATTATAACAGACAAGAAGGAAGTGCTTTAAAATTGCAGAGGGGAAGAAGTTAGAATTTCTAGGTTGAATTCTATGATCGCCAAGTTAAATAGAAACAAGACCTATCACCATACCTCTTCCCCAGCAGAAAAAAGAAAAAATACAAAAGAAAAGGGAAAACAAAATGTAAAACGGTTGGCTCCATTGTGTCAGCAACTGATTTTCCTTGTAAAAATATAGCCCAAAAACAGAAGACATACCTAAAATGTCATTGATAAAAGTAATAAACAGTATTGATGTTTGGGCATAAAACACCGATATACAAGTAGTATACCAAAAAGTAAAACCTACAAAAGATATGGTTTTCTACGAATTTCACACTATCTTATAAGCTAAGAGGAACTTCATGGGTGCACCAATAGAAAATAAGAGATAAGAGGCTACTCCTTAATGGTACAAATTCATCTCTAGGCTTTCAAAAGCACTCCTATTTCTTCCTCTCCACACGATCCACATAAGTGCTAGTGGAGCCACGATCTATGTTCTTCGTCTTCTCCTATTTCTTACTATTCATATCATTGAATAAAAAATCACACCAAAACTAAATTTGATGTTGGGTTTAAATATTATCTATGTAGAGTGTAGTTCTCAAAGAGTATGATCATCCAACCAGAATCCTTTAGATGATTGGTAGGAATAAAATAGCTCAAGACAAGATAAATCCCTAGAGCCATTGACAATCCGCATTGCACAAGTTCTAACACCCCCCCGCACGTGAAACCTGATTCAATGGCATACATGTGGACTGAAGTCTGAAGACTTCTTTCTCTATTTTTTTCGAGTGAGAAGACTACAGTGGCTCATAATGGGCTGAAATGTGTGACTGGAGCATAGAGAGCATGCTTGAAAAGCCAGTGAATGAGCTTTGAGCAGAATGAAAGACCCGACAAACTTGGTGGTTCTAGAACAGATTTAATCGCTCGATGGGCTGAACTTAGAGCAAGGCACAAAGCAGCTCAACTGATTGTTTTGAGAGTGGAGCCTAGAGGGAAAAGATTGTGAAATTGTCCTACCATAGTTAGAGATCAAATACAACGTGAAAGAATCAGAGACTCCAACCCCAAACGTTAATGCAATGTATGGAGTAGCTCAGTGCATTATAAAATACAAAATCCCTTTAGAAACCCTTGCAAAATAACTCTAGGATGCTATTTAACAGTGCCATCTTGCAAATATAGCAGTAGCCTCCTAACTGTTGCTGATTGGCTTTAAAACAACCTAAGAAAAAGAATAGATCTAACTGCATGCATATAGGAAAGATCAGAACCAGCATTTGCAGATATGGTGTCTCATGTGTTCCTTGTACTAAATCATCAACATATACAGTACAAAACTTGTTACTATCTTACATGGACCGAACAGATGAAACATCCACTGGTGGACCTCCTTCAATGGTGCCAATAATCTCCATTATAACAGTTGCAGCATCACCCTTGTATAATTGTAGTGCTTGCCTAAACATTGTCAAAAGGTTAAAAAAGTACGAGATAAGAAATCAAAAATAGGTTTTTATTCGAGGTTGACAAAGAATAGGAAATAATATTATTTTTACGTACTTAAATTTAACACGAGCTTGCGTGTAGCGCTCCATCCTAATCAGAGCATGCCCCCATGCTTTCCACACAGGGAAAACATCAATCTGAGAGTAAGTTTGCCAATTAGAACTACTTTATGGTGCAAAGAGGACAATCATGCACATAGAATGTCTTTCTTATACTACCTTACACTTCTTGCAAGTGTAAACAGCCATGCTGTATTTCTCGTCTAGAATTAATCTATTCCGAAGATGCTCAGATGACTCTTTATCAGCGATATCATCAAGTGAGGCAGCTACTCCGAAACCCAAAAGACTTTGCAGCAATTCAGCACGTACTAGCCACATCTCAGCTTGTCCCAGTACTTCAGACAGCTCATCTGTCAATTGACTACCCACACTAGAGCTGCCAGCATCAGAAGATGCATCATCTGCATCCCGACTTCTTTCCAAATTACTAGACAAGTCAGTGCTTCCAGAAATCTTTCTAAGAAGGGATTTAGCAAAAAACAGGCCCTACAAGATCAAAGCTCAACATATTACTGCACAATTTCATCAGTAATTTGATTTAGTCTACACTGAGAGCAAAGTAGATACCTGAACAAAAGTTTCTGTGGCATGATATGCTCGGCCAATAGTTTCCATAGTTGCATTCTCAGGTATCTTTTGGGAGCTTAATACACTTTTCATCTGGCCTATACACAAGTCCAAAGCACCTTTGGCAGATGCACTCTCATCCGAACACATTGAAAGCAGGGCCTAAATTCCAAAGTATAAATAATTAAGAACTTTAAAACAAAACGAAGCAGTTGAATTGGTGTGTTATAGAGTGCAGAACACAATTAAGAATAAACAGGAACAAGTGCAATTCAAGGAGTGAATTCTGCTTTCATGACACGGAAAATTAGTGCCACATTTTCTAAAATAAAGAGGAGTGATATCATAAAAGTATCCAAGTCCTGTATGTCAAACTATCCTCAATCCCAACTTCACATCCATCCGTTATGGTCCAGCAAAAACATATTCATCTTCAGTTAACAGAGACAAACGAACCACCTCAAAGCTAGCGCCAGGTATGGTCCAGCAAAAACATATTGATCAGAAAGAAAAAAAATGCATACCTTGAAAAGAGTTATATCCGGGGTACTTTCATACCGATGAGAAGAACGGACAGCTTCATCTTTCTTTGGGTCACCTGTGAGCATCCACATCTCAGCAATTGCAACAGCAGGCAGCCGTTCTTGCCCATCTGCAGAAAATAATGTGACACGGTCTTCCTGAATGGAAGTAGTTGGCTCCCAAGCCACCCTCTCTGATTGCATTACTCCAGAGCTCTTTCTCTTCCTATCCTTGGCTGTACCTTTATCTCCAGTTTGGACCCAAGAAAATGCTCTGCGGGCTTCTTTTTGAAAATTACTAAGGCTACTAGTGAATGATGACCTTGTGGGTGTTCCCAATTTTGCCTTCTGTCTTGCTCTTGGAGTTGAAATTGAAATCCTCGGGTCCCTGGAAGGAGAACTAATGCTGACAGCAATAGCTTTGGCAGCATATATTAGAATCATATTGTTGTCTCTCAAGGAGGGGAATTCCTTAAGTATCTGCAAGGAAAAAAACAAGACCACATCAAAGAAAATGACAAGAAAAAACTAACATTCTCTAAGCTTAAAACTTATTACCAGAGAAGCAGATTGAAGTTGTTTTCTCATCAGCAAAACCTCTAGAATCAAATGAGGGTGCTCGTGTAGCGGAGAGCATTTTTGCTGCAACGGTAACGGCAAAGCAGCCAGAACACGTAATCCTAATGCCCAAGAGTTGAGCCTAGAAACTTCCAACTCGGATAAATTATTATCTCTTCTTTTGAGGAAAAAGTGAACCTTCAGAGAATAAAAATAAAATAAAAAATACACTAAAGGAATTGGTAAATTGGAAGGAGAATTTTAAAATTCTGATAGCAATCAATTCCAGAGCAACTCGAATAAAGAATGTTTTAGGAAGAAATGTCATTACGAGAAGCTGCTTTGATCGAAGGTTGGGCAAAAGCTGCATTGCACTCATTGCAACAGGTAAAGCATCTGCAGTATCACGTAAAGAAGAAAGAAAACGTGAAGCTTCTGCAGGGCCTCCACCGTTTAAAGGATCTGCAGTGAGAAGCTTCACAAGTTGACGCCCCTGCAGCTCTCTGCGCAGTTCAATAGATAGCCCTTCACTTTCAGCAACTTTTAAAGCAGCAGAAACAGCTCCCTTCTCAGCTAATCTAAGGGCAAGACCTTCGGGATCTTCTTTACACTTAGACTCCACCTAAAATTCAAAGTCCCACATGAGATGCAAAGGTGAAATCAAACACTGGGAAAGTAAAAGGAGAACTCTAGAAACACAAACGTGATTGTGATCTTAGAATTACCCTAAACCCAACCATAAAAAAGAAGGAAGGAGCTAATAACCTCTAGCCAGCTGTGGAAGCGGTTATCTGCACTTAATATATGGCTGTACCTCAGGAGAGCTTGTCTCATCTGAACAACCTAGTTGTACCATCAATGCATTAAGAGAAAAGATATAAAGTTAGCATGCCAAGTACATATATATAAAAAGCACAAAAAAACCAATGCCTAGCAATAGCAATAAGTGTGAGCTTAAAAAACCATGGAACTCACATACCTCATCTTTAATAGGATCATTTTTGAGCAAGTGGCAGCTGCACATAGTGAGAACATCCAAAGCAGCATCTAGTTCCCATCTATGCAAATATCTGGAGACCCAAAAAGATAGAGCTGAGCTTTCTAAATATCAAACTTCCAGAGTAACACCCAATCTGTGCAATAGTCTAAGTTAAAATAAATTAATTAATTAATCAATGGAACAAAAGGTCTTGGAGAAAGGAGGCTGGCACTAAGGCCCCCTATTGATTTTTTAAATATTATTAGAGGTCTGAGACGAACCCCACACAAATACAAGGTGAATTTGCTCTCCACCCAAACACATAAAAACAATTGACTATGCTACAGTTATTTATCAAAGCAAGGGTATCTCACTTTAGAGAAGCAAAGGAAATAGAGAAATATTTGTTAAGTTGGAAAACTTAGGGACTTGGAGAAAGAAGGTGGCTACGCTCTAGATTCCAGAGCAGGGTAACTTTCTGATAAATTCTTGTAGTCCTTGATTTCAGGTTTGTTTTTCTATTTATTTCTTTTTTATGACGGTGGTGTCCGGGTAAGTTTGCACGCCGAACACTATTTCACCAGATATCTGCTATCTTCTACCAGCACAAACATTAGGTAACTCTGGCCACCAAGGCTTAGACAAATGAGAAGAAGGTTTGCCTTTTTCAATACTAAGAAAGGTAACAATATTATAAATCTTAAGCACACAGGATGTGCTTGAAGTCATAATTACAAGTTCAAAACAAATAAAAGTATGTATCCTTGTTCTTTTTTTCTTTCTTTTTTTTTGGAAACTGATAACTTAGTATATATTGATAGAGACCGATCAATACATGGGCTGTACTGGAGCAACATTTACAAGAAAATCCAAATCATGTTACCCTATGTCTATAATGAATCTACCACATCAATAATAGATACAGGATCATTAGACCAAATCTGAAAATTACACCAAATAGACAGAATGAAAATACGATTTAACTTGATCTGTTCTATACTATTCTCTACATTCTCAAAACACTTTAGCATTCTTCTCCTTCCAAATTGTCCATCATACGCTGGCAAGTATGATTCTCCATGTTGAGAATATCTTTGACTAATAAAAGTGTGCTCTGTAACGGTTTAAGTTTTTAGATGAGATGGTCACACACTTCAACATGGTATCATGGTATCAGAGCAGGCAGAGGTCCTGGGATCGAATCTCACCGCCACCCAAAGAATTTCCATGTGCTTGACCAATGAAAAAGCGTGTTGAGAATATCATTAACTAATAAAAGTGTGTTCTCTAACAACTTAAGTTTTTAGATGAGATGGTCATACACTTTAACACTCCACCTACTTCTTTTCTTTGCATGAATCTCAGCTTCTTTACAGATTTGAAGAGTCTTTGTAACCTTTCTTGGCATAGATCAGGAAAAGCCTTTAGGTTTAGGAATAACCTTCAAAGCTGACTTGTGGCCTTGCAGTGAAGGAACCAATGTCTTACAGTTTCTGCCTGCTCTCCACAAAAAAACACATTTGGGACATAAAGTTATCCGCCTTTCCATGAAATTGTCTTGTGTAAGAACTGCTTCCTTAGATATGAGCCAAATAAAACAGGATACCTTGTAAGTAATATTCACCTTCCAAATTTTCCAAGGCCAGTTGACTGCCATGCCACCAAAGTTCATCTTCCCCTTCTTGTGTTCCTTTAAACTGGCCAATAGTGTTAACGAATTCTGAAACTTTTATGATTTCTCAGTCATTTACTTACCTTCTAAACCTGATTTCCACCCTTCAGGTGTCCACATTTCTGCAATGATTCTTTGCTGTATAGCATTAAGTTGTGAATCTTTGGATAGATACTTCTTAGAACACACATCTCAGGGCACGGATCTCCCCAGAAGCTTGTCTTTTCCCCGTTCTTTACATTAACCTTATTGCTGCTCTTGAAGTCATCCCACAAAGCCCTTATAGATCTCCAAAGATTCACATCATATGGGGATAATTCCCTTGTCATCCACCTATTTCTCCCTCATGCTTGGCTTCAATGACTTCCCCCACAACATTTGTTTGTCATTAGCATGCTTCCATAACCATTTCATTTGAAGGGCCTTCTGTGATTTACAAATTTTTAATATCCAAACCCCCATGTCTTTACTTTATATCATCTTTCCACTTGACCAAATTTACCGTCCTTGTTTTCCAGCCATAGGAACTTCTTCTGATCCTGTTTAAACTGACAGTGATCACTCATGGAATGGGGAATAAAGACATCATTTAAGTAGGCATAGCATCCAAGACTAAGTTAGTTAGAGTTACTCTGCCTCCTAGTGACAATTATTGCCCCTTCCATCTAACCAGTTTCTTTTCACACTTTTCTATTACACTATTCCAGATTTCCTTGGATTTTGAATTGGCATCCCAAGATATGTAGTTGGGAGTGCCCTTCCACCTTGAATTGCATTCGCTGCCTCCATGTTAGTAACTTCATGAATGGGGTAAAAACTTTTTCTCTGGTTAATGTGCAACCCAGAAATTCCTTCATATAGGACCAATATTACACTCAGATATTTGAGTTGATCTTCCTATGCCCTACAAAAGGTGAGTATGTGTCGGCATATTACAGATGAGTCACCTCTAAACTTTCCCTTCCATCTCTAGCCACATCAAAACCTCCCAACCAGCTATTTGTATTTGTTGTTTTGAGCATGTTCTAAAGTCCCATTATAACTAACAAAAACAGGAAAGGGGATAGAGGATCCCCCTTCCTAAGGCCCCTTTATGCTCCAAAGAATCATGTTGGTGCACCATCAATCAATACAGAGAATTTAATTGATGACATAAAGAATTTTATCCACAAGATCCACTTAAGTTCAAATCCCATATTCTCCAAAACTCCAAGTATATCCTCAACTAACATGATCATAAACTTTTTCAATGTCAAGCTTGCATAGTATTCCTGCTTTCTTCTGCTTCAATCTGAACCTTATGATTTCATTTGCCACTAGGACTGCATCCATAATTGCGTACCTTTATTAAATGTCATTTGTTGTGAATCAACCAGCTTTTCCATCACACTTTTCAACCTCTTTGTTAGGACTTTGGAGAAGATTCTACAAATGCGGTTTGTCAGGCTTATGGGTCTGAAATCCCTCAACTCAGTGGCATCTTTCTTCTCAGGAATGAGGGTTATGAAAGTAGCATTGAGGCTTCTTTCAAACATTTCTTGCTCATGGAAATTCTAGAAAGCCTTCATCATTATGTCATGTTTTACAATCTGCTAGCAATTAATGTAAGCCATCAGGTGATGAGGTTTTATCCATTATACATAGCTTGAGACATCTTATCACTTCTTCTTTTTTAACAAAGTTTCTTTATAAACGTTCTTCTCCTCTATTGAGATGATTGGACAGTTTGGGAAATTGCTAGCTAGCCTCTATTTAGGAGTTTTTGTGTAAAGCATCGGATAAATGTCAAATATCTCATTTTCAATTTTGTTTATATCTTGTGTGATCTCACCTTGTACCTCCAATTGATCAATGTTATTGTATCTTTTTTGAGCATTTGCAATTCTGTGAAAAAACTTAGTGGTCATGCCCCCTCTTTCAACTATGGAGTTCTTGATCTTTGTCTCCAAGCAATTTCTTCTCTTTTGAGTAGGTTCTCATATTACAGAAGCACATCACCTTCCCTTATGGGGATCTTCATCTGATAGAGGTTTGTTTCTCTAACTCTATTAGTCAACCCCTCAGTGTCTAACCACCAATTTTCAAATTTGAAGTACCTGTTGTTTTTGTTCCAAGTTCCACCTTGTAGAGCTATTGGTACATGATATGAAATACTCTCTGGTGGGATTAGTTTCAAGTTGTTGAAGCTTTCATCACATTCTTCTGAAATCGAGATTCTGTCTATCCTGGATGTTATTTTATGGTTATCACCTTTGTACCAAGTGAATGTTTCATTCTCCATTTGAAGTCAGAAAATTCCTTCATCCTTGGCACATATCTCTGACAGCACCAATCTCTTCCTGTACGCCTTCTCTCAATGTAGCAATTTGATGCATACACCCCAGTAACGAGGCAAGAGAAACTTTGGAGTTGTGCTTCAAACTTGCAAGTTAGAGTATATGATCCAATCTCAAGTATTTGTCCCTTCCATGTTCTGTTATCCCACATCATCTATATATCCCCTGTTGTTCTACTAGCCTCCAAGTACTCATATTTGATCCATCTACTACCTAAATTTGTTCAACTAACTTTGTCAAATCCTCCTCCAGCTTTGTTTCTTGGAAGCAATAAATGTCTGAATTCAAATCAAAAACCAAACTTTTAACAAGTCTCCTTTTATCTCTACAATTCAATTGCCTCACGTTCCATGAAATTAATTTGAATTGCATCAAGAATCGCAGTGGTTGTTTCTCCCCTTTTCCCTGTTCCCCCAACCTTTGAATTTAACATCAAAGGCCACCAAACTTTTGAGTTCCTAGGCACCTTTGATTTTGGTCTTCCTGCATATTACATAAGTTTCCATTCTCTCTGTTACTATCCACCTGAAGCAGTAGTTCTAGAGCTTCCTCCTCGTGTCCCTGGAAGTCTGCCCCCCCAAGATTTCCCCTAATTTCACCTTGTTTAGTTGAACCCAGAGTGAAGTATCCTTCTCTTTGCCTTGTATGGTTAGCTGTGTTGAAGTGCAAAGAGGCTCGGTATCCTCCACCTCCCAGTTTTCTATCGGTTCTGCAAAATTTTGGACTACTATATCTGTATAGTCCCTTCTATAGTCCTATTAACCTCTCCCCATTGATTGTTGTGAGATTCCGACCCCTTTGTTAGTTGTGAAGGGTACCCACCACTTTCTACTCTAGTCTCCATTACTTCATCCTATGTTCTCCATTATCTGCTTATCGACTGAAGAAATTAATTGTTGAAGAGTGTTATGAAGGACTTCGTAGAAGTCCTCTTTTGTTGAGGAGATGGACCTTAATCTATTTAAATTATGTAAATGAAGTGGGTTGCTGGGTCCGGCCCAAAGGGTTTTTTTACCTGTTGAGCCCAAAGCGTATTGACCTTTGGCTCTTTTCTCATTAAAATCCACCACGTGTTGTGCACACGAGTTAGACTTTCTCGAGTTTTGTTTCTTCCTTCATCGCCAGCCATCCCCCACAAACTTCTCCAATTTCCTAGAAAACTTTGTGCGACCACAACTGTAGGTTTCCACCACTTGATATTGAATTTGTTCTTCTGCCAGTGCCACTGATGTTGTAAGACCTGGTCCGCCATGAATCTATCAGAGAATTCAAACAGAAACCTGCTATTATCCATCTCATAGATATGGACCCCATGGGTGTTTTTCCAAGAAGTTGAGGACTATCTCCTTATCTCACTCAATGTGTGTCTCTCCTCGTTCTCATCTTCCAAGCCCCCTACCAGACATCTGTTTAGCAGCCCTGTCTCTTGGTCTCCAGATTTTACAGATATTTCTATTACCCCCTTTATCCCTCCTAACTCTGCTTCTCCAATTTTCTTTGAGTGCCATTTATTGTCTCTAACTGCCTTTGCATAAGGGTAGTTGATGTCAGTTAACCTGGATGTGCCTGCCATGTCCTGTATCTTTGGGCATTTAGTGAACTCTTCAATTTTGCGAGCAATGTCACACCAACCAGCATCCAATGCTATCTCTGGATAGATCTTCCCCCTTATTTAAGATAACAATGCTCATGTATCTTCCGTGTTCATTTCTTGTTCTGGTGCCGAAGTGCTCTGCATCTCTTTCCAACATTTTCTATCTCCTGATTAAGTATTTTTGATCTTTAGAGGCTTCCTTCAAGTTGAAGCATATTCATTCCATAGCCTTGATGCTCATCTCTGTCCTTTTCATCAGTCCGCGACTTCTCTAGACCCATTTGTACCAGACTGTTGTGTTTGTTGTCATCTCATGATGTCAAAAATTCGAATCAAGCACTGATGTTAAATTTGCTTTAAGTTACTGCAGTAACTTTTAGCAAAATAAGTTATTTAGTTTGAGATGAATTTGAATTTTGAATTTTAGTTAGTTTGTTTATGTTGTTGAGATATTATAGGTTGTTTAAGTTTCAAGTTATGCAGCTTTTGTATTTTATGTTGGCTATTTGAAGCCCCTTAATTCTTAATAAAATCATTGAAATCTATGGAAAGCTATTGAAAGTCATTTCAATCCATTGAGAGATATTTCAATCAATTCGTTTTGCTGACCCATATTTTTATTAAAACATCAACAGTTGAAGGAAATCATGCCCCGCCCCACCCCTCCCCCCATGATCACTGTTGGAATGAAAGAAAAAGAAAGAAAAGCTATCCTGAAATGAAACGACTCGGAGAGAGAAGAGAAGAAGGAAGGGTGAAAAAGAAAGATTCCAGCAGGTTACTGCCGGAGGAGATTTTTTCTCCCTCCTAGGAACTAGGAAAGAGAAGTTCCTTGGGGATTGTGCCTGTGAGCATTCTACTCTTACCGAACATAAATAATTTCTTTTTTCTTCTTTGTTTTTTACTCAAACATTTCTTAGAATTATCATCTAAAAACTCATTCCATCCAATATGCCAAGGAAGTTGCTCTTCATCCAGTATTCATGGAATAGAGCATGTCCTTTGTGCAAGAATATCCACCAAACTTTGTAGGTTGGAAGGTTGTAACTTAGATATAGAGAGTCAAAAGAGGTAATTAATTTTCCTTTTCTCCACTATACTCTCAATCTCTCATTTCTCACCTCTGCTTCGCCTCTATAACTTTCTTTGTTGGTATATTTCAAAGTTCAGCAAGTGATAGTGTGGTGTGTACCCAGGGGCAGCAGGTAGATTCGCAAGGAAGAGGAGGTGATGCATGTAACCACATCCAGATGACTTCCATTATACACATAATAAAGAACTCAACAGAGAAAAAGAGACACTTATGGACATACTTGAGCGCAAGTCTAGCTGCCAATTGTTTATCTTTCAAACGGAGACAGTACTGCCAACTGTGGCTCCAATTATTGTTGCCTGAATGACCTTGAGACTGTCCAGATATATTTTCTTCTCCACGTTCAATTAGCAACTGAAGCAACTGATCTGAGGCTCCATTTTGCAAGAAACGATCAGAAATTGCAAGAGCATCCATCATTTTTCCTTCATCAATCAACCTGTTGACATAAATAATGTGACAAAGGTGAGCCTATGCTATTCCAAGTGACCACTGTTAAGAAGCATAAAAACTTGAACTAGATATTTTTTTCAACAACAAAGAGAACAATAACCGTGAATTGCAACTGCAGTGTGAAAAAAGCCCTTAGGAAAGGAATGTGAAACAAAAGACAGCAGAATAGGATGAACAGATTTCTATAGTTGATGTTGTTGGGAAGTAGTTGCTAGCTAGTTTCGTGAGTTGCTTGGAACTTGTGACAGTTTCAAGTTCTCAGCATGTACAGTTTTCTTTTACCGGTAATTAAAAAATTTTGTTACCAAAACAAAACAAGATAATAAGAAACATGAAAAAGAAAATTGCAAAAGAGATCAACTCAATTCAAAACAAAGAGATTTTGAGAACCAGAACACCTTATACAGGATGCAGTTCCCAGATAGTATGCCTTCTTGTAGGTGAGCTAATGCAACGAAAATACAGTTTATAGGAAGACGAAAATACAGGTCCAATGAGCTAATTTCCTTTCAGACTTTCAATAATGCCCTTCCATACTTTTGAATCCTAAAAAACTTGCCAACTCATTCACCAACTTCCCAGCATACATACAAAATATACCAGCTAATAGTTTAAGATCATCGAGAGGTAATACTCATTCATGGAATTTACATGGGAAGACCTCTTAAGCAACTTCAAAAGCTTAGTATATATTGATCTTCACATACACAGGAACTGTTTCATAATCACACAACATGAGTGTTCGCATAGAAGATGTGGATTACTTCACTGGGTTCTCTGTCTACTTGACCTACTTTCTTGTCTCAATTCCCTTTCTGTGGGAAAATAAACGTGTTGGATGCCCAACTAATGAGTATTGATACGCTGGTAGTAGACAACATATTCGACCCACTTACAACCAAAACCCATTAGTTTCAGCATCTTGAGAAGAAAAAAATAATTTCCATTGTCATATATTTTACCCAAATCCATTTTACACAGGATACCTTCTTCCACTTTTCTCGCAATGGAGAGAAAAAATTCATGAACAGTTAGTGTTGTATCCATGATTTGCTTCCCCCAAATTAACGCATACTGATTCCCAATTATCAACCTTATCACTTTCTTTTAACTCAGTTAGCAGCACGTTTGTGAGGGTAGTCGTAATGAATTGTTTTGAATACAATGGTTGATGCCGAGCACTGTGAAGGAGGCACTGCATACATGGGCTTATAAGAGAAGGAAGACAAGTTCAAGCACATAAGATATTTTGCCCTTTTAACTATTATGTGAGTAATATAGAAAGAGAGAAATAGGAGAGTGTTCAAACATTGTTGGATGACTTAGCTACTCATCAAATGTATAGGTTCCATACTTCTTGTACAGGGGATTACCCCCACAATTTTTATCAAGTAATACGATTTTATTAACAATGGGCAAACCACATATGTATACTTGGAGCATACCAAAAGGTAGAAAACCTTAGAAAAAGATATAATTTTCTATGAATGACATCTAATATCTATACTAATAGGAACCTCATGGGTCTGCCAACAGGAAAAAAAGGATAAGAGATTACACCAACAAAAGGTCGTTTGGTTCAGCACTGGGATATCCCGAATTTATAATCTTGGGTCAAGTAAAGGTATTCTCACTTATAAGCATGGCCAAGCTGGCCATATACATGGGGTATACCAATAGGTAAAGATTCAACAAAATATGATTCTCTACAAACACCGCTCAATCATCTATACAACAAGAAACGTTCTGTTTAACCAAAAGAAAATAAGGAGCAGAGACTAGTCCTCAACGGAGAGAAACTTGATTTTACTCCTTCAAAACCTCTCTTATTTCTTCTCTCTCCAAACTACCCACATTAACGCAAGAACCATGTTCCAATCCCTTCGGTTTCTCCTCTTTCTAACTCTCTTCCAACTGAACATCAGATCTTCACAGTTCATGGCTGTTAGAACATAAATAGGTTTATACAATCCTATTAGAATAGGAATAGGTTTATACAATCCTATTTAGAATAGAAATATGAATAGAAATAGAAATAGGAATAGTAAATAGTATCCTACTTGGTAAAGGATTGTATTCTCGTATCTATAAATAGGGTCTCAATGTAATAATGTAGACACAACAACAATTCAATAATAGTTTTTCCTATATTTCTCACATGGTATCAGAGCCTCTACGATTTTGGTAGAAAATCAAAGAGCTTCCGCTATCGGCAGGTGGCTATTACCCATATATGCTGCCCGTCTGGCCAATGATTATGTAAGCAAAAGTTGGCTCACTGTGTACCTTTCATGTGATTATTTTCTTATATCTAATTTGTGTAGCACTGTGCCATCATTCCAGTGACTACTTTCTTATATCTAATTTGTGTAGCACCGTGTCATCTTTCCGGTGACTACTTTTTCATATTTAATTTGTGTAGCACTGTGCCATCCTTCCGGTGACTACTTTCTTTATTTGCATATCTGATTTGCTAGCATCGTGCATCTCTCTGGACTACTTTTCATATTTAGTTTGCGTAGTACCGTGAATTTTTTCGAACTACTTTCTCATATCTGAGTTGCATAGCACTGTGTGTCTTTTCGGTGACTCCTCATATTTGATTTGCGTAGTTCCATTCGTCTTTCTAGTCTCCTCAAATCTATTTGTGTAGGGTTGTTGTGCCATCATTCCGACCCTATCCATATAACTTCTCTTTTTCAGTAGGGTCGTACCATCATTCCGACCCTACCCATATTATTTCTCTTCTTCAATAGGGTCGTGCCGTCAATCCTCCGGCGTATGAGCATGTTCCAGCCAATTTTTCGGTGACTTTCTTGTTTAATATATACTCATCTATGATTCCAACACGATCCATACACTTTATACTAGATTTTGAGCACTTGGTTGCTCAAGGGGAGTTTAGTAGCCTTGTATGTCGATAATGTAAGCCACTGTATGGTCTGAAACAATCTTTGCAAGTTCGGTTTGGGAAGTTCAACACTGTAATTTTATCACTCTGTGTTTTATCGATATTATGCATCAAATTCAGTATTTCATGAGAAAATTAAGCACATTGAGATTGACTAACATTATGTGTCAAATCCGGTATTTAATGAGAAGACAAGCACATTGAGATTGAATGTCAATTTTGTGAAGTCGACTGATCAACTTGTAGTTATTTCACCAAGCCCCTCATCGGTCCTCGTATTAATTACATTTGTAACAAGCTAGGTACATGAATTGTATGCACTAGCTTGATGGGGAGTGTTAGAACATGAATAGGTTTATATAATCCTATTAGAATAGGAATATGTTTATACAATCCTATTAGAATAAGAATAGGTTTATTCAATCCTATTTAGAATAGAAATAGAAATAGGAATAGTAAATAGTATCCTACTTGGTAAAGGATTGTATTCTACTGTCTATAACTAGGGTATCAATGTAATAATGTAGACACAACAACAATTCAATAATATTTTTTTCCTATATTTCTCACAATGGCATTGCGCAAGGAGTGCGAAACCACTTAAATCCCACCATAGTCTCATGGTAANTTATTTCACCAAGCCCCTCATCGGTCCTCGTATTAATTACATTTGTAACAAGCTAGGTACATGAATTGTATGCACTAGCTTGATGGGGAGTGTTAGAACATGAATAGGTTTATATAATCCTATTAGAATAGGAATATGTTTATACAATCCTATTAGAATAAGAATAGGTTTATTCAATCCTATTTAGAATAGAAATAGAAATAGGAATAGTAAATAGTATCCTACTTGGTAAAGGATTGTATTCTACTGTCTATAACTAGGGTATCAATGTAATAATGTAGACACAACAACAATTCAATAATATTTTTTTCCTATATTTCTCACAATGGCATTGCGCAAGGAGTGCGAAACCACTTAAATCCCACCATAGTCTCATGGTAATCCTGTGATGTACAAGAACATGGTCCACGTCCTTGCCCTTCTCCTTGCACATGTTACACCAACTGACACAGACAACCTCTCTTTCTAAAATTTTCTACTGTCAAAATAACCCTTCTAGTGGCTAGCCACGTGAAAAAGCACATCTTCCCCAGCACACTTGGAACCCCTATTGCATTACATGGGAGATCAATCTCCTCCACCAGAAGTTTCTCATAAAAAGACTTCACCAAGAACACTCCATTGTTTCCCAAACCCCACCACCAAACATCGGGATTATCCACCGGACTAACTTACCTATGAAGTAAGCGCATCAATCTTTGAAACTCACTTGTTTCGGAGATGTCACAATCTCCCGCCTAACCAAGTGAAACTTCTTTCCCTATCCGCGGAGTCACATAAGAAATTTCTGCCTTTCCAGTTTTCCCACCATAACGGTCAGAGCAAGAAACATGGACATGCAATAAGTAGGAATATTGTCTTCCCTCCTTTGGATAAATATCTATTCTGCTAGGATCCTCTTTAACCCTCTGAAGGACTGGATTTCAAACATTGAGATCCTTATTTGAAGATCCTAATGGTAATCCAAGGTAGGTAGTAGGGACAGCCCCTACCCTGCAATGTTAGACTTGAGCGAGCGTGTCAATGTTATCTACTCCAATAGGTATGATCTCACATTTTTTAAGGTTAATTTTAAGGCCTGAGACCACCTAAACCAAGTTAAGACTTGTCACAGGTAATCCAACTAGATCCCCTCTGCATCACAAAAAACCAACGTATCATTTGCAAACAAAAGAAAGAAACTGAAATGGTACCAACTCATCAACCGCGGCCTTAAAGCCCTTAATAATTCTGGTCATAATAGCTCCATCATCCTGCTCATAGCATTCATCAGTGACATCACCAAGATGAAAAGCAGTGGTGATAACGGATTCCCTTGTCGCAACCCCTCGAGCTACCAAAGAAGCTGCACGGATTTCCATTCACCAAGACCGAGTATCTCACTGAAGAGATGCAAAAATTGACCCACTTCCTCCATCCCCTCCACCCCCACCCCAAAACCCATCTGCAGCATACTGAAATCCAGGAACTTCTCGTTTACGTGGTCGCAAGCCAATTCAAGATCTAACTTGCAGAGTAGTGACTTGTTAAACACCTTTAAATCTTTAAACAAGTCCAACCCGCACTTGGTATTGTGACATTCTCCCAATTTACCAAGAGAAATTTCCTCTCCCCGCTTGAAGTGACCCGGAAAAAATCCCTCTGAAACTTTTCCCATATTAATGAAATTATTTGTTTTATCCAATAAAGAAAAACAAAAAGCCTACAGGAGGCATATACCTGAATCTATTTTTTCCTCGACTAACAGAAGAGCATCTTTCTGCTCCTTAGCCCAGAAGATATTAGGAATTCATATTTTAATTTCCTATATCAGTTTTTACAGTATCTGCTGCAAATGATCATTGTTTCTCAGACCTGCACCCAAACCCTATAGTTCAACCACTCTTATGCTGGCTCATTGGGACTGAGACCAAAATTCAGCTGCACCAACAAGATAAGTATAATAACGTCTTCATGATTCTTGTCAAGTGCAAGCGATATCACAAGAGAAACAGGTTAGATCAGTGAAAATATTGTGGCTGACACAAGCAAGACCAACTTTATGTGAACAGAAACGGTCAAAACTCAAAGAAAGGAGATGGAGTACCGTTCCACAGCTTTCTCATATGGGCCTTCATTCTCACAATCAAAGGAAAGAAAAACTGTTGTACGATCAGAATTTTCGGATTTTAAGGAATCATGCCAAAGATCAGAAGATCCTCTCGTTTCATTCTTAATCTCCTGGGGATTCGTTGATATATTACTGCTACCAGCAAGTTCATCAACTTCAGATTCAGCATCACTGTCATGATCACGAAATCGCTTCATAGCAGTTTTACATTCAGGTACATCATCTTTACCATCATTCCTCGTGTGATCAGCCATTATCGCAAATTCTGAGATTCGATGAAGATTGGTCTGCATCTGTATCCAGCGATTCAAGGTAGGGAACCTGCTCAGAAAAATCATGAAAAGAACCGGACACAAAAAATAAGAGAACCACATGTATCACATATATAGGTGATCAATTACAAACTCCATTTAGTGTGAACTAACCTCTCAGATTGGTCAAGAGCAAACTCAAAGAATAACCTATCAGCATCAGGAGTTTGTAGAAAGCAACTTTTCAGAGATCTAGATACAGTAGTCTCCCTGCCACGATAAAGTATAGAACTTCCAAAGACGCATGCTAATACAGCTCTAACTGGGGATAACTTGATGAGATGCTTCACTATATCCAATTGGAGAGGATAGAGAGGTAATTCAGCATCCCCAGAGGAAGGAGTGAAAGACCCAGGCTTGGCCTCTCTACATGAAGGGGATATTACTCTATTTTCAGAGTAGTTCTCAGTGTATGTAGGAATCACCGGGATGCAAGCCCAACCATGACCATATCTTGGAGGATAAACTGGAGGAACACAAGCAGAAACCACTTCATGGACAAAATCAGCATTCATAATCTCTGCTGCCTTTTCAGCTGCATCAGTACTTCCTTGCTCAAACACTAGACGAGTTAAAAGCTGCAAGCAAAGTGATGAACTCAAAATTGAGCAAGTTAAGACCAAATAAAAATAAGAACAATTTCACCTTTTTCCAAACATTTTGGGAGAGCCAGAAAGTTCAGATGAAATATTTAAAAGCAAGCATGTTGCTTCCTTTGTTTTCAACTTTGTCCTCTCTCTCTATCTCTATCTTTATTGCAAGGGGAGGGGTCTTGCTAAGTTAAATTCCCCAAACATTACCTCTAAAGCATGTGTAAACCTAACAAAATTCAAAGCCAAGGTTTTTATAACAAAACTTGTTCCTTATTAGACTCCAAGTAGATTTTTCCAGTTCGCATAGTACCACCCTGCAAAATAGTAAGAAAAGTCGCAAAAGAAATCTTACGTCTTTAGGCCATTCATACACAAGTGAGAAGTAGTTGAAGTCATGAGTGGTATCAGCCCCATCAACAATGTCACCAATAGCAGCAAGGTAGAGGACAAATTGAGAGAGAAACGTGGTCATTCTGGAGCTGAATGGCCCAAATAATCTTTTTCCAGTTTCCTTGACATCATAGCTACCAGAAGGTATATTACTGTCACCAGCTGCTGAAGTTGTCAGCGGCTGCTTGAAGGTTTTCAACCCAAGCCCAAGAACCCCCTTTTTGCTGTACAGTAACAATCCTTTTCTGTCAGAACGTGAGCCCTCCTCCTTAACCTGTTCCCTCTCTGTTTCTTCATCAGATAAAGCTCTTGCCACATTGTGGAGCTTACCTAAAATTTTCCAGAGCACCAAAAATTTATATGTTTGACTTGAGAGAAAAAATACACACACAGAGAAATCCATAAGAATCTAGCTAAACATTCAAGAATAAGATATACGTATAGTTAAGTCAAAAATATAAAAGATAAAGAGGGAGAGACAGACACAGAAAGGCACACTGAGGAGATGAAGAAAATGAAGGGAGAGAAACACTAAGATAGCATCACCATTTTATTTTAATTCCCCAACCTGCAAAACTTACAACTACAAACAATAGATGTAAAAAGAGAGGATCAAGAAGCAAAAACAAACCGCTAAGAAACTGTCTCTTCCCCATATGAGCATCTTCAATCATTTGATGCAGCATAGCTAGTGCACGCTCCTTATGTCCTTGGCGCTGAAGATCCTTTGAGGATAAAAGGATCATTTCTCCAGTTAAAATGTCTTGAAGAGCTGAAGGCTTATCCTGAAATTGTTGACAGTTGTTCCATTAATCAACTTGGTAATCTACATATCAATAAAAAGATGGGAATAGAAAAGGTGACATAGAACCATCTAGTGACGAGTATTTATATTTATCTATTTTCTCCTTTCTTTGCAATATCTCCTTCAATTCAACTTTTAAAAAACCCAAAAAGGACAAAATAAACCAGTTATCTATTCTACTAATGTAACGACTCGTCCGGTCGTTACAGGTGAATTAATTGTGAAAAAAATTGGCCAAAAGGAAGGTCGGGCCAGTCTGCTATAGCGGGATGGTGGGGGGACGATTGGGCCGTAGTAAAAGTAGAAAAATCCTCAAACCACCCAAGAACATTTTGGAGAAGAGAAAGGGCGATCTAGGGCATATTTCATCACTTTTTCATCAGGAATCTTCGTAAAGGTGAGCAATCAAATTTCCTACTTTTGTAGTTCAATTCCTAGATCTTAGCGAATGTAATTATGGCCCTAGGGAAGGGTTTGAATTCATCCAAAGGTGAGAAAAATCTAAGTTTATGAGGATTATAGAGTGTAACACCTTGGTCTATTCTTGAGAATGGTTATTCCTGATTTATTTACCATAATTCACAGCATAACCATGAAATTTGTAGTTCTAGGTGTATTATTAGTGGGAAAGTCCTGGAATAGGTGGAAAAATCACGAGGTTGGCCTAGGGTTTGAGATTTGGAAATCCAAAAATATTTAGGTCATTTGTGATTGATTTTGTATTATACTATTATTTTAGGCCAAGAACAAGCTAAACTTTCAAAAAAGCAGTCAAGGTAGGCTAAATTTTGTTAACTAAATAGTTAGACCTATATTCTATTTCATAATACTCTTGTAAATGAATGGGATATTTCATGTATAAGTCTTCGGGCACAGAGTCTGGATGGCTAAAGATTGTTGTTTATTGTTGTTATAAGGCGGGAAAAGATAATGACTAGGGGTGGTTTTTTAGTTCTTGATTGTTAACCTGGAATTTACTTATTGAGGTGGTTTGGTGGTAATTGTAAGGTAAGTGTCATGAAATTGTTGGTTATAGCCATATTCTAGGACTTGTGGTAATCAAGGGGAACTAAATGAACGGGAAGAGTATTTATTTATGGGACTAGGGAGGTATATCCCTAGGAGCGAATGTGTACGCATAATGGGGTTCAGTATTGGGCTATTGATATATAGGTGATAGTAGTGTGTTTTCCGAATCATGTATACTGCTTTATAGTATCATTTATACAATACATGTTAGAAAAACTAAGGGATAAATGTGAAATGAAATCATGTTGATAATCTCATGCAATAAACCTGTTTATTTTACTTGTGGTTTCAAGTTTTGTTGTTCATTATGATTGTGATTGTGGATGTTGTTTGTGATTGTTGGTTGGCTCGAGTACCATGTTGGTACAGGAAAACTAGCAGTTGGTTCGGATACCACACTTGTTATAGTACTAATGGTTGGCTCGGACACCACCCCTGATATGAATACTAACACTGGTTGGCCCGAGTACCATGTCAGTACACTAACAGTAGTTTATGTGTGATTCCTATGAGAGAATCGAGTTTGTTTATTGTGTTATATTTGTCACAGGTTGGTCCATGAGTGGTCGGGTTTGTGCTTAAATGCTGGGATAGTTCTCGTATAAACCAAGTTTGCATGTTAAACACTATGGATGATGTTTTAGAAATCCTTGGTGGTTCGGGTTACTTGAAAGGTGTGTTGAATCATGTACGACTTGTTGTGCTGATATTGTTCATGATTGTTGTGTGTTGGCTGCTAGCGGATATTCTCCATATCAAGATTTGATCCCTTAAGATCTTAAAGATAATTGTTGTAATCTAGAATATTTTTTTCTTCTTTTTAGTAAAATGCATGATTTTATAGAATCCTCGATTTCATGGGATCTAGGTGATTTTGTTTCACAATCTCTCATGTACATAAAGCCTTGTATATGACATAGAAAGATATGAATAAAATTATTATTTTTTTTAGAAAAGGGTAACTTTGTATTCACAAAAAATTCATCATCCAAGGGATGATGAATTGGAAACTTACATCCCTCAGGGTGGTGGGCACACCCTCAAAATTATTCCACATGGTATCAGAGCTTTAAGCTTATTCCTTACTAGTCTATTCATCTCGTCTTGAAATATTCTTTTTTTTAATCTTTATCTGCCCAAAGATTGAAACCATTCAAGAACCATGCCAGAAAATGTAACTGCTGCAACTATTCCAGCCTCTGGAACTGTTTCTGCAACTGTAGAGAATAACTCTACAGTTTCATCTGGTGATCTGCAAAACATTCAAGCCTCTTATCGGTTGAATGGAAAAAATTACCTTAAATGGGCTCAACTGGTTCGTACCTTTTTAAAGGGTAAAGGGAAAATACGACACCTTCTTGCTACAAGACCATCTAAAGAAGACCCCATGTTTGATGCATGGGATGAACATGATGCAATGGTGATGTCTTGGTTATGGAACTCTATGCTTACAGAAATCAGCGATAGCGTTATGTTTCTGAGCACCGCTAAGGAAATTTGGGATGCAGTGAAGGAGACGTACTCTAAAGTACATGATGCTGCCAGGATCTATGAAATAAAAACAAAACTTTCTGCAGCAAAACGGGGAGCTCGACCTGTCACTGAATATTCTAACTTTTTACAGGGGTTATGGCAAGAAATGGATCATTATCAATGCATTCAAATGAGTTGTAAAGATGATGCTGTAATTCTGAAAAAGATTTATTGAAAAAGAAAGGATTTATGATTTTCTTGTAGAACTAAATGCAGAATTTGATTTTGTAAGAGTGCAAATCTTAGGAAAAGAAGATCTTCCATCATTGGAGTGTTATGCTTGAAACTCAAATTAATGAAGGATAAGCTCTTGTAGCAAAAGGGACAAGTTCAAAAGAATCTTAAGTTTCACAATGGGAGAGCACCATCAAGCCCACGGTTTCATACAAACCGCCATTCAATATGGACAATCTTTATTGCACCTATTGCAAAAATATCGGCACACCCGAGAGAGATGCTGGAGACTCAATGGTAGACCTCCAAACAGAAACAATAGTGATGGAAAGCAGGCACATTTAGCAAGCAACCCTCAGGCTAATGAAACAAATCCACACTCAACTTCAGCAGGTAGTTGTTCATTGGCCTTCACAGGTATTTCTTGATTTTTTGTTACTAATGTCTCAAACAAACTTTCTCCAATATGGGTGGTTGATTCCGGGGAAACTGATCACATTACCAGTTCCTCTCATCTCTTCATATCATATTCTCCTTCTCCTAGCTATAAAAAAATAACTATAGCTGATGGTTCAGTTATTACTGTAGCTGGACAAGGAGACATACCACTGGAGAAATCCTTGATACTTAAAGATGTCCTTCATGTCCCAAAGATATATGCAAATCTCATTTTTATCTAGAAAGTCACCAAAGATTCCAAATGCCAAGTAACTTTCTTCCCTTCATATTGCTTATTTCAGGAACAGAACACGAAGGAGATGATTGGGCATGCTAGTGAGAAAGGTGGTCTTTATTGTCTGGATGTCCACAATGGTGGAGATACAACTAAGAATTTCTTATCTAGTTCATTCTTGTTTGAATTTGTTATGTCCAATAAAGAAAAAGTATGGCTTTATCATCGTCGGTTAGGTCATCCTTCCTTTTATGTAATCAAAATGATGTTTCCATCTTTGTTCAAAGATTTGATTGTTGAGTTTTTTCATTGTGATGATTGTGAAATTGCAAAACACAAACGGGTTTCCTATCCAATTAGTCACAAAAGAAGTCAAACTCCATTTTCTCTTATTCATAGTGATATTTGGGGACCCTCTCCCATTCTTAATATTTCTGGTGCTAGATGTTTTATGTCATTCATTGATGATTGTACAAGAGTAACATGGATCTATTTGCTAAAGCAAAAATCAGATGTTAGTCGAATTCTTCCCACCTTTTTTAATCTGATCAAAACCCAATATGATGTGCCTATTAAAAGATTCTGATCTGATAATGCCAAAGACTACTTCAATCAAATCCTTTCTATTTTCTTCCAAAAAGAGGGAATTATTCATGAATCTTCATGTGTCAATACTCCCTCAACAAAATAGGATAGCAGAAAGAATCTTCATGTGTCAATACTCCTCAACAAAATAGGATAGCAAAGAGAATCTTCATATGTCAATACTCCTCAACAAACTGGGATAGCAGAGAGAAGAAACGGTTTGTTACTTGACATTACTAGATCACTATTGTTTCGTAAAAGGGTGCCAAAACATCATTGGGGGGAAGTTGTCCTAACTGTTACACATCTTAGTAACAGAATGCCATCAAGAATTCTGAACTTTAAAAGTCTGCTTGACACTCTTAGGAATGTCTTTCCGAGTTTTGAAATTTCCAATAACTTGGTTCCTAGTATATTCATTCTCAAAATAGAGGCAAATTAGACCCACGTACTCTTAAGTGTGTTTTCATAGGATATTCTCCTACGCAAAAAGGTTACAAGTGTTATCAACAATCATCAAAGAAATTCTTTGTTTCAGCTGATGTTACATGTGATGAGAGTGAATCCTTTTTTGGTCATTCTTACAATCAGGGGGAGTCATTGAAGGGAGACAGACCTCTAGACTTGTCACTATTTGATTTTTCTATTTCTGGTCGTGCCAAATCCTTGCCTGAGTCATCATTTCTTCGGTCACCTGAGTCTTTAAATCCAAATGAACTCATTGAGTCTCCTAATCTGGATATAGATAATGGAATCCTAGAAAATAATCTACCATTGCAGGTTTATTCCATAAGAAAGAGGCTAACTGATCAAACTACTCAGCTAAGGTTACTGCTCCTGGTACCCATCATGCACTTGTTGAACCATCAGAAACACCAAACCAAACCAAACTGATCATGAAGAACCTAACCAACCTAATGATTTTGACCTTCTCATTGCCCTCAGAAAAGGAACCAGAACTTGCACACAACACCCTTTGAGCCTTTTCGTGACATATCAAAATCTATCCCCAAAACATAAAACTTTTCACTGTAACTTCCACACAATTCCTATCCCCAAAAATTTGTATGAAGCATTAGGAAACAAAGAGTGGGAGAAAGCTATGAAGGTTGAAATTTGGAAGAAAAAAAAAAACTTGGGAAATTGTGGAATTACCAGAAGGGAAGAAGTCGGTCGGGTGCAGATGGGTGTTTACTGTGAAATATAAGTCAGATAGGTCCATAGAAAGATTTAAAGCATGTTTGGTAGCAAAGGGTTATACACAAAGCTATGGAATTGATTATTTGGAGACTTTTGCCCATGTGGCAAAATGAATACAGTGAGAATGTTATTATCATTGGCTGCAGCTTTTAATTGGAACCTACAACAATTTGATGTAAAAAATGCCTTTTTACATGGAGACTTGGATGAGGAGATCTATATGGAGGTGCCACCTGGTTTTGAAAGCAAGAAGGGAAGGGTGTGCAGACTGAAGAAGGCACTCTATGGATTAAAGCAATCACCTCGTGCATGGTTTGGAAGATTTACAAAGGTTATGATCAAGCTAGGGTATCGACAAAGTCAAGGAGACCATATACCTTGTTCATACGACACTCAGAAACAGGAAAGGTGACAGCATTATTGGTTTATGTTGATGGCATCATAGTAACAGGTGATGATTCAGAGGAGCTACAAAATTTGAAGAGATGTTTACTCAAGGAATTTGACATCAAAGAGCTTGGGAAATTAAAGTATTTTTTGGGAATTGAAATGGCACACTCAAAACAAGGAATCTTTATTTCCCAACAAAAATATATGTTTGATTTGCTGAAGGAAACGGGAAAATTAGGGTGTAAACCAGTGGCTACACCAATTGAATATAATCATAGATTGTGCAATGCTCCAGAAGACTCTGTGGTAGATAAAGGCTTGTATCAAAGGCTTGTAGGGAAATTGATTTACTTGTCCTATACAAGGCCGGACATTGCATTTGCTATAAGTGTTGTTAGCCAAATTATACATGATCCTAGAGAAATGCATCTTCAAGATGTCAACAGGATTCTACAATATCTTCAAGGAAGTCCAGGAAAAAGGAATACTATTCAAAAGAGGAGGAGACATGGTTTTAGAGGCTTATACTAATGCAGACTATGCTGGTTCATTAGTAGATCGAAGGTCAAGTTCTGGATATTGCACTTTTTTAGGAGGAAATCTGGTGACTTGGAGGAGTAAAAAACAAAATGTAGTAGTTAGATCAAGTGCAGAATCCGAGTTTAGATCTATGGCTATGGGAGTTTGTGAGTTGTAATGGTTAAAGATAATCCTTGATGATTTGAAGATAAGATAGGAAGGACCTATGAGACTATATTGTGACAATAAATCAGCAATAAGTATAGCTCTTAATCTTGTACAACATGATCGCACTAAGCATATTGAGGTAGATAGACATTTCAATAAGGAGAAATTAGATAGCGGACTCATTTGTACGCCATTTGTATCTACAAAAGATCAGGTGGCCGATGTTTTAACAAAAGGACTGCCAAATAATGTGTTTCAAGATCTAATAAGCAAGCTAGGAATGGAAGATATCCATTCACCCGCTTGAGGGGGAGTGTTGGCTGATAGAGGATATTCTCCATATCAAGATTTGATCCCTTAAGATCTTAAAAATAATTGTTGTAATCTAGAATATCTTTTGCTTCTTTTTAGTAAAATATATGATTTTATAGAATCCCAGATTTCATGGGATCTAGGTCATTCTGTTCCACAATCTCCCATGTATATAAAGTCTTGTATATGACATAGAAAGATATGAATAAAATTATTCAACTATCTTATTCCACATTGTGCATATCAACTCAGGGTAAGGATTGAGAGTCAAGGCTATGTTATACTTGTGATTAGAATTGTATGTTATCTATTTTGTTAGGTGGTGGTTACTAGGTCAGGTTAATGACCGAGAGTCAAATGCATAGTTTGAATGTTGGGACTAGCTATGGTTGTTCAGTGTTTAGAACATATTTGATAAGGGGGATTCGGGTCATGATGGCTAAGTTGGTCTAAGGCGCCAGTTTGAGGTACTGGTCCGAAAGGGTCAGGGTGTTGGCATGAGAACTTGAGGGAGGGTAGTAGGTTGGTTAACAAAGTTAGTAGTGGTCTTGTTTCGAGAAATCTTATTGTGATAAAAGGGTTAGGTTATGATCTGATATTAGGATGGTTAATGGTATGACAGGTAGGAATGAAAAGCCTTAGGGTGGTAACGCTTAGAAAGCCTAAGGGTATTATAACAGGTAGGCTTGGGAAGCCTTAGGGTGGTATATCAAATAGGCTGGAGAAGCCTTAGGGTGGTATCACAAGTAGGCTTGGGAAGCCTCAGAGTGGTATATCAGGGAGGCTTAGGAAGCCTTAAGGTGGCAGAACAAGTAGGCTTGGGAATCCTTAGAATGGTAAAAGGGTCGAATGTTTAATGATAAAGTTGGCAGTGGAAGGAGGTAGGAAGTTCGAATCAAAGTATATTAGTTTATGGGCATTATACCTGGATGGTAAAAGCAAGTGGATAGAGACTTGGGGTGGTGTAACTTTCATATTGCATGTTCCCTTCTGAGTATCTACTTTATATTATGTGGTAGGTTCAGGTCGACCAATAATGCCTACCAGTATGTGTTGTTTGTATATGTGTTGTTTGTACTGATACCACTCTTGCTATGCCACTTGGCATAGTCTGGTTGCAGGAATTCAGTGACGTTTCATAGGTGAAGACGATGATAATCTCCACTTCTACTCCTCTTTCATTATGGTGGGAGTTGTGTCTTATTTCTTTTATAAATTGTACTGTTAGAAGCTCTTGTACCTGTTTAGACTAGTCCTTGAAGAATGTTAGTGTGTTCTTTTGCAAATAACCTTAAAAGTAGTTCATAATTGCATAGGGCGTTAGATTATGTTTTATTTATTTTTCGCATGGCCTAATTTAAATTGGGGGAAAGGTTTTTCTTTATCTAGGTGTTAGAGTAGGTGCCCCCACACGGCCCGATGGGTTGGGTCATGACAACTACAAACTTCAAAAGTCACTTCCTTTGTAACAGACAAAAATCCGTTGTTCCTTTTGATAATCCACTACTTCTCCTTTTTCTCCCTTTCCCTTTTTCATTTGAGAATTCCACTTAATTGTCTTTTTCTTGTTCCCATAGTTCCATTATGTTTCCAACACTTAATTCTTTAGATTTGGGTAGAACATGGGGTTTCTCTGGAAAATATATCTTTTGTGGTTTTCTTTGTTTCCAAGTTCATAGTTTTCCTATGGGGTAAGGGTTGCCTATCAAAATTATGGGTCTGAAATCTTTTAACTCCTTTGATTCTTTCTTCTTTGGTATCAAGGATATATATGCGGCATTGTAGCTTTTCTCAAAATTCCATGTGTACGGAAATTATGCATTGTGTCCATGATGTCTTGTTTCACTACTTCCCATCATTTGATGAAAAAACCAAGAACGAAACCATCAGAGTCGGGGACTTTATCAATTACACATCTTCATACATGCAAAGACCTCTTTCTCATAAAAAAAAATTCATTGTAAGGCCTCATTTTCCTCTTCATAAATGATTGGGTTGTCAACGAGATTGCAGGAAGGTCTCCAGTTTACTATTTTTGTGTACAACTTCGGGTAGAAATCAGTAATTTCCTTCTTGATTTGTGTAGGCTCTTCCGTTGTTTTCCCTTGTATCTTCGATTAACTAGTGTTGGTTTTTTATGAAACTGGTAACATTTGTATTTATATTAGTACTTAGGTAATACTGGAAGAACCATATTTACAATAGAAGAAGGTTAAAAAAAAACCTTCCAAAATAAACCCTCAGGGGTTGGCCTGCTGGCAATTGACTTGAGCCTTGGGGTTTGCTCCCTTTCAAGGTCTCAAGTTCGAAACCCACTAGGTGCAAACAATTTCTGAGGGCCATCGGACTGGGTAAAACCTGAATTAACCGTGGTGCACTTGCGGGAAACTCCTTGCCGAGGNAAAAAAAACCTTCCAAAATAATGATCCTAACTCTAGATGGACCCTAAAACATGTAGAATTGACTCAATCACATAAGGGTAAATATTTGTACACCAAAAGCAGAACAACAAATACATTCAAGTTTAATCTCATGCACATTGCTGATCCTGTTTTCAAAAATCTGTCATTACCCTCTCCCAAAGACTCCCCCAAATGCAGGCAGGAATAATCCTCCATTTATCTCTGTTCCTAGCTCAAAATACAGCTTCCTCCCAACTAAAAAAGGATCATCAAATCTTACTCGGCATTATCAATGAGATGCCTCTAAGATTGAGGAAAATTTGCCACAGTTGGTTAGTGACATTATGATACCAATCTACCTCTCAAGACGTACTTCAGAAGAAAATATCAACAAAAGAATAAAGAGTTGAATTCTGGACAAACAACTGCTATAGTTGTTCCCTTGATTTGCTACAGCAGTTGGTCTAGCAGTTATTATTCCTAGTTTGTAGTTAAACAGTGTCAGTCTTATCTTGTATGTTCTCTATATATATGTAATTAGGATTAGTTATTTGTATTATGTAATTAATAATCAAAACTACTATTTACTGGAGTCTTGACCTGTCCATACGGACAACTTTATTGGTATAATTGTATTTAAGATACTTGCACAAACTATTGCCAGTAAATCTACTTGCTTTGTTCTATTTCTTTGGCTCTGTACTTCTGGTTACTATCAGTTTTGGTATCAGAGCATATCAATCCAACATGGTCAATACCAGATTGTCTAATTCCCAAGAAGGCGTTCCCAATGTTGAATCTCTTGCCCAACAATTATCTGCCGTAGCATCAAAGTTAAATACGATTGACTCCTTGGCAGCAGATGTTGCAACATTGAAAGCTCAGACTAGTTGCACTCGACAACAAGAATCCAGTCACAGAAACCGTAATAGAGGAAAGTCTGTTTAACAAGAAGAGGAAGAAGACATTGATAGTCCATCTTGGCCAAAAAATCCTCCTCGATGGCCATACACAAAGATGGAATTCCCTAGATTTGGAGGGGCGATTCCAGAGGATGAATTTTGAAAGCAGAAAAATATTTCTGCTACTATCAAACTCAAGAGAAACATAAAGTTGACATCGCAGCGATGTATTTGGAAGGGGATGCTCTGGATCTCTTCTCTTGGATAAATCGTGACCGAACTTTGCTTTATTGGGAAGAACATATTAAAGCATTGCAGAAAAATTATGGTCCTGCAGAGTTTCAAAATCCCGACGAGCACCTTTGTAACATTCAGACAAGGGAATCGTCAAGAATTTGCAAAATGTTCATCTAGGGTTACAAATTGGCCAAATCATTGTCTTTTAGGCGTGTTCTTGAATAGGTTGAAAGAGGAACTTAAATGTGATGTTAGGATTCACAAACCTAGAACAGTTTACACGGCTATGAGTATGGCACTTGAATTTGAAAATAAATTAGGNTTTGCAAAATGTTCATCTAGGGTTACAAATTGGCCAGATCATTGTCTTTTAGGCGTGTTCTTGAATAGGTTGAAAGAGGAACTTAAATCTGATGTTAGGATTCACAAACCTAGAACAGTTTACACGGCTATGAGTATGGCACTTGAATTTGAAAATAAATTAGGCCCAACTCGCAGCAATAGAGTGCCTAATTGGACCCCAAACAATAAACCCATGATACAAAATCCATTAAATTCTTTTAGAAACACCCAAAACAATTCTTCATCTGCAAATCACAATTTACGCAGCAGTGTTTCTTCCAACCCAGCCACTTCACAATCTCTTCAAACGTGAGCATGGGATACCGAGAGGAGAAATCTTATGGCACAAGGACTTTGCTTTCGTTGCCATGAGAAATTTGCACCCAGTCATAGATGCAAATCTACAAAATTCTCTCATGGAGATTACCGGAGAAGGTCAATTGGAAGAGGTTGACAAGGTCAATGCATTAGTTGGTGATAACCCTCAAGAAACTGACCTTGCTGAAATTTCCTTCCATGCCATTTTTGGACAATCAGTTGGTGCTACAATGAAGCTTCAAGGTGAGATCAACAATAAAAAGGTTTTAATACTTGTGGATAGTGGTTCCACACATAATTTTGTGTCTGATTCCATTATGGAGGAGCATAATTTACAAGTAGAAATAGTTCCAACATTTGGTGTGCAAATAGGGAATGGGGGACATCATACGCTGCAATAAAGTTTGTCGGAATCTTCAAATTCAATTGACGGGCATTACTATCACTCAAGATTACTACCCTTTTTTGCAATTGGAGGGGCTGATTTGGTTTTTGGTATCAAATGGTTAGCTTCTCTCAATACGATTCAAGCTAACTGGAAGGATATGTTCATAATTTTCAATTGACAAGAGAAGCGTTACAAATTGCAAGGCGTGAGATCGACAGATTCAGCCACGGCTTCACTCCAATATTTTAACATGGTATCAGAAATTCCAGGTTATCCAATCCAAACCTTTTTAGATGAATTCCAGTTTGTGTTTTCTGTTCCAACATCTCTTCCACCATTTAGAGCACATTCTCATGCTATTCCTCTGTTACCAAATTCTAAACCTCTAAACATCATACCTTATTGTTACCCACATGGTCAAAAAACTGAAATTGAGAACCAAGTTGCAGCTTTATTAGAATATAGTTTCATTCGCCCTAGTTCAAGTCCCTTTGCTAGTCCAATTTTGCTAGTTAAAAAGAAAGTTAACTCTTGGCGGTTTTGTGTGGATTACCGTAGCCTAAACAAAATCATTGTCCCGGACAAATATCCCATTCCAAATATCGATGAGTTGTTAGATGAATTACATGGGGCCACAATTTTTTCAAAAATTGATCTTCGTTCAGGATACCATCAAATTCGTGTCCAACCTGATGATGTCTATAAAACTGCCTTTCGCACACATTCAGGCCGTTATGAGTTTCACATAATGCCTTTTGGACTCACCAATGCGCCATCCTCATTTCAAGGCGCCATGAATGATCTTTTCAGGCCATACCTTTGAAAATTTGTCTTAGAGTTCTTTGACGATATTCTAATCTATAGTCCTGACCCTCAAACACACCAACAACACCTACAAACAGTCCTCCATCTTCTTTCTGTCAATTCTTTTTTTGCTAATCCAAAGAAATGTTTATTTGGTCAACACCAAGTTGGTTTTCTGGGTCATGTGATTTCTCAAGATGGAGTAGCCATGGATTCTGAAAAAATATCTACCGTGCTGGAATGGCATGTTCCAAAGAATGTCAAGGAACTTCGCGGTTTCTTAGGTCTCACAGATTATTGTAGGCGCTTTGTTAAGAACTATGGGATCATTACTCGTCCTTTAACAGAATTGACCAAGAAAGATGTTTTTACCTGGCATGACAAAGTAGAGCAGATTTTCCAAAATCTTAAAGAGGATCTTGACATCAGAACCAATGCTTCATCTTCCAGATTTCACTCAACAGTTTACAGTTGAGTGTGATGCTCCATCTGATGGAGTTGGGGCTATTTTACTGCAACAGTGTCATCCAGTAGCCTATTTCAGTAAGGGATTGTCCTTTTCTAGTCGCATTAAATCTACTTATGATCGTGAATTGTTGGCTTTGGTCCTTGCATTGCAAAAATGGAAGCATTATCTTTTGGGTCGGCATTTCATTGTCACTACTGACCATTGTAGCCTAAAGCATCAGCGGGTGACTACTGTTGAACAACAACGCTTGTTATTTAAATTATTGCCTTTTGATTTCTATTGTCTATAAGTCAGGAAGTGAAAACAACGGAGTTGATGCCTTATCTCATCGCCCTCAACATGCTGATTTTTTTTCTTTGGTGACGCCTATTCCATTAGATTTCAGTGATTTGATAGAAGCAATTGAAGTTGATCCATATACTAAGTAGATTCGAGATGAACTTTCTTCTGATCCGTCAATTCATCCTGATTTCTCGTTGTCTACTAACCATCTTTACTACAAATCTCGGCTGGTTATTCTTGATTATCCTGAACTCAAAGCCAAGATTTTAGCAGTCCCATGATTCTCCAACAGGAGGGCACGGAGGTTACTTGAAAACTCTCAAAAGGGTAGCTGCAATTTTTTCTGGCCTTGTTTGAAGAATGATGTTAAGTCGTTTGTCCAGAATTGTTTGATATGCCAGCAACATAAATATGAAATATTAGCTCCAGCTGGTCTCTTACAACCTTTACCCGTTCCTAACAGAATTTGGGAGGATATTTCCCTTCATTTAATTGTTGGGCTTCCTCCTTCTAATGGCTTTGATACTATTCTTGTGGTGGTTGACAGGTTTAGCAAATATAGCCATTTTCTTGCTTTATCTCATCCCTTTACTGCTAAAACAGTGACTAGGGTTTTCTGTAAGGAAATTGTCAGGTTGCATGGTTTACCTCGCTCCATTCTTTCAGATCGTGATGTTGTCTTCACAAGTATTTTTTGGCAGGAACTTTTTCGCCTTAGTCGCACTCGTCTCCATATGGGTACTTCCTATCATCCCCAATCTGACGGTCAACCAGAGGTGGTCAATCAATGCCTTGAAACTTACTTACGTTGTTTTGCTCATGACAAGCCCAAATCATGGCTTCAATATCTATCTTGGGCAGAATATTCTTTCAACAGTGGATACCATTCTTCAGCCAACATGACTCCTTTCCATATTGTGTATGGGAGAGAACCACCACTCTTGCATCCCTTTGTTCATGGAGGAACTAAAATTGCTAAACTTGAACAGCAGCTCGTGGAACGAGATCAAATGTTAGAGGTACTACGCTCCAATCTCATGAAGGCCCAATCCAAAATGAAGTTTCAAGTTGATTCCAAGCGGCGTGACTTGTCTTTTAATGTGGGTGATGCTGTTTTCCTTCGTTTGCGACCTTATCGGCAGAAGAGTTTAGCCAAATGTCTTAATGAGAAGCTTTCACCTCGATATTTTGGACCATACAAAATTGTTCGCCGAGTTGGTCCTGTTTCTTATGAATTGCAGCTTCCTGAAACATACAAGGTATATCCTATTTTTCATGTCTCATTGCTTCGTCCAGCTCGTGGTTGTACTGATATTGCTTCCCCTCCACCCTTACCACTATCGGGTGAATTGAATTGATGGTGGAACCTGAAAAAGTTTTATTGCATCGTTGGGTGAAAGAGTCAGGAGTGCCAACTCTGGAATTACTTATTCAATGGAGGCGTCGACCTGTTGAAGAGGCTAGTTGGGAAGAATATGACTTGCTTGCTGTTCAATTTCCTTTGTTCTGCCTTGAGGACAAGGCATCTTTTTTCTTTTTCTTTTTTTTTTGGGGGGGGTGCATTGATACCAACCAACCTCTCAAAACGAACTTTAGAAGAAAATATCGACAAAAGAATAAAGAGTTGAATTCTGGATGAACAACTGCTACAGCAGTTGTCTAGCAACTGTTCCCTTGACTTGCTACAGCAGTTGGTCTAGCCGTTATTATTCCTAGTTTGTAGTTTATAGTGTTGGTCTTATCCTTTTATGTTCTCTATATATATGTAATTAGGGTTAGTTATTTGTATTATGTAATTAAGAATCAAAACTACTATTTTCTAGAGTCATGTCCCTCTCCATACGGACAACTTTATTGGTTTAATTGTGTTTAAGATACTTGCACAAACTATTGCCAGTAAATCTACTTGCTTTGTTCTATTCCTTCAGTTCTGTACTTCTGGTTACTATCACATTACAGTGTAGGTAGATGTCTAACTGTCTCAGCATCCTTTCCATATAAAGGACATATGTTGCACAGTGGAATTCCCCACTTTGTCACATTGTCGGGAGTCAAAACAGCCTCTTTAATAAAAAGTCAAGTGGAACATGCCACTTTGTGTGGCACTTTGGCTTTCCATATGTGCTTCCAAGCCCACTTAATAATTTGAGCTAGGGTTTGGTTTGTCAGCGTGTATCCCTCTTTCACCTTATATATGCCCTTGCTATGCCCATTCCACCAGAAGCAATCCTCTCCTCTCTGTAGTCCTTGAAAGTTCTCCAACAACTTGTACAATTCCGTCCCCAATCATTTAAATGTTTTCTGAAGACCACATACCAGCCTAGTTGTGTCCACATTTCAGCAATTGTAGAAGAAAAATGTCAGGGAATAAGCCTAGTAAACTATCAGGACCCATCCATTTGTCTAAAAAAACGAGTCTTGTTGCCATTGTGAACCTTGATAGTAGATTGACTTTTAAGGAATGGCCAGAAGAGCTGACGGATCTCCAAAGACTAACACCATAAGGGGTAGTGACTTCTTTAGTTGCCCAATTGTCCAGCTCCCCATTATTTGTTCTTTATGACATTACACCATAAAGCTTGAGCCTTCTGTGGGTAGATCCATAGCATTGCACCTTAAGAGCTTTGCTCTGGCACTTAAGGTTCTTGATGCCTAATCCACCTTGCCTTTTGCTTCTGTTAATATTCTTCCATTTGACCAGGTGGTAGCCTTTCTTCTCCTTGTTGCCTTGCCACAGAAAACGTCCCCTGATTTTATTCAACCTTTGAACCACTTCCTGAGGTATATGAAGTAGGAACAACATGTGAGTTGGTAGAGCATCTCGGACAGAGTTTATCAAAGTTAGTCTACCTCCCAGTGAAAAATATTGTGATCTCCATCTAGAAAATTCTCCAAAACTGGGTTCCAGATATCTATGGATCATGACTTTGCTCCAAGATATATAGATGGCAATCTGCCCACCACTCCTCCCAGAATCTGTGATAGGTGCTCCATATTGGAGACCAAATTAATTGGAAAAAGGTAACTCTTATACCAGTTTATATGTAGACCAGAAATGGCTTCAAAATATACCAATATCAACCTCAGTATTGACAAGTTTCATCAGCATATCGAAGATGGGTGATCTCTGAACTGCTCTCACTGTCTTTGGCAACTTCAAATCCCTGCATCCATCTTCCCATTTTAGCAATATTTAACATATTTTGTAGACCCTCCATTGCTATGATCCCCCTGTCTAATCCCTCTATGTACACTGAAGGTAATTCAGTGAGATAACGGGGAAGGTCAAATCCTCCACAATCAAAGGAGAGACATAGCATAATCTGGGAGGATTTATGTCAGTCTAAAAAAGAATGGCCACAAGAATACAGTTCTGACCATGAGCTAATGGCAAATGCAACTCAGGCACACCACCAAATATTTTGTTTTTAGAATGAAAAAGGAAAATCTTTTGGTGGTGCAAGTGGCATTAGCTGACCAGTAAAAGTTAATTTTCCAAGTAATATTTCTCTTTCACATGTACATTATATAGATATAATGCCAGTCTTGAAATTAACAGGTTGAAGATAGGATTAGCAGACCTAAGTATTGATGACTCATGAGAGAGTCACATTGTCTCTTGTTTCTCTCAGATTTTTTCTATTTCAAGATTGCCTCACTTATTTAGGAATGCCTCTTGGAGACGGTACTAGATCTACTGCTTTTGGGTTTCTGTCCATTCTCAACTGCCTGTAAGCCTCGTCTCCAGTCTCTAATATGAAATAATGGAAGTTTCATCCACCAGCGAATCATTATGTTATATCCGATAAGAATTCTGAATTAATATCACTGAATATTTTTGAAAATGGTAATTGTTGTAATATCACTGAATATATTTTTTGATAAAGTAATACCACTGAATATTTCTTTATCATTTGCGAGAGCTGTTTTAGCATCGTATGGATAAATTCTCAAGTAACTTTGTCCACCTAGTGTTTTTTTGTCTCCGCTAAGTTTTGAAGCTGAAACCTCAGGGTTCTCAACCACTTCCTGTAATTCTTTGTTCAGGAATTTCAAGAAGCTTTGGTAAGAACTGGACTGAGAGTTGGAAGTATTTATGATTTTTGATCTTTTGCCTTTCCTACTCTACATTAGAAGGCAGCTCTCCAACTTCTTCTATCAAATTTCTGGCATCGTTTATTTATTTATTTATTTATTTATTTTTATAAGAAAGAAATGCCAAGTTTCTTGCTTTATCTAAACAGGACTCTGTTTTTGGTGGTCAAAACCCAAGCAGGAAGGATTATCCAGAGGAAAATTGAAGGTGCATATCATATATAACTTTCTCAAACATTAATATTTCCTTGTTATTATACGCCAAAAAGAAAAGGAAAGAGAGGCAAGAAAAAGATATAAACAAAAAGAGATATACTTACTTCTAACATCCAACAGTAACAAGTAACAACTACTGTTAATTTGCAGTACTTGAATCTTGTAGCCAAAGCATTTTTTCCATCAATTAGAGAATTTATTCGCACGGAATTATGGTATGGGATCATAGAGACAAACATGTAATAAGATCTATAGAGAAGTAAGATATCAAGTAGAAAAATACTAAGCGTTACTACGTACTTTAACGTGCTGAGAAAATACATGACTGAAAATAAGGGAAAAATGGCATTTTACCGAAGGGAAACTTAGCCATATAGCACAAACCATACTTGAACCAAGATTATAATTAACAATACAAGTAAATCGAGGAATCAAGAGTTCATCACCTAATGCAACCCCACTCACCTGTTCCAGTTGTTCCTGTAGACGCTTAAGGACGCGCTTGATTACAGATATAACTGCTACTTCACGAATCTGATCCCAGTAGGTTGACCCAATTTTAGGGGAATTACCAGGGTAAATCTCTGACAACATAATTTGTGCCTGCATGCACCCAAGTTGAATTGTAACCATAACAGGATAAGCTCTTAATTTCAACTAGACACAGGAATGTGGAGAACACGGGAATATAAATGTTTATTCATTTCAATAGAGGTAGATATCAAAGACTAGCTAGAGATTGAGTCGACATCCAGGCCTCCAGTTGGGGCAGAAGCCTTTATACATGAGTCTTAACAATCCACACAGAACTAGTTTTTTGCATTCTTAGTATAAAAGGATCACCCACATAATCTTAGTCAGAAGGAATCTTAATGACTGGGAAATTGTATTCCTAGTCTAAAACTGCACTACACTACTGAGGGCTACCATCTCAGATATCAGGAGTTTTCAAGACTTGTTTATCTCTTTTAAAAGGAAACGTAGATTGATGGTTACTTACACATGCTTCAACACGCCCCACCCCCCCTGTTTTACCCCAAACCCGACCACTCCAACTGGGATTTACATCCCAGAGGAGTCTTCTCCATAAAAAGATGATATCCTAACCTCATTAGTCCCCACCCCTCCCCACCCCTTCCGTTTATCTGAGCTTGGAAGACCATTTGGAACGGCAAAGCACCTTGCAAGGTCAAATATTTTGTTCGGATTGTGGCTAATGGAAAATGCATCATCCTTGATAACTTATGAGGGAGAGAGCACCCATTTTCGTAATAGATGCATTTTTTGTGAGGAAGAAGCAGAAGAAATCAACCATCTCTTCATCCATTGCAAAATCTCTAGTCAACTGTGGAATTTGGTATTCAACATTTTGGTATTAATTGGTGTATGACGAGATCTTTTTCGGAGTTTCTGCCTGCATGGCAAAGAAATGGAATTACTAAACCACTCCTTCCCATCTGGTACAACATTCCTGCAGCCATATGTCGGGTTAATTGGAAGAATGGAACACTAGAATTTTTGAAGACCAGAATGATATTGTACTTCAACTCAATAAAACTCGACTTTCTGATTTGAGTACATTCCATGTAATGCCACACATCAATAAAATTTACCTTACTAAAAAGGATCACCTAACTAAGATCTAATATTTCCAGTGCGTAATCCCATAAAGTGAGGCCTGGGGAGGGTAGATTGTACACAGACCTTAAACCTACCTTGGATAGAGAGGTTGTATCTGCTAGACCCTCGGCTCGATAATAAAGTGATTAGAGGAGAAAAATAACAAAGAGCTATAACAAAATAAGATAAAAAACTAAGCACTGGAGAGTTGCATTTGAAAATATGAGAATTAATAAGAGAAAATAGTCAAATGACCCCCCAACCTATTACCGGATTCTCAACTACACAATTATACTTCATGGAGGTCCTATGACCACCACCCCCGAAACCATTTAAAAGTGAAATTAATTATGTCCTAAAACGTCATAACCAATCATGTGTCGTGTGGTGAAACACATGCGCTTGACATGAATATTTCACCATTTATTCGCTTTTTAAAAAAAAATTATCTCCAACAAAAAATTTCATTACTGTCAAAAAGGTTGTGGCTAGAACTACACTCGCCAAGATGAACACCCATCTCTAACCTGGCTCCATCATTGAACCATGGCCCTGATACCATGTGAGAAATATAGGAAAAAAATATTATTGAATTATAGTTGTCTACATTATTAGAGAGAGACCCTATTTATAGACACTACAATAGACACCTTTTCCAACTAGGACACTGCAATACAATCATTTTCTAAGTAGGACATTATATATTATTCCTATTACTATTACTATTACTATTCCTATTTCTATTCCAAGTAGGATTGTATATACCTATTACTATTCTAACAAAAGGAATGAGATGTTATGAAGGAAAGGTTAGTAGCTCACAAATGATCAAGATGAGATGTCTTAGTCTTTTGTATTTTTGGTGTAAGCAAGATTTAGTGGGGGAAGTAGATAGCTTAGTGGAGTTTATAGGCCAATTGTAAATTTTTGAAAGTTTGTTTTGGATTTTGAGAATGAAGGCACCCCCTGGAGGCTGAGTTATCAAAGGTGCGCTTAAGCCCTGAAGCGAGGCTCAAAACGTGTTGAGCGCTTCGCCTCGCTTTATGTGTGCTTCAGTGTCGTCATCAAGGTTCTAAGACAAACTTTTCCTTGTCAGTGAGCCTCTTATGAAGAAGTGACACTAAACAATTGATATTTCATTTTATCATAATCTTTTTTCATCTTCTTTGGTCATACATTTGTCATTCATGTTTATAATTATTAGTCTTGAACTAAACATATACATTTGTAATTTTTTCTCCCTTTGCTACTTTTTTCATTAAAAGCCCACACTTTATTTGCGCTTTGCGCTTAAAGCCCCTACGAACCTTAGAGCTTTTTTGCGCTTTTCGCCTTTGATAACACTGCCTGGGCGTTTGTAAATCCCTCCTCATCAGCTTCTTGATGAGTTCTTTTGTGTGAATACAAAGTTACCTATTTCAAAAAATAAAAAGATAAAGGATCACCAGACAACATGAGTCATTGGTGAATCGGGTTATGTCCACTTGGAAAGATACTTTATAATCATCATGGATTAGCAAGGAGGTCAACCCCAACCAAGAAATAAGAAACAGCAAAGACATAGAAATGATGACCAAACTAGAATAAAAGCAATCGTAGAACTGAAATGAATTGTACTATGCAATACTAAGCACAGTTGTGGTACATACCTGACTTAAAAGCTTACAGGATATGCTTGAAGATTTTGCAGAAGTTGCAGCTATATCAATGCACAGGAGAATCTTAAAAGAAAAGGCAAACATATCAGCATACAACTTCATCCATGAAAAACGAGTAGGCATGATGACATGCATAAAAACATGAAAATGGGGGGAAAGAGACCGAGAAGAGGGACAGGATGTCTTACAGCTGGTAGAGGACCTAGCTGAGCACGTAAAGAAGAGAAATCCAATTCTTGGACCGGAGAGGTTCCATCAGCAGCACGGCAAACAGCATCTTCAACCTTACAAAAAAAGTGACAAACATATTTTTAAAATGTCTACAAGTTGAAAGTTGTCTCAATTACGCATAAAATAAATCCACTTAGTTGACAACCATCCTCATTCAACAAACACACTAACACCATGACAAAATTAAATAGGATTATCTGAGCGGAGGATTGTATCAAAACAAATGTTTCTGCAATTGAAGATAAAATAGGAAGTCTTGATATTGTAAAGAATCCTTATTGAATTGATATTTATCCACATTGGTCAGTAGTTTACCGGAGTGTTGTTGCAGTTAATATTACAGCTGCTTCTGGAACCATATGAAGCACTAGTCATGATAAATAAAAATGTATTTTCTATACCAACTTAAGTTTTTAGATGAGATGGTCACACAACTCAACTTTGGTATCCGGGCAAAGCAAAAGTCGTGAGTTCGAGTCTCACTGCTACCCAATGTATAAAAGAATTTCCACATGCATGAACCATTAAATAAAACTAGGTCGCAGGTGAGGCGGCGTGTTGAAGACATAATTAAACAAACAAAATTGTGCACTCTCTAACAAAAAATAGATAAGATGACTACACATTTTAACACCCATCACCCATTATCCAAGTTGAAAAGCATAGTCAATCCTTTTAACTCTGAACTTCAGGATCTTAAAAGATTCCCACCACATGAAGAGCATATCATATCAAGAATCTTAAGCTCACAGAACTGATAAGTCCCTGTTCATTATTTTTTTAAACAAAAGAAGACTGGTGATAAATAATTCATGCAGATTATTGAAATTGAGTGAAAGCATCACTTCCTGGATTCACATCAGATCCGGCATGGAAAAACTTTTAAAAAATAAAGAAATGTCAGATCCTTGGAATCCAACATGGGAAACTTATGATACATGTACACTGTTGTTGGTCACAAAAGAATATGTAGTCCTGAAACAACTGAACCGAAACTAGCATAGATCAATTCTCTTTAGCATTTGTCAGTAAAATACCTGACATCTTGAAAGAATGGGCCTAAAAGTAGCGGAGCAGATATTGAGCATTCATATAGCCAACCAACTAGTTTAGAATTGAAGTGCTTTTTCTGTGGTTGTAATGGCTGTCAAATAATAATGATGATGACAGTGATAACAATAATTGAACTGTGTAATCACCTCATCTAACCGTTAAAGCCATTAGAGAGGGTACACTTCCATTAAACTACATTTCCAATGCCTCCTAATTCTTTTCATAGGCCAAGTACATGGCGGTTCTTTTTTGTGAAAGGTGGCAGCGATAATAAACTAAACTGTGATTAGCTCATCTAAAAGATTAAGTTATTAGGGAACTCATACATGCTCAAAAAATTTATAAAACATAAGTAGTCTTCTAATCTTAATAAAATTGTTTTCTCTCTTCAAAGGCTCGTTATTTCTCTCTGTATGTAATACACTAGGTGGGCACTATCTTTAAAGCATATTCCAAAGAAAAAAAGACACCGGAGCCCCCTTAAACCTATGCAATCGAAAACTTTTAATTTTTGGTGCAAAGGAAAACAGCTTAAAGAAAGCACAATATTGCAAGAATCAAATTCTGAATGGGTCCTTGTACTGTAAACTGCTATAACATTGTTGGAGAATAACCTGCTTGACAGATACAGAAACCTTCGGATCTCATAATCACAAATTGGTCAATTTAGCATCAGTTTTAGTAAGGTGGTCTTAAAAGGAAGCCCAGCATCAACTTGCTTAAAAAAAAATTATAATCCTTGTGTCCGAGTCAACTTACGTGCACCTCGACTAATTCCACGAGATACCTACTATCTCCCACCAGCACAGATACCGGATAACTCTATTGGCCAAGGCTTGGACAGATTGGAAGATCACCTACTATTTTTTGCCTCGGCCAGGAATAATTTATCATGAGACCTCATTATTCTCAACTCACTTCATTGATGACTATGCCAACATGAGACCTCATTATTCTCAACTCACTTCATTGATGACTATGCCAACACCCTTGGGTGTTCAACTTGCTTAATTAACACAAACATTTTGGGGAGACATTAGAAAATATGTGTAAAAGACATAGAAGTTCTGCACAGAATATCAATTTACAGACACACAATCAGCAGATAAGGAACATACAGATGCTCTTCCAAAGGCGCTATCTACCCATTCAGCTAGCTCTAGTGTAGCTTTGTCTTCTGGAGGCAAAGAGAAGCGGTTGACAGCCTCTTCTCCAATATCATACTTTGCCTTTTGCATACAGCTGCATTAACGCAATAGAAAAGATATTGCTTGAATTAAAAATTGGCCGAATATCTATTGGTAGTAAGAGTGCAGATTAATGGGTAGTTTGATAACCTAATGTAACACTTAAACATATAGTTTTGATTTACACATACTACCGGAATGCAATGGAATCAAAGTTGTGATGCATCAGATATCTACCATGTAACTCTTTCCTCAGGGGAAGAACTAAAGTTCTCCTTACAAGATTGGCAGAAACCAATAGCTTTGATCCAGACCCCGAAATTTCTTAAGAACCACTGTATATGTTTAACCCCGTAGACTATCTTAAGTAAAATCAAGATCTATAAACTCAAAATCCTAAGTCCACTTTTGTCTTTCCTAGGACTGCTAAATGCTATAATGAATTTTAAGAAGCAAACTATTCCAATACCTGAATTTGGAATACCCACTTAACTTGGGTTCTAAATGTAATGATAATGGCAAAATGACATGTCAAAGAATCTAAATATCTAACTCAAAACATTAAATAAGGTTTCGTTCTATAACACTAACCTCCCTTGGGGTTTATAATATTACGCCTAATTCCCTTATTTTGATATCTATATCACAATCTGACTAATTTGCCATATCCTTTTGTTAATTTTGTAAACATTCTTTTTAAAGAATTCCATTAGTAAAAACACAATACATAGACTTATTATCATTTGGGAATATACCTTTATATTGCAAGAATATGGTTTTTTTTCTTGCAATAGTTGTATATCTATTTCATAGATGAAACTATCAAGTATCAATCTGGCATTTTCACGTTTTTGCAAGACTGTGCAAGCAGGAATGTAAATGGCCCCTAGGTCGGTGGGACTTCAACCTCATCTCCTTCGTTTTAATCCCAAATTTTCGCCCAAAAACCAGAGAAAATCAGAAATAAAACCCAGAGACTCTCCATGGATGTTGATGTTCTTAGCTCGGAAGCTTAACGAAAGTTTCTCTACGTAGTGAGCATCGTTGTGGTATAATTTACCCCATCGATTATGTGGTGTATCTCAGTAGGTGTTGTGGCAGCATGGTTTTAGCTGTGTATTGAGTTTGTGGCAATGTTTCAAGTGTGTTTAACTGGTAAGAACCATCTTTTAGCGGTTTACAGCTACCTTAGACCCCGAATAGTAATTTACGGTGGAAATTTGTACCGATTGTCGGATTGTCGTAGTAATTCTTGTTCTTGTTTGTCGATTGAGCTTACCACTGTAGTAGTGTCGTGGGTGTGCGGGTAGAGATGAGCTTACAGCGTGGAATCATCAAAAAAAAGGTATGTTAGGCTATTTCCTTCTTTCAACATGTTCCCTTAAAGCTTAGGAAAAATATTGAGATGTAGTGATTACATATGGGGCTAGAGCATTACCAATAAGGGTATATTTATTGGATTGTATCTATCAAGTTTATACGGGTCCTGGTAGGTTGTATCGTTTGTTTTTTGTACTTGTCGAGCTTATAGGGGACCGGGTAGGTTATTGTTGATTATTTTTTGTATGATTAGATTCAGGGGCAGGTCAGTTCACACAGATTATTTTTGACTCGCCTACCTGGTTACTTTCAGTAAATTATGATACTTGTTGAATTATTTTGTTGTCTTTCATGCATGGTACGCTATTTCATATTGACGCCCCATTGCTTAGGGGAGCTGCATTCATGCCTGTAGGTCTTGACAAACAGGTACACAGGTTTCCTAAGTAGTGTGGATGAGTTCCAGCAGATTGGTCAGCTCCACTTTTTCTAGAGTTGTTAGATCAAGAGGTTTGTTAGTCTATTGTTATGTATAGCTAATGGGTAGGTCGGGGACCTGTCAAGGCTAAGTATATTACTCTTAGAGGGTTGCAGACTTGGGATTGTGTAGATGTGCGTTGTTGGCCATGTTGGCCTTGTTGTTTTGTCATTTTAGCACAGCGGCTTGTCGGCATTGATCGTATATGTATATATGTGTTCAGGTTATATATTTCTAGATATCATGGTGGCCTCGATGGCACGCATAGCATTAATTGATTATAGACAGCTTGGTGACTTTGATGGCCTGCACAGGATTTAGTTTTTGTTCTATATAAATTGTTGGGATTCGCTGAGTTCACCACATGTTATGTTGACAGGGGGCCTTGTCGGCCGCTGGCTTATTTTTAAGCCGAGATATACTTTTTTGTTTTCTTGATTTTGTGGTTGGTATTACGCTTACAGCTTAGTTGTCCAAGAAGGATCGGCTCGAGGTCAAGAGTCGCACCAGGTACCAGTTGCGTCCCTAAGTTGGGGTGTAACATTTTGTTTCCATTACTCTTGAATTTAACATCAGAAGAAACTAATCTTTTTATTTTTGTTCCCATTTGAATCTGGTCTTCTTACACACACTATCAGATTTCAACCTTCTAGCTTGTCTGCAGCTATTAATTGTAATGAAGTTCCAAAACCACCTCTCATGACCCAGGAAATTTGCCACTAACATTTTGCTTAATTTGATCTAGCGCTGACAAAGGCGCACTTAAGCCCTAAAGTGAAGCTCAAAATGTGTTGGGCGCTTCCCCTCGATTAATGTGTGTTTCAGTGTCGTCATCAAGGTTCTGAAGCATACTTTCCTTGCCAATGAGCCTCTTCCGAAGAGGTGACCCTAAACAATTGACTTTTCACTTTATCATTAAAAAAATCAATTTCTTTGTTCATATATTTGTCATTCATGCTTATAATTATTAGTCTTGAACTAAACATATATATTTGTATTTTGTTTTCTCCCTTTGCATTTTTTATCAATTAAAACCCATGTTTTATTTGTGCTAAGCACTTAAAGTCCCAATAGACCTCAGAGCTTTTATATGCTTGTTTGATTTTGATAACACTGATTTGATCATATTTTGTGGAACCCAGACTTCTAGAATGGCTTGTTCATGCCCAATAAGAAGTGGCAATGCCTCTTCTTCTTCCCAATTTTCTACAGAGATGATTGAATTTTGTTTGGCAAAATCAATCGACCTTTTTCAATTACCCTGCTCTTATCATCATGTCTCTACTGCAGTTTCTGTCGCAACTATCTATGTCGAGTTACCCAATTTGGAACACCTACAATGGTTGCCACTGCTTTTGCAAAACAGTTTGGGTCTACTGCACTTTGTATCTTCGCATGTGATGCAGTATGTATTGGGAAGAGTTCGGAAATTTCGAAGGAAGCATCGCTGAAATAAGCTGATGAATTTGAGCCTTCAAAGTCCTTAAAAATCATATGGGCCGTTAAATCAGGCCCAAGTGAATCAATAAAAGATGACCCCAATCAGGCTCATGGTACTGGCCAGCTTGTTGCCCTCATTTATAAGAACCCTATGCCCCTCGCGTGCCATTTCTCTACACAGCCTTCCATCTATTGAAGAAGTACACCCTACATGGTACTTGTCAGTAGAATCCCTATAAACATGGGATTTATGTACTTCGCAGAAGTAATCCCTTTTTGTCCACTGGAGATAGCTTGACTGGAAACTCATATGCATCGTCTTTTCCAGTGACACCCTCAACTAAATCTGGTGTCATTTCAAATCTTGGTTTGCTTTCTGGTCAAATTGGAATGTTGTAAGTGATTCCACTTAGAGTTATCGACAACTCCCTGGCTCCCTCCGAAAGTTTCTTCCATCATTTAGAACCAGAATTCTCGCCCATTTTAAATGGTTTTTGAGTTCTGTTTTTTTCTTATGTACCCACCCAACCCCCACAAAATTCTCCAAAATCTAGAGAAAAAAAAATCTGTGCCACAAATAGAGAGGAATTCTAACTGATTTAATCCAAGTTTCCTTGACTCAAATGGAGTTCGAGGTGCTCCCCTCCATAGGGTTCCACCATTCTAGTTGAAGTCTGAGCTTTTTCCAGAACCATTGCCCTTGAAGAATTTTCTCAACCATGTATCTATTCAGGAATTCGAATTTAAAACATCTCCATGCATCTCATAGATGTTCACCCCAAATATATCTCTCCAACTTGTTGATGACCATCTCTTTAAACCTTAAGTCTGCCAGTGTGGGTCTTTCATGTGCCTCTTCTCCAAAACTCCCCACTAGACATCTCTTTAAAAGCAAGTGTGGGTCTTTCATGTGCCTCTTCTCCAAAACTCCCCACTAGACATCTCTTTAAAAGCCCATCCTCCAGAGCATCAGTTGTTTCAGAAATGTCAATTTTACCTTTGTTGTTTTTCAGCTCTGCTATTTGAAGGTTCTTGGCCTCAGTAAGTCTCGGAAGGACAGCCTCTGTCAATTTTTTGGAGCATTTAATAAAATTCCATATCTTAAAAACGATGTCATGCATTCAATGCTGATTCAGGAATAATTAGGACTGATCCTCCCCCTCCATTTAAGGACACACTACTCATATATATCCCATGCTCGTTATGCTTTCTGGAAAAAGAAGTGCTCTGAATCCTGCTTTGTGGTTTTCCATCTGCTGACCACTTTCTTATGGTCTGTTGAGGCTTCTTTAAAAGGGAGGCAGATCCATTCCATGATCTTATTACTCATGGTCGATCTCATCATCATCTTACGACTTCTTTCCACCCATTCAAACCACAGAGACTTAAAACCCAGCATAAAATAGATCTTTTTCTGCACCCAAGGGTGTGACCTAGTGGTCAATGAAGTGGTTGAGAATCCTGAGGTCTCAGGTTCAAAACTCAACGAAGGCAAAAACACTAGGTGATTCTTCCCATCTGTCCTAGCCTTGGTGGACAGAGTTAGCTGGTACATGTTGTTGGTGGGAGGTGGGAGGTGGGAGGTATCCCATGGAATAAGTCTAGGTGCACGAGAGCTGGCCCAGACACCACAGTCATCAAAAAAATAAATAGATCTTGTTCTCCCCCATTCTAAAAATGCAGAATATAATATGAGGAAGATCTCATGAAAAGGAGAAGGTAGACTACCGCAGAAGGTGGTTGCCTGAGAAAAGAGAGGAAAAAAGAGATTGCCGGTGGAAGGATATCAGGAAAGGAGCTATCCCCTCCTAGAGGGAAAGAGAGAGAAGGTCCTCAAAAAGAGTGTCTGGCAGCATTTTGTCAAGAGAGGAAGAAAGAGATTGCCGGTGGAAGGATATCAGGAAAGGAGCTATCCCCTCCTAGAGGGAAGGAGAGAGAAGGTCCTCAAAAAGAGTGTCTGAGAGCATTTTGTCAACAAAAGACTCTAGGGTACTTCATGTATGCTTTAAATGATATAATTATTTAACATTAGATTATTGAGTTTACATGGTTATATGAGATAGATGGTTTGCTCGATCCTGATTTGGATCATGACAAAAAGCCAAGGCAATATGGTCAATGTATCACCGGGACGATGCAACCCTACACTGAAATGTTAATTCTGCATCGGCCGTCCGTTTATTCAATATCCATCATGCTAAGAATATGGGTATTAGGAAGAATATGCTTTTGTGAGAAGAGATGGTAGGCTTGATACAGATACAGCTGCTTATCACCCATCTTAAAATCAAGCAGTTCAGTTCAACTATACCTGACTTAATTCCCTAGAGCATCAAAGGAATGAAGGCAAGTCATTGATGTGAAGTTGAAACCAGGATTCCAAAGGTATGGCATAAATTAAAACATTTAACCATTACATGAAAGGAAAAACATTTAAGATTAAATACAATTCAGGCTCACAAAGAACTATAAATGCAACAAGAGATAGAACTAGCCAGTAAACAAGAGATACAGGTTGACTATGCAAATTCAAAAAGAGCAGTTTTCCACCATAAATACTTCTAGGTATTAGTAAAATGTCAGATAATCCCACTCTTTCAGAGATAGTTTATAAGGCATCCCGAATATTCAAATTGATGAAGTAAGAGAAGGAATACAGTGAGGACAACAGGAACAGCCATTTTTAAGGTTTTTGACTCAGTTGTCCAGAAAAAAGGACATTTCAAAATGATATGCATCAAATTGGCGATGTAGAAACACCAATACTTACAGGTTTAGCAGTTTCGATGGGGCTGCACGTAGAATAGTAAGAACCTCCCTCCATCTCCACTGTCTTTCCGAGAATGGCAGAAGGCACTGCAAAATTGACAAACGCCATTCCCAATCCTCAATAGATCTTTTCGCATTCATAATTCTCCATTCTATGGCTTCTTTAATACCAGCAGATACGTTTACTTCCCAATTATTTTCCTTCTCTGAGTTTGAAGATGGTAGATACTGCCGTAAAATACTCAACAGTTGCCCTATTAACATTACAACGGTCTTATTTTGTCCATCTTGAGCTGCATCCTCAAATTGTTGCTCCTTAGAGATATTGGATGACTCAGATGAGGTGCTTGATGAAGCACAAGGTGTCAAATTGAGAGAGAGACCATCCATATGCAGAAGAGAGATAATAATGTTCACCATCAATATCTGTGATTGCATGGAAAAACATCCCTTTGTTGTAAGTAATACAAGGATTGATTACAAGAAATAGAAGGGGCAAGACAAATATAGCAAACTTCAAAAATCCTTCCTCCAAATTTAGAAATCAAAAATCAAACCACAGCCACAGCCACACAAAAATCAATTTCTGTTGTTGCAATAATATCACAAATCATTCAATGGAAGTTGTTTTCACTCCCACTTTCTCTCAATTGGAAGAAAGATATTACTAAGACTAGCTTTGTTACCTTCTCCAAAATACTTCTTCCAAACTTATCAATCTCCGGAATTAATAAATTAAGACATAATTTATGTTAAAATCTTGTATCTATTCTAGAATCTTGTAGTTATAGTATAGGATCAATTACTTCATGTAATTATGTGTTCTTTGATTCTCGTCCCTATCTTAGAACATCTAAACTTAACTATTTAAATCCAAATAACTGGAGAAAATATAATCAAGCAGTGTTCTCTATTCTCTCTTCTTTCTCACATAGTATCAGAGCGTTTATGAAATATTAGTCACTATGTATCTACAAGTTATGTCCGGAAGAAATCATGTTAATTTTCTGGCCACTATTTTAAGCCTGTTTTTCCTTAAGAGAGTGTTGCACAACAACCAACAGCATAGATAGAAACGCGATACTCGGGCGAGTAGAACCCAGATGCCACATTGTCACATATGGGAGCAAAAGGGAAAATCTTCCAATGAGATCTAATCATGCACCAACGTGAGAAAAGCCTCCCAGCAACTTTTCAGCAAGCTATTTTCTCCCCTGAGACTCACCTCCTCAATCCAAACCTACCCATCCAGGTATCAATGCATACCAACCATTTTCCTGACCAGGCAATTGCTGTCCGGCAAGTTTCTCTTTATTCTAACAATCCTATCTTTTTTTACAGTTCTTGCTATACTTCCAGCACTTGGGATCATTATAATACTCTGTAAACTGTCTCCTACTACTGATTTGAGGTTGCTTCTTAAAGATTTGATATAATTGTTGAAGTTCCCTGGATACATCACAATGTCACACGAACCGAATGCTTTTGGTTATAAAATCATAGCTTCCAGCAACCTGAACCATTCAATCCCCACAAAACCCTTGATAGGTAATATGAACTACTTATCTTGGTTTTTATCAGTTCAATTATGGTGTAAGGGACAAGGCATTCTAGATCAATTAATTAAACAGTATGAGGATATTGATGAAAAAAGTTAGGAGAAAAGGGAAAAGACTGATGCTCAATTATGCCTGGTGTGGAAGTCTATTTGATTCAAAGTGCATACCTCTGCTTTGTCCTTTCCAAACTTGTTTTTCAGTTTGGAGAAAGGATCATGGTTTATACACAAATGACATCTCTCACTTTTATAATCTGAATTCCCGACTAACCTTTTATTGTTGAATAACCTTAGAAAAGCAGCAATTGATTATATGTATCTACCCATCTTGGACAGGTTCAGGCAGCTATTGAAGAGTTTAATGAATTGATGCCCACTACTACTGGTATTGACACCGCTACTACAAGTATTACAAACAATTGGAGCAATGTCAGAAGATGTTTTCAGTTGACACATATTAGGCTTGATCTTGATATAGTGTGTGACCAAATTTTGGTGAGCCAAACTACTCCTACGATGGATGATCTTTTCTGAAAATCGGTAATGTTTGTACTCCTCAGCATTAAGGACATGTTGGAGACCTCCAAAAAGTTTCAGGACCAAAGAAAAGAAAAACAGAGAGTATTTACGGAGAACCTAACAAATCAACTAACTGTTCTACATCCTCTAGATTATTTTCTGTACACCAAAAATAAAAGTATACAATGCCATTCCACTTCACTTTCTGAATGGAATCAAACCTATCCTCAAAACATCTACTATTTCTTTCTTTCCACACGGTCCATCAAATACATGCTGAGACTATTCTCCACCACTTCTTCTGACTTTTTCTTCCCCATATTCTAATCCAGCAACTCAAAAGATCAGCAGTATGTTCCGCATTGTCCATCTGATTCCTGTTAAGCTCATGAACAAAGACCAAATCTGTGAAGTTGCTTTACAATGTAGGAAAAGGTGACTATTGGTCTCTTTTGCCTCATTACATAGAAAACATTTGGACACAATTTGGAATCCCTTCTTTTTCAAAGCTTCCTCAGTGAGACAAGCCTTCCTAGTCACCAACCAAGAGAAACATTTAACCTTAGAAGGTGCTACGCTTTTCCAGATCTGCTCCCAAGTCCCTGTTTCACATCCTGATGGCTCCCTCACATTATCTTTATGAATTCTGTTCACTGAGAAGATCCCATCAGTTGCATTTTCCATCTGATTGTGTCAGGAGTTGGACCTGTGCCTTTGAAGCTGCTGATTTCTTACAAGAGTAGTGCCAACCTGTTCACTTACCAATCATTCAGATACCTTCTGAAGGTGATCTACATCCTTGAATGGGCCAATTATCTGCCACTATAGCCTCAGGTTGACTGCAGAAAGAAAATAAATCTGGATAGGAAGTCATCAGTGTTGATGGTCCAATCAAACATCTTCTACTGCCATTCCCAACTTATAGCTAATATTAAAAGAAAATTTAGGCCAAAGATTCCTGATTCCAAACTGAAACTTCATAGGTGTTGGTGACTGTATTTGTACACCAATGACTACTTTGCCCATATTTGTTTTGTATCACTTCCTTCTATAATGCTTCTTCTTCCTCCACATACCTCCAAAACCACTTCATCAATAAATAGTCATTCTGAACTTCCAAGTTCCTTAAGTCCAAGTCCCCCTGAGATCTTGTTGAGCTGGACTATTTCCCATTTGACCAAGTGTAGCCCTTTGTCAAAATCCCTTCTCAATTTATCTAGCTTGTTCAGTCCTTCAGTAGGGATAGGAAATAAGGAAATAATATAGGTTGGCAATGTATCTTACACAAAATTCATCAGTGTAAGTCAGCCCCCTAATGACAAATATTGTGTCTTCCATGTTGCTAATTTGTGTCTTTTTAATTATCCCATCCCTTTTCTCCTATGTGGTTTGCGAGTTATTGCAGAGGAGCGGTGGTTTTACCCTGTGCGCACCCAAAGGGTAGCGGTTGTGGGTTTCCTTGTCATAAAAAAAAAAAAATTATCCCATCCCATATCATCAAGTCCTTGTGTTTGTTACTCAAAGCCATGCCCAAATAAACAGTTACAGTTGGTAGTTGGTATGTTCTGCACCCCAAATTTGGACATTCCCTGCATCTATGCTACTTCCTTAATAGTTAACAAAATGGTTTTCCTCAAAATCACACAAGCTTGAAACTGCTTCAAAAATAAAAAGAATCATTCTAATGAGGCTGATCTGTTCTCTGCATATGTATCATCTGCATAGAAAAGATGGCAGATTTCCATGTCCACACCTTCTATGTTGCTCAACTTAAAACCTGTCAGCCACCTATTCTGAATGGCTATCCTCGTCATGTTGTTAAAACCTTCCATAGCTATTATAAACAAAAAGGGTCAGAGAGGGTCACCCTGCCTGAGCAAAAAAAAAACCACAGGTTCTCCATTTATCAAAATAGAGAATCTAACAGTTTTGACACAAAAAACAATCTATTTCAGCCACTCTCTAAAGCCCATCTGACTGGAGATGTTTTGGACAAACTTCCTGTTGACATGATCATATGCCTTTTCTAAATCAAGCTTATACATTATGCCTGGATCATCTCCTCTTAGTCTAGAATTCACACATTCACTAGCTACGAGAGCAACATCCATGATTTGTCTCTCCTTTATGGAAGTCATGATGTAATGTAACAGGAGCCTCACATTACATCAAGTTACCGAAGAAATAGAAAATGATTATCATTTCCCCAAGAAAGATCATCTCATGAGACATTGTCACAAAGTTCATGAGGTCAATTAATCAGATTGTAGATATTTACTAAATTCCTTGCCGGTCTCGGAACATGTTATATATGTAGCAAACTTGGTACATATGATTTGTATGAAACAGGGAATCTTAGTAGTTCATATGGTTGCCTACCTAAACTTTCACCTTGTTGGTGAAAATCTGATTCCCCACATTGTAATCCTCTACCCCATATCCCCTTCCCCTACCCCTAATTTTTTTCAAAATGATTTGTGTGAACCGACTTAAGGAGGAGTGTTAGAATGTTGTAATATTCTAGAATCTTGAAATTATAAGATAGGATTAAACTACACTTACTATAATTATGTATCACTGATCTCTTTCCCTTCTTAAAACATGTTTTAGTTACTTACCCTAATAGCTTGAGAGAATTAGTAAGCAGTGTTCTATCTTCTTTTTCGTCTTTCTCCCAATCCATACATGAACAGGAAATTAATGGCTGTCTCTATAACTTCGATGCAACATGATATGCTCCCTCCACATAGCAAATTGCTTTTCTACCTCTGTATGACGTCATCCTCGCCTTAATTTCAACATAAAAGCAACGAAAAATAAGTCAAACGCTTACTGAGTTGACATTCCTGATATTCTGCTTATATTCTGATTTTGCCACAACCTCATGTAACTGATGTTAATTCAGCCCAAATGCAGACAAACCTGGTGCATCTTAGCTGGAGAAAGATCAGGATCACAAATTGAAGCGTGTCATGGCCAAAAAGGAAGAAATAGGAGAGGGGGCAGCACTTCTGACTACAGATTCTTCTGGGTCTTGCTCGGTGGTCCAGTAATGGGGAAGAAAAGGGGATTATGTCACATTTTATTCCCTGCCCTCTCAACTAGAGAAATATCCAAATATCATACTAGTCAATGAATCATGATAAATCCCCAAGAGCTAGAATGGCACAGTTCTACATGAAACCATTTTCTCCTCTTTTCCCTATATAACCCACACCTATAGTGGATTCCCCTCATACATATTCTCCTCCTCCTAATGGTTGGATTGGTCAGGAAAAAAAGTTGATCAGGTAAAGTATTTCATTAGTAAGAACAAAGCCAACATGGGCATATACAAGTGGTATACCACAAAAGGAGAAACCTACAAAATATATTTTCTCCAAAAGACACCCAATCCTCTACACAAACAGGTTGGATTGGTCAAATATCTCTGGAAATGTCTAGTTTTTTCACAGTTCATAATATAGGAAGGCAGAGGAACAAGGATTTCAGAGGTTTCTCTTTCCACTGCCAATTTATCCTCATTTCCAAGCTTATAGACACTGCTCAGGATATTGACAACATACTTTCTGCTCATTATTTCTCTATCTTCTTTTTTTTTTTTAAATGGTAAGCTTACCTCTATATATCCACAAGTATACTACATCAAAGTGTAGTCTCCCTTAACAAAAGTTGTCACTTTACAGAGTCCTAGTATTCCTAGTTACATCCAGTCAATAGCATTAAAACATCTTTTGTGCTGTCTATGACTACTTGTTTGCACCAAAAATAATAAAAGCGTAATCAGTCTGTCTTGATCTTCTGTATATTTCTCTGTTTGCCTTCAAAACACCTCTGATTCCTCTCTTTCCATATAGTCCACCATATACATGTTGGGACCATTTTCCATCTCTCCTCCTTCACTGCATCGACATCTCTATTCTAGCTTCTTAGCACTTCTTTAATTCTCATAGGTTTCACCCAAAAATAATAAAGGCGTAAGCAGTCTGTCTTGATCTTCTGTATATTTCTCTGTTTGCCTTCAAAACACTTTTGATTCCTCTCTTTCCATATAGTCTACCATACACATGTTAGGACCATTTTCCATCTCTCCTCCTTCACTGCATCAACATCTCTATTCCAGCTTCTTAGCACTTCTTTAATTCTCTCAGGTTTCACCCATATGATCTTCCTCTCTTATGGATGAAATCTGCCACAGCTGGTCTATCCATTTGCAGTGTAAGAAGATATGATTGACCGTCTCAACCTGTTTTTCACACAGGTAGCATCTAGAGCAGAGATTGAATTTCCTCTTGTTCAGGTTCTCGTGAGTGAAGACTGCTTCTTTTTCCTACAGCTAGGTAAAATAGATTACCTTATAAGGCACTTTGGTCTTCCAAATCATTCTCTATCTTTTGACAATCCAAATCTCCTAAACCATTCACTTTACTTCTATAAATTAAAACACCATACCTTCTTTGAATTAACTAAAACATTGGCATAAAGAAACGACATCATATGGTTTGTGATTCAGATCAATTCAATTTAAATTACTCACTTAGAGGGGCTGTCCATTAATTGAGGGATGTTAGCCCACTCCCCAATTAACATCTGCAGACATCACCTATTTGACATGCATGGCAACCTAAGAGATACAGTAAGGAGTTAACCAACATCCTAGGTGAACCATTTGAACATTCGAAAGCAGAACTATGCAAAAAATCAAAGACAAGCATTATAATTTCACATTTTTCTTTACTTTATCAGTGAGAATGAAGTTTAACAATTCTCTACCAGCTTAGTGCCATGATCTTTGCAAACAAGGTCATGTTTTTCATCATACTATAAATTCACTTGCATTAATAACTAAATATGGGCTTGAAATAAAAGGACAGAAGACAAGGATAGAGAAAGAACAACTACATAAAAAAAATTCAGATAGCAGACACCTTGCGGAAAATGTTGTTGATGGCATCAAGATGGTTCTTCAAATCTTTCAGGTAGCACGAATTGATCTGGTCATTTCCTACTCCCTCCCCTATATTCTTTTCCATCTCTCCAAGTGCAAGGACAGCAGATTCCAAAGCATAACGCATGTGCATGAGTTCAATGTCTTCCATCCTACAAAACATACAAATGGAAAAAGCGGGAAAGTGTATGCAGTAAGTTAACCTATTTCATCCATACACATGTAAGCCTTAAAGAGTTTAACCCCATGCTACGAACAAACATAGAATTTTGAATAATCACATTGTAACATTAAGGACATTAATATAAGCTCCATCTGCCAGAAGTAATGCATCGACAAGCACAGCAGCTAATAAATGCAGCATCCCACGTTCACCCAGGGTCCAGGAAAGTGCGCACCCCAAGGGGTGTGTACTACAGCAATCTATCTTGACACAAGCATCAATATATGATAACTTTATCTAACAAATCATGCTTGCCTGCCCAATATTCAGCCGAATCCAAAGTATCTATATGCATGACGTAAATTGTTAAGAAAATGGATGTTGGACCTAACTCAACCCCAAGCTAGTTCATGAGGTGAGAATAGTTCAAGACCATATAAAGAGACAAAATCTCCATCTAACAACTAATGTGGGACAAACTCAACACCCCTCGCACATCAAAGGCTTCCAATTAGAACGTGGACAACATAATGGGGGCCCAGCATTGGGTAAACAATGAATTGGGATGAATTTGACTCTAATACCATGTTAAATTGTGTAATGTCTCATTAAAAATCTTAACTTGTTAGAGAGAATATACTTTTATTTATTTAATTATTTCTTTCAACATAAACATCAAAATTGACCCCAAAGTCAACAACACATTGCAAAAGAGCAAGTCCCCACACCTCCTCCAGGCTGATAGATTGGAAGTAATTGGCTGCATGCTGATCAATTCAATAGCATCTTGAAACTTAATGCTTGGAACCACATCAAATAATACCTAGAAGATGGCAAAATATTATGATCCAAAATATTATGAAACAAGAAACTGAACAATTAAATCAGCAATTACTATGTAGCAAGTAACTGTAAGAAAAATACCATTTTAAGATATATGAAAAGCAAATTCATAATAGAAGCAAAAAAGAGAGAGAGAAAGGAGAAGGAGAGGTGGAGGCAGAGAGAAGAGAGAAGTAATCTGTGCAATCATTTACCAAAAATATACTTTGATGATCTTAAACTTAAATTTTCTCACTCTGATTGGTTCTACTTATTTCTAATTTTCTGGTGAATATAGGCAGTATGATGATCTTTTTAGGGAGGCATGTGAACACGTACCAATTAGCACTTCTCCACCTCATCTCTGGACAAACTACACCCACTCAAATTTTAATGAATCTTCAGAATTTATGGATAATGTTATATCAAGAAGAGAGACAACACTTAACTTGATCCATGCACACAACCTGCAGATGGAACCTCAGCCTCAATGGCAGGCAAGTAATTAAGGCACTGGGTAAATGCAAATGCATTTCAATGAAATGCTCAATCCAAATTTGTAAGTAAAAGATACTTTTAAATATAAAAAAAGCAAAACTATATAGATTTAAACTGAAAAAGGAGGGCACAAAATAACTGAACAGGTGGAACTTAAAACAAGCTGGTTCCCTTCAATTAAGGTTAAAACTTTCCTTCTATAAAAGATACTTCTCTTCCAAAAAAGACAAATCCAGAATCCTGTGAAACACATCAGCAGATCAAACAGTAAAAGTTCTATCGTGGAAGGACAGCATAGAGTTTACCCGCAATGGACTCTGTACAGATAATCTTTCCAGCACAAAATTTTCAACAAAGGGATCCCAATGCGCATCTTCATTTCCTTGCTGCATATACTCTTTACCGGACAACAGTAGCGACGACTTCAAACTCCATGACTTCCCAGAATTCACGCATGCTACAAAAGAAGCAAGATCAAGCTGATAACAAAGGAGATCACAGAGATGTTCAACACAGGACACCTGCCAAAATAAAGGTAGTTTTAGTGAAAACCTACAAACATATCCGCTCATGAAAGCACATAATGCAACTTGCAGAGAAAACATTAGAAAGGAAGTGGGAAAAGGAAACAACAGCCGCCTGCTCCATTCTATCATAACAGAAGCACGGGAAACTACCTCATCTGATCTGTTCCCATAATGTGGAGAGTCTTCCAAACGAAGAACTTGTGATTTACTTGTCCACAGAAGCTGCATCAATTTCCTTCTTAAATCCGTTTTACCAGACAAAAGATCCCAACCAAGGACGGCTAGAAGAGGTTGGAGCCGGGGAAACAGCAAAAGAATCTAAATAGAAAAAAGAATTAAGAGTTTTTATTAGCAAAAAGTAAGAAGTGAGTTAATATCAAAATGAGCCATTATTTTTTCTTTTTCTTTTTTTGAGTAGTATAAGAATGTGCCATTGCTATGCTGAAACCAAAAGAAAGCAGGTTTATATCTGGGATTTCTGAATATAAAGTCAAAAGGTTAACTGTGAACAGTACATTGCTAGCCTCATGCAGTTTCTGCTTTCTCACGGCAGACAGGGCAGTGTCCATGACACATTCCAATAAATGCACGCCATGAACACGAGCATACTGGTACATTTCTCTCATGCAAGAAGTAATAACAGTCTCCAGCAATGAATTTGTGCTGTTTAAAGTTGTCTCAGAATTCAGTTCTTGGATAAAATTTTGGAGATGCTGAAGAGGTAGAGGAATCTGATCACTTTCAGAAGCTTTGACACTCTCAATCTCTTCCAAGAGCATTTCATCATGAATTACCTGTAAATACTCAAGAAGTTAACATTCATTTCCACTTATTAAGGGCGTATTATTAGGTATTTTAAAAAATAAGTACATGGGTTTTGCCCTAGAACTTTGGTCCAGTGGTAAGGGCGTAGGAAATGATGTGTCAGTTAGGCGCATATCACGTGTTTGAAGCTGTCGCACATAAAAACCTAGTATTGAAGTGGAGAAGGGTAAAAGTCGAACCATTATCCATCGAGTTCGGAACTGTGTGCCACACTAGGGAATTTCTGGGTTATCAAAAAGAACATGTGGGTTGTCCGCCCTAAGATAGCTTTGATTTAGACCTTCACTCAGAGCTAGGCGAAATCATACAAAAAAATATACTAGTCGGCAATTTGTTCTTGTAGACAGCAGTTTCCAATTTAGTATTTTTAAAAGTGAAAAATGCAAAATATAATGAAAAGAGTCACAGGGTTAAAGCAAAAGGAAGCGCAAGCTTCTTTATAAAAAAGTTAATTTTATGGATAACACAAAAGATACTATAAATTTAGGAGTTTAGTATTACAACATCGAACATAATTAAAGCTACTGTAATAATAATGATATTAATCTAAGCACAATTAACATTTAACTCCAACAAGGACCCAAAAAAGCTAACTTGATTTGAAGAATTAATTTTCAATTTTAAAGTAGGAAAAATTACTTGAATGGGTACCTTTTAATAAATAATTCCTGATTTTAGTGATAGTTTTTATTTATTACCATTTATAGCTGTGAGAAATATAGGCAAAAAATATTATTGAATTGTTGTTTTTGCATTATTACAGAGAAACCCTATTTATAGACACTACAATAGATACCTTTTCAACTAGGACACTACAATACAATCTTTTTCTAAGTAGGATACTATATACTATTCCTATTACTATTACTATTACTATTTCTATTCCAACTAGGATTGTATATACCTATTACTATCCTAACACTACCCTCGAGCTAGTGCATACAAGTCATATGTATCTAGCTTGTTACAAATGTAATTAACACGAGGACCAATGAGGAGTTTGGTGAGATATCTACAAGTTGATCACTCGATTTCACAAAATTGACTATCGCTCAGTCTTCCCATGAAATACTGGATTTGGTGCATAATGTCAGTCAATCTCAACGTGCTTGGTCTTCTCATGAAATACTAAATTCAAGACTGCCCATTCACACCAGATAGTCGCCTGATTAATGTAAATAAGAGGTTATCCACATTTCGCATGAACTTCTGCACATAAATCACTAGCTAACATATGTAATCATCCTCTTCCTCAAGTATCCATTAGTCAAATCGGCCTCACTATTGTCAACCAAGCAAAGAAGAACATCTTTCTAGGTACCTAGGAATCCACACCAATACATGCAGGAACCCCATGGCCACCTCCCTCGCCAAAAGCTTGTGGTAATTAGGAAAAAATTACACCTGAAGTGAGAGTTGGAGTCCTAGGGAGATCTGGTAAGAAGGAAGCTTTGTGGGAAAAGATTATTGTAGACAAGGATTGAGTTCAAACAACAGTTGAGGGCCAGCCAGATTACTTTGTCATTTCTAATAGCCCTCTTAGGTAGTATAACAGAAGTGCAGGAAGGATTTTTTCAGGATGTTTAGATGTAATGCAGGAAATGGTGCTAGAATCTAAAACAGAGACTAAAGTAAGTGATAGTTCTATAATCAATTTTTAAAAACACAGCCTTCTATAAAGCTTCATTTTCAATAATTCTGGCCAACAGACAGCACATTCTCTCAGTTGATTATGAGTTGTACATTTCGCAATTGATGGTACATTGTCCTTTTTTGTAACTCTTTCTGTTTGTAAGTAGAAACAATCACATTTTCTCATGAATATATATCATACCCTCTTCCCAAATCTAAGAGAGAATAATTATCCTTCTAAGACATCGCAAGGCGTCTAAATTACTCTTGTCAGCCCAATGAACAAGCATTAAAAGTAGAAGTTTTAAAAATTATTGTAGTTAACCTTGTGACCTTGTTAAAGATAATGACTTCAAGTGAAAAAATGGTCGAACGGGTAGTTGATAAGATGCCAAATCAAATTTTAAACAATCTAAATAGTAGTTAGTTTATATTTGATCAAACTGGTAGAAAGAGAAAAAACAAATTCATTAAAGGAAAGATGTCAATTTTTTTGGGACAAACTAAAATGGTTACAAGGTCAACCTTTTTAGAAAAAGAGTAATCAGAGTGATGCTAACTTTGTGTAAAGAATTACCTCTTAAAAAGGATTTTAAACATAACCAAGCATTTAGTAGACCTAATTAGAGCCATGAAGGAGGAAAAAATAGCAACCCAAAGATTCTTGTTTTATGACAATGGTGTTTGGGCCTGCTTTCGTGCACATCGACTAATCCACCGGTTATATACTTTCTCCCACGAGAAAAGGTATTGGCTAAATATTTTTTTTGATGACAAGGGAAACCCGCATCCGCTACCCTTTGGGTGCGCACAGGGTAAAATCCCCGCTCCTATGCAATAGCTCGCAAACCACATAGGAGAGGTACCCGCACTAGGCAAGCCCGGTGCGATGAGCTCGACCCAGTAGGCAAACAAGGTATTGGCTAAATATGTTCACCAAAGTTTGAATAGAAAAGAAAAAAATACCTAATGTGTTTTGTCTTTACTAAAATTTGAACCCTAGTTTCACATGGTCGGTTCCTACTTCATTGACTAGTATGCAACACCTTTGGGTGCAACCAAGCAAACATTTTAAAAGGAAGTACTTTACTAAGAAACTATTAAAAGCAAACAGCATTAAAGTAATCAGATAATTTCAGATATTGTGGGCTGCAAAAGCTTATTTGTGACAATGCCATAAAAAACAACATTCAGCATCGAGCGTACTTTTGGCAAGAATTATCATCACCACCTGTATCATCTTAACAAGAGGAGTACAACGAGATGAAAGTGCTTCCCCATAAACTGACAAGAATTTGTCTCGCATCTCACGCCGGGCATCTCCATAATCATCCTTCCCAGGTAACACCCTTCTGAGTAGATCTTTTGAGACCACACTACATAAAACAGAAACAAGAATATAATAATGAAACAGAGGCAAGAATGGCCAAGGAAAATAAATTGAACACGAAGAAGTAACAAGCACGTCAAACACTATCCATTCAGTCATAATGAAAAGGTGGTTAAAAAAATACTTTTTCCAATTCCTCCATCCACATGATGGCAGAAACACAATATACTTTTCTTTTCTTTTTTTCTTCTAGTACAAGAAAAGCAAGTTGACCATCCATCAAAACAAAAACATGTTGATCTGCATTAGCAGAGGACAGAACGAATAATATTCGAGGCAAAACATATGGTCATGTTCATTAACCAAATCTATATTGCCTGCTCAATCTTAAAATTCAGTGGCATGGCAGATAACACTAAAGAGAACAGTAGTTCTAATAAAAATGGAACTCTTCATTCTCAGAAATGTGCTTAATCCAAAAACAGTATTTATAAAAGCATTCTTAGCAATGAAGTAAATCTTGATCAAACTAATATGTTGATGTACTACTGTCTTTTAATAAGGTAAATAGCTTCGTCAAGCATATCTAAGTCCATCTCTCAGTGTTCGTAAGTATGACTCCCTTCTTCTTATTTTATTGACTTGCTTTCTACTTCAGACCAATCCAAAGATACTTTTTTTATCCAACGAAATTGAAAATTGTGTTCTCCTCAACAATTTTGATTAATATAAAGAGTACAACTCCGTAATAATTTCAAACTCAATGTGATTATCTTTTTTTTTTCACAACAATGTTGTGCAGCCCAGCCTGTGCACATCTTGACCATTTCACCAACTAAGGCTTAGGGCCTTAGGCAGATGAGAAGAAATCACCTAGAGTTTGTCACCTCTGTTAGGATTCTGAACCCTAATCTTCCATAGTTTTCATGCCATTTTTTGACATCTTTTTGGTTTAGAAAATGTAAAGAGTTACAAGGTAGTATTATTTTAAGCTCTAATCCGTTAAATTCAAAGTAGTAATCCATTCAACAATTTAACTCCTAGATCTTAGAGAAAGTCATCCAAGATCAATCAAAATGGATCCAAGATAGTAATAACTTCCTAGAAATACGTTTTAATTTGCTTCACATTTTAATGCAAAATAATTTTCAACAGCCAACTAGGTATGTCATATTTCAGCAATCATAGAACGATGAACTTACGAACCTCAAGTACTAGTCACTTAGCAATTTACTTACTAGGTAATAATGATATTGAGTAAACTTAAAGAATTAAAGCACGAATCTTGTCAAATAACTATGTAAAACCATGATTCTGCATACCGATACTCCTCCTCGTTGATACCATAATTCAAATGTAGAAATCGAATATGCGAAACAGCTCCATCCACATCATTATTCATCAGGCATTCCCTCATAGCTTCCAAATGTGCAGTTTGAATGCATTTTTGCAGCGATTTAAGCACCTTATCCTCAACCTCATTATGTTTTACTACTGTCCTGACTGTAATCGCCATATCCGAATCCTCATTTTCAATCCAACCAACTTGCTTCTCTATATTTAGTGACAAAACATCAAAGATATCTGCATTTTCAAGAAACACTCTCCTCAAACACATCATTTCCTCTTCCTCCACTACAATATCTCCCCCAGTATCTATGGCATCATCCATTTCAATCAAATCCGGCCTCAAGCGCCTCAAACCCATATCAGAAATTTTCACTAAAACCCTCAAACTGTCACCTAAACCCTTCAAATCCTCATCAATGCCCGAAACATCTCCATTTAATTCAACTTCATCGACAGCTTCTGCACCCAATTCCGAACTCGAAATGCTTTCCGAAACCCTTGAAATCACATTTTGTAAGATCAAACAGAACTCAGCCCTTAATTTAAGAGCAGCAGCATCAAACGACCAAAGCTGGGAAGTGGGTTCGTTAAATTGGAGAAGTTCAAGGGTACATAGAAAAGTGAGAAGTGCAGGAGACGGGCAAGATTGAGACCAGATAATCGAATCGAATCTTCCTCCATTTGCAACAATTGTTTGAAGAATGACTCGAGAAAGTTCAGGATTTCGAACACGAAGACTACGTATAGTGGCTCGGAATGGCTCAAATTGAGCTAAAAAAAGATGGTTCGCGCTGACTTTACACAGCAGCTCTGTGTCTTTGTCATCCATTGTTACTTTACAACTAGTTATGGCGATTCATGTGAGTTAGATATGCGAATTGAGATAGAGAAGACTAGGGTTTTTGAGAAGGATTTTTCGCCTGGGAATATTTCATGGATCGGTTACAACGGTTGAAACAACAGGGGAAATGTTTACAAGAAAAACAGAAGGGGAATATATAGGATGCTCGTAAAATTTTGCTGGGAATAAACGCCGTCGTTTAAGAGTGTTCTGATGAAATTCCTTTCGCTGTCCAGTATCCAGCGTATACACTTCTTTTCTAGTAAAACTATTTAAATTGTTTGTGTTTAAACTAAATTATAGTATAGCTTATTATGTAATATAATAAAATTATAACTATATTCTTATACAACTTTTGAATATCGATATCAGATTTTAGTTGCCCTTTTTCAAAGAAAAAACTTTCAGAAATTCTAGTTAATTACTTAGTTACACTGTAGTTTGCAATATTATGTATCTTACCAGATTTTAGTGACTCTAGATACGTCCAAATACATCTATCATTTGAGATACATTGGATCAAAATTATGTGTAATTTGTTCTAGATACATTGTATTCAAGTGGATTCGCATGTATCTAGGTTTCACAATAAATCTCGTTCGCCTCTCTCTCACCTCGTTCACCACTCTCTTATGTATCTAGTATATACAAATCTCACTCTCTATTTTTGTGTATATGATAGCAAAATACGTGTATCTAAGTGTTTTTTTCTTCAATATATGGTAGGAAACTCTTAATTAGTGGTATGAGATGTAATATTTTGAAAGTATATGTAATAAAATATGGTAGTAAAGTATATCTAATTACATAGATTTTTTAGTTGTGACCTCAGTTGACTCCTACATAAAATTAAGACATACTATAATCTATACATGCTAAATCTTTAGATAAATCTATATCAAATTTTGTCAAAGATATATGTTTGTTACTGTGATTAAAAAAAGGCAGAATGGTCTGAGAGACTCTTGTACTTGTCTCATTTTGTCACCTAAGCCCTTCTACTCTTGACTTTGCCAACTGAACCCTCGAACCCACTGAAACTCAACATTCTAAACCCTTTTTTTAACCACTCAGTGGTGTGTGAACTACATCTTGACTTTGCCAACTGTACCCTCAAACCCACTGAAACCCAACATTTTAAACCCTTTTATTGACCACTCAATGGTGTGTGAACTACAAACGCCACACATAGCTTTCCATGTCATTTAAAAATGCCACGTAGGAAATGACATGTTAAAAATAGGCTAATTCTTTTCTTTCAAACGTTTCTTTCCTTTCTTCTTTTCAACTAGACCCTTCTACTCCCTTTAATCCCGATTTACATTGTTGCTCACCGCGATTTTTTTCTATTTTGTGAAGTGTTTGATTTCACTCCATAGTTGTAAGTTTCTTAACTGATTTTCATTCTCTTTGTTTTGCAGTTGTGTTTTTGGTGTTTCATTTTGAATTTTGTTGTTTTGAGTTCGCATTAGGGCTTAGTAGTTGCAGAGGTCGTGGTGTGATTTTAGGGAGGATTTTGGTTTTTTACATGCCAAATAACAAGCCTAATAACAATTGAGTATTATGCATTCAATGGCATTTGTCGTGAATATCTGTTGAATCTAGGGTCTTTTCGTATATGATTTTTTTTAATCAATTGCGTTGGATTTCTTTCTTGTTAGTGGTCCAATTGGATTATATCAGATTATTATAGAGGTTTTTGTTGTATTCCATAAAGAATTAGTTTAAAATTAGGTTTTTTTTTCGATTAGGGTTTTTTGTCAATTAGAGCTTTTTGTCAATCATCTTATTGTATTCTTATGACTTTGCAGGCATGGTAAGAATATGGCTTCAACAATTATTACACTTCAAATGTATTATGGGGGCTATTTTTTATCAGATCCTTAACTCAGGTATGCTAATGAAATTCCTGATCTTGAAAAAATAAGAATTTGTCACACCCCAACCCTAGGTGAGGCGAACAAGTACCATATGAACACATGTTTTATAAGTCACCTATGATAAGAAAGTAAACTACTATTATGCAGATATATTTACTAATAAGAAGCTTCATATACAACACATGTTGACTAGCTGAACCGATACATGTGACAAGTGAAACTATGAATTCAGATGATAGCTTTACAATGTCTACAAAGGCTCTACTGGAATCCATGGTTGTACCACTATGAACTACACATAGTAAAGACTCGGCAAAGCCCCGAATCAACCTGGAGCTCACCAACAACCGTTGAGTATCATGTGTTTCTATTGGGGAGAACTACTAGTTGAGTACATGTACCTGTAGCATGAAATGCAGCGTCCCCAATAAGGGACGTCAGTATGAAAGAATGTACTGAATATGTAAGGCATAATACAACCATATGTAAAATGAGAGCTCAAGTGAAACCAAATACCAGTACATAAGGATTAGAGACCACATTTGCTTTATACTTGTGGAATCGTGTATGTTACATTCTTGTCTTTACCTTTCTTTGCATTATAATATTTATAAGACATATGATACAAATGGCCAGCTGATCAGCAGTAGAAGAGGATGATCCATGCTAGGCATTTTAACCCCTGGGATGATGTTCTCATAATTCCACAAATTGGAATCGGCCCATGCTAGACATTCACCCCTGAGTTGCCACCCTTCTATACCAATTAGGATCGACCCATACTAGGCATTTGCCCCTGGGCTGCCACCCATAATTATACAGATTGCTTCACTTAGATTCTTTAATCTTTGAGATTGTTGTTTTGATGTTCTTAACTCTTTTGAGATTGTTCTTTTGATGATCATAACTCTTTTGAGATTGTTGTTTTGATGATCATAATCATTGTTGAGATTTTGAACTATGGACCAGTAGTATAAGACATATTATGGACTTACGATAATAACAATGACATGGGAAGCAAATGTGACATGAACGTGTAATACTTAGGAGCTTATATGACTCAGTAAGCATTTTGACATCTCAAATTAAAGCATATATCAAGTGAAGACATTTAACATTCAGCCAAGAGATTTGAACTCTATATGATAACCAAATACTCACTAACTAATATCAAATACAAGGTATACGTGAAAGTGGAACCAAGGGAGAATGTGGGCAACTTCAACTTTAGGACGGATACATATTCCAAGTAAGTACATATAAATGTACAATAGAGAAAGTATGGATCTTGTGAGGTAACATTATAGTCCAACACAATGGGAGTAATAACCAATAAAGGGAACATATGAACATGTGAAAAGATGACATATATATATAGATAATTGAAGCAAGTTGGCATGATATGGGCAGATTATATATCCAACATATAAACATATGTACCATGTGTAATCTAGGATCATTTTGATTTATATAAGGGAAATATGTGCCAAGGGTACTTTGACGATGAAACAAGTTTAAACCTTGCATGTTAATACTTGGTAGACTAAGCACGTACATTTAGTAACAAACTCATATTAGAATACTTACTCACTTTACTGCTCTAGGGAGTAGGAACTGCAACTATGGATCAATCACTACCAAGGACACTTAGAAAGCTTACTTTTTGTAATGCAAGTGTTGGATTCATGCCAAAGAAATAAGAAATCGAATAGCCTTACATACCTTATCCTCTGACCAATAGAACTATCACGATTTAGCCTCCCCTTTTAGGTTTTAATCTACAATATAAGTCATGACAAACTAAGATTAGCAGCTATCACACCGTGAGCCACGTAAAACAATAGCTAACATTGACGGATAATAAGCTCATACATCCCTTAAAATAATGTGTATCTTCACACCCTCCTTCTCTGCCCAATACATACATTATATATCCTTTTTCAAGATGCATCAATAACAATACCCATAAAACAGACTCAAATATTCTTTATCATACAACCAATTATTGAACTCACCACCCCCTTGAGTTCTTTATAACAGCACACCCATAATTCATCACCCAAACTCATACATAAGGAGGAAGAAAATGGAGCAGTCACATTACCTCAATTTCTACAACTTTTCCTTATAACTTGAATTTCTCTAGAACTTCAACTTCCCTTCACACTTAAACCATAGGAGAAGAGAAAAGTATCTTAGTAACCAAGGAAGTAAGCAGTAGCTTCTGGAAATATTATGCCTTTATACCTATACTTGTGCATGAATAACATGTTTTCCTAATCATCCATGGGAGAATTAAGCTAAATCCATAAGTGTTTTCACTTATCTTGTCTTGTAGAGATGAGGGTTTCTTCAAGAATCCTAGAAGAACTTTAAGGCTGTTGTTTATCCTTACGAGAAAAGAGAGAAAGAGTTGGAGTTAATCCTCAATAATGTGTGTTAAAATGAGTGAGAATAGCAGCCAATATATCTTTATATTGAGCTTTCTTCACCTTTAAGAATATCCATTAAAAAGTTTCATTTTCAGCCACTAATTGGTCAAGTAGGTGATGCACATGCTTATGTACATCAAGCAGCTCAAAAAGTCAAATTAGGTGATACACTTACTTGCTTTCACTTGGGCTTAAATATTGGGCCTTGACAGATTTGGTTGTTGGGCTTAAATTTCATTTTCCTTTTATTTAACTTAGTTTAGGCCTCAAATGAGTCCATTAGCATAGGCCCAAATCTGATCCATAAACCTTGGCCTTTTTTACTAGATCCATATAGCTCAAGTAGGTGATGCACCTACTTGGTCCTTTGGACTGGTCAATATGTCAAAGTAGGTGATTCACCTACTAACTTAGTTAAGTCAAGCAAGAAGCTCACTTATTTTATTCCATTTTCTAAATATTAATCCCTTTTGCTTTAACCTAGCACTTAACTTTCAACTTTAAGCTCAATTACCACCTTACTGTCTCAAGTTTAAATACTCTCGTTGGAGTTAACTTGCAGTACAGATGCTAAAACGTGCAAGGCATCACATCACCTTCCGAGCTAGTTTAACCCAACGCTAATCATATAAGAAACATGGTCCCTCGCCTATACTATAAAGCTATGTCAAGTATCACAAGAATAGAACAAGCATATGCATAATACGGGTTTTTACATACACGTAAAATATGGGGTGTTACAAAATCGATATGGATAAGCTTCATATTATGTTTTTTCATAAATTAAATAGAGAATTGGGAGTTGAAAAAGTTGAAATCATTGGGTGCAAAGTTAACAAAAGAGGTGGTTTTTATACGTTGAAAAGTGATGTTGATGTGTTGAGATTTATTAACAACTTAAAGGGTGGGGACTTTGTTGATGTGTAGGTGGTACATCAAATTAGTACTCCTTTAATTGTTGAGGATCCTACTGAGGTGCAAATTGCCCAATTGCTTACTCCTAAAAAAGGTAAGCCCCTCCCCCCCCACCTACTGTTATAAATATTAAGGCTGATGTGTCTTCCCCTCAACCATCTGATAAAAATGATACAAATATAAAAGAAGATCAGCAACTTAGGGTAGACAAGGGTAAGAATAAGGAGGTTGTTGCTCCTGAGGTTTCTTTAGAAGACTTAGATGAAGATGAATGTCAAGGTCAAGGTCAAGGTAATGACTTTTCTTCCTACCACCTTTATACATATGATGAATCTGATATAGATGTAAATGCTAAACAATCTGATTCTGAGTCACTTTATGATGTTGATGAGAACATTGATGACTTAAGTGACTTGGATTTTGAGTTTGTTGAAGCTAGGAAGTCAAACATTCAAGAACAAGCTAATAAAGAGAAGGCTGCTAGAATAAATGTAAATGAGATACCTTCTAGTCATGTAGGTATAGATGCTGGTTTTGAAGATATTTATAAGAATAAGAGGGGAAGATATGAAGAAAAATTGGGTAGGGATGACCTGTATTTTGATAGCTCAGATCCTGACAGTGATATTAGTGAGGATGAAGGGGATCCTGTTGATTCTAATGAGGTTGTATATCCACCAGCTAGGAATTCAAGTACAAAGGTCTATTTTGACCCAACTACCAAATTATTTTTATTTCTGTTGTATATGGTTTTTGTGAATAATGTTCAGTTTAGAGAAACACTACAGACTTACTCTATTCAGAAAGGTGTGAACATTAAACTTAAACCTAATGAAAAGGAGAGGATCAGGGCAAAGTGTAATAAGTAGGGTTGTTCTTGGCATATTCTTGGAAGTATTGAGGGTAATACTGGAAATTTTATTGTGAAGACATTTTCATGTCCATAAGTGTTTCAAAAGAACAAAGAAACAAGTTGTGTACTCCAAACTAGATTTGTAAGACTTACAAAGACGGAATCATGAGTGAGCCTAGCATTAGACTCCATTAGATTTAAGGCTTGGTAAAAAAGGAATATGGATTGTATGTTAGTAAAACAAGTTGTAGAAGAGCAAAAATGAAAGTCATGAATGAGCATATGGGTGATTTCATAGAGAAATTTGCTAGATTGTATGACTATGTTGAGGAGTTGAAGTCTACAAATCTAGGAATTGATGTGGTTGTTAGGACATCCAAGAATACAATTCCTGGAAAAGAGGTATTCCAAGGGATTTATATTTGTCTTGGAGCATTAAAAAGTGGTTGGATGGAGGGGTGTAGAAGGATAATTGGTTTTGATGGTGCATTTCTGAAAGGTGTATGTAGAGGTGAACTGTTGTCTTGCATTTCCAAGGATGGATAGCATGGGCGGTAGTTAATAAAGAATCCAAGGACACATGGTCTTGGTTTATCTAGTGCATCAAACATGATTTGGAACTGACACAAACTGAAGGTGAAGGATTGACAGTTATGTCTAATATGCAGAAGGTATGAGAACACTTTGTAGTCGTTTTTTTACTTTTCTATAGCAATTTATATATTACACTTATGTTCCTATTATTTTTCCTTGGCTCGTAACCTAGCACTTGTTGATTTATTGTCAAATTCTGAGATTAGATTGTGTGCTAGACATATATGGGCCAACTGGAGAAGGTATGAAGGGGTGAAGAAAGGAGGAAAAAGTTTTGGCAGGTTGCCAGAGCTCCATTTGAAGTTCATTTACAATCAAAATTTGATGAAATGAGTTTGTTGGGAGAAAGTATTGTGAAAGCTTTGTTAAAGTACAATAAAAATGCATGGTGTAGGGCATTATTCAAGGAACATAGCAAGTGTGACATAGTTGAGAATAATCTGTGTGAGACATTCAATAGTTGGATCTTGGCAGCTAGGTTCAAATCAATCATCACAATGTTAGAGAAAATTAGAGTCAAAGTCATGCAAATAATGACTCAAATGAGGGAGTTTTCTGAAAAATGGATAGCTGATGTGTCACCTATGGCAATGCAAATTCTTACTGGGAATGCTGAACATGCAGCTATATGTAAGGTTAAATTTAATGGAGATAATGGCTATGAGATTCAACATTCACCATATAAACATATTGTTAATCTCAAATAGAAAGTGTATAGTTGTAGGTCATGTTAACCGAAGGGAATTCCTTGTGCACATGCAATTACTGCAATGCATTACAAGGATCTAGATGTTGAGTCATTTGTTGATCACTGGTACAAGAAGGAAACATATTTGAAGGCCTACTATAATGACCCTAAAGGTCATTTTTGGAAATTTTCATAAAATGACCGTTTTACCCCTCCCTATAGTTGCCCCGAGTCCTAATTGTTGTATTTTCGAAGTTGGTTTGAAGGAAAATTGATGAAAAATTGAGTTTTTGGGAAGTTGAGTTTTTAAGAGTTAAAGTTTGGTTAAAAGTGCTATTTCGAGTCATTTGGAGTTTCGAGACTTGAATCGAATTTCCGTCGATTTCAGCAGTTTTAGAATGTTGAAACGGGTCTATGAGAACTTACGGAGTCGAATTTGGAGTTAAAACGAAGATTTGAGGTCCTAAGTTGCAAAAATTGTGAAATTTTGATCAAGAGTTGACTTTGGTCAACAAACGAGGTTTCGGTGCTCGAAATGGAATTCCGAGGGCACCGTTGGATTCAAGGGGTGATTCTAAGTCTAGAATGAGTCTTGGTTGAATTTTTAGAGTCCCCGAGTGCGTTTCGAGTTTTTGAGCCTACAGTTAGTTT
>NC_064291.1:43272854-43323389 GCF_019186545.1 Solanum stenotomum | reverse complement strand
ATGAGGATATACTGTTGGTTCTGGCTGTTGAATATGATCTGTTTAGTATAGGTTGATTGGTTTGCTGCTTGATTGAAGTTTCGGTGGTTCGGTTGGGATTGAAAGGAGTTGTTTGTAGCTGCTACTTTTGCTTAGTTTAGAGTTACTTGCGAGTACCTGTGTTTTTGGTACTCACCCTTGCTTCTACACAATTGTGTAGGTTGACAGCTCTCTCTCAGATTCGGCTTAGTAGTTTCTTTAGCAGATTGAACTTCGGGACATACTCGAGAGGTAGCGGTTCATTTTAGACGTGCCTTGAGTTATCTTAACTTTCAGTTTTGTTCTATTCGAGAACTATACTCTGAGACTTGTATATTTTTATTCGAATTCTGTATTTAGAGGTTTGTACATGTGACGACCAAATTCTGGGTAGTGTTAAGTCTTAATTAAAGTCTTTCGCTTATTTATTATCTTTTATTCTCATATTTCTACTTCTCTATCGTTGTGGTTGGGTTAGGCTGACGTGTCCGGTGGGAAATGAACACGTGCCATCACATCCGGATTTGGGGTGTGACACCTACAGTAAGTTCATTGAACCTATGACAAACATGAAGATGTGGCCCAATAGCACAAGCCCATCCATTGAGCCACCTGAAATCACTCCTATGCCAGGAATACCAAGGAAAAAAAGGGTCTAAATATAGTGATGAGCCTAGTAAGAAAGAAATTTGGAAAGGCTATAAGGAAGGGGAGGAAAATGAAATGTTCTTTGTGCAGTAATTTTGGACATAACAAGAAAGAATGTCTAATTGCTGTAAGTTTTGCTTTAACTTCTTCAACTTTGTTAATGAAATTTGTTTTTATCAATACTTCTTAATTCAGTTTGGAAAAATTTTGTATGTAGAAAAATGGCTATACTACTGGAACTGCAAGAACTGCTACAGGTAGAAGTGGTGGTGCAACTACTTCAGCAGCTTCTACAGATGTAACTGGTGGTGCTACTGGTGGAAGTGATGGTGCAACTACTTCAGCAGCTTCTACAGGTGTAACTGGTGGTGCTACTACTAAAAGACCAGCCACTACTTTAGCAGCTTCTGGAGGTGTTACTACTGCTGCAACAACTACTGGTGGAAATGCTGTAAATATTTCTATAAATTTTGCAAGTGTTGCTCAACCAACAAGTCAATTTAGTACTCAACAATCAACTACTAGTGTTGGTGGCTCAAAGAAGAGTAGCAAAGTTAAAAGAGGTGGTGCAAATCCCGGATATAAGAGGCCAAGAACAGAGAAGCCAGTAACAATTGATTTTGGTGTGCTATTTGGAGCAAATGGTAGTGTGATTGAGAGGGTAAGTATTATCATTTAAGTCCTTTAGTTTGATTCTATAGAATCTCTCTAACTAATATCATTATTGCCTTTTAACAGTCTGGAACTACTAATAAAGTGTTACATTGTGCACCATTGAAGAGTTCAGTGCCTATCAATATCGATCTTGGTTACAAACCCAATGGACTAAGGTGGAAGGGTGGAGTTGCAGTTACTCAAAGGCAGTTACAAGAACAAAGTTACAAGCGAGCCACTTAGTCTACACCGAGCACTCAAGACACATAATATTTCATAGTAAAGACTCATGTTTTACCTAGATAAATTCTCAATGACATTGTCTATGATACTTTCCACTATTAACTTAATTTTTAATTGTTGTGTTAACTTGCTATGACAAACAAGTTATTTTTGCTTATAATTTGCTATGGTAATTATAAGTCTTATTCTGGATATTTTCATACATTATATTACATTATCATAGTACTCAAATGAACAAATCATCAATACATCTTAAATACAAAAGATAGAAACCAAATAACAACAATCACAAGAACACTGATATCAATACTAATGCTCGATCTCCTCTATCTACCATGTCTTCCATGATTTCCATGCCTTCCATGATCAACATTTGTTGATTGATTCTTCATGTAGTATTGTTCTTGGTATGTAGGATCAGCCATATCAGTCCATCGGAAAAATCCACATCCATTACCATTTGAGTATTTTTGACAGCCCCAAAACATTCTTCCTGGTTTTGTTGATGTTCTTGACATCTTAAGTTCAGTATGAAGCCCACAATAGCAAAAACAAACAGTCATTGTGAAGAACAAAAAAATTAACGAGTAAGAAAAAGGCGAGAAAAATAAAAGATAGACAAAAAATCCCTGATCAATTGTGGAGAAGAAGAAGAAATTCAGAGTGAAGAATTTTGGAGAGACATAAACGAGTGAGAAAGAGAAGAAATTTTGAATATTTGAAGAATAAATTAGGGGAATTTGAGGAAGATGGCCAAAAATGACCGTTATTGACTTTTTAAAAGCATCTCACGCTCCTAAAGTGGGTGTAACTTCCTTCTCAATGTCCGGATGAACATGCATTCTTTTCTCTATAGTATGGTAGAGTATGGTAGACTTATAACTAATCTAATCGGATTTTGTCCGGATCCCACTCTTCTTACGAAAAAAGGGAAGGACAAGGATATTTATGCACTTGAACTACTTTTGCCACATGGGATGACAGGTCAAAAAAAGGGGGTTTAAAATATTGGGTTTCAGTGAGGTCGAGGATTCAGCTGGCAAAGTCAGGAGTAGAAGGGCTCAGGTGACAAAATGAGACAAGTACAAGGACCTCCAAACCATTCTGCCTTTAAAAAATAAAAATAAAATCACCTTATTTGTCTTATCGTATGGTGTCAATTATGTCCTCATTCTCCTCTATCTCTCTTTTGTGGCTTACTACTCATATATAAATTCTTACAAAGCAAGAATTAATATTACATGATTCTCTGTATTATCATTTGATCACAATTATTACATGGCTTTCTTTGTCTTGTTTTTGGGGTCTCCCTCTATTAAGACATAAAATTTGTTGATAGTTGAAACCCCCCGAGCCTCTTATTGTTATCGTATACGATTTTTATGTTTTGTCTTATTTTCATCTTCCGTATAGTCTGCATTTTCCGACTCCTTTCTTATTCTTTTTGTTTCTTAAAATTTTTGGCTATTTTTCTTTGTTTTATCCCTTTTATTTTTTGTGATTTTTATTTTTATTCATTTTTCTTGTCTTCTTCCTCTTTGATTTCCCTTAGTTTTCTTCACTATATTTTTCTCTCTATTCAGCAATTTTTTTGCTCTCGACTTTGATATAGTTCTGGATGAATAACATAACATTGTTGTTCATTACGACTCTTGCATATAATCATATTTGATTCTAATTCACTTTTCCATAATTTTTTCATTTTACATTAATTTTTTGTAGGGTAATTCACTTTTACTTTTACTCTGGCACAACTGGATCTTATCCGATACTATATGATAATCATGTCAATTTGTAAAGTTTTTCAATGATCGTTACTAATGAGGAAACTGATTTCTTTTTTTAAAAAAATGGTTGGCGAAGAGGAAAATAATGTGCAATTAATGTGGTAGTCTCTTTTCCTAGATCAAACAACATACTTAATTTTAATATTCACATAAAATAGGTCTAATTGTGACGTGTTATTGTAACAAGGTAGGTTTATTGATAGTTAATCAATATAATATTTACGAAGTGTGGCTTAAACCAGAACATACTTATTACTCGAAAAGGTTATATTGCACTTCCCTTAGTCTTCATAAACCTTGTGTTTTTAGGTCAATCATATGAGAATTTTCTAATAATAACACGATGTAAATTTTCATTTAGTATCATCTGATCTACTTATTCCTCATCCCCTATATGGGTTCTCCATGCAGGAAGACAATTGATTTTGTCATACCCCGAGCCTACACCCTAGACGTGGCTGGCACTCGAGAACCATTGTTGGTCCCCAAGCGAATCCTTGGCCAGGATGACTACTTAGCAGAAGATTTACTCAAGCGATAAAAGACTAAACATGAATTTTTGAACATTTAAACTCAAAGTAAATACTCAACTCAAATTGTCTGTAAAATACACAACAGTACAAGTATAATAGTTTGCAAAAAAAAATTTCAAGGAAGAAAATACATACTAAAAGACTCATCAACTCTATCTATCTATGAAACCTCTAATGTTTAAGATAGTGTTGGGACAAGACCCATGACGCCTCGAAACAACTAAATTGAAAGTAAATGTGAACTCCTTTGAAATATAAGGAGGCTAACCAAAAGCTAACTAGAGTGTAGAGTGATCTCAATGAAACGGTTGTTGATGATCCTGAACACCTGTATCTGCATCATAAAAGGATGCAGATCGAATGACATTTGTACATTTGAATGTACGAGTATGTAATATAGCCGAAGCGAAAATAACTGAATGAAAGAACTGCAATAGGTAAAACATGAACTCAACTAAATGTAAAGGATTAAAGAAATGGAATCATTTAAACTTTACAGAAACACTTACTCATCTCTAAAACTTAACATAATAAGTGATATATAAAAATGCACCTTAACTCTATTTGGGAGATTCTTTAACCGAAAACCATCACTATAAGCTACGTGATGATACAACGTCTCGCTCATGCTGCCAGAACTGTCATATACCTTGACGGGGTATAGACCATCTCAACTAAGTGGATCCACTAAACTATGCTTAAATGCAATAAGGAGTCATCTAAAAAATATGAACCTTTACCCATGTTGGCATACATGGTTTATGAGAATTTTGAGTACTCATCCCCATATCGGTGCTCAGTACTACTTTCAATAATATATATATTCATGCTCAAATGTATAAAACATATTCTTTCTCTAGTTTGAGATAATTGCTCAAACTATCCTCTTAAAAGAGGTATATGTTCTGAAATATCTCTGAACTCATAAACTCGTTTAGAAATCGAAGTTTCTTTTTTGTCAAAATAATACTCTTTTTTCTCTCATGTAAAAATGAAACATTTGGGAAATACTTAGTTCCCTTATACTTTTTCTCAAACTCATCTTTACTTCCTCAAAAACTCAGTTTTAAACACATTTGTTGGCTTTAAAAGATTCTCAAAATATATTACTCAAAATAGGGTTCATGTTGAAATACAGACATGAACGAATCAACTCAAGGATCTCAATAATAATATAGAAAACTCAGAACTCAACGAGCTACTCATCTTAAAAATACTCAATTCATAGGGTTCATTTTGAAATATAGACATGAACAAATCAACTCAAGAATTTCAATGCATAACATATAACAATTCAATAATTAGGAATAGAATTTCAAAAAGAATAGGAACTCAAGAACTCAAAAATCAACTCAATAAAAACTCTTGAACTTTTCTAAACTCACTTTAGTTTTGAACTCACACTAAGACAAGTGATTATGATATGTAGGAATTCTCAAGGGTAAATGGAGCCAATATGAGCTAATACGGGGAAGAGAAATGTAACCACAACTTCAAGGAACACGTGCCGGATGAAACAAGGAAAGATTGACCCAGAACTCCTTGGCGTACTGCTGGCGCATCGCCTCAGAGACTGAACTTCAAAAGTCAGGCCATGGTGTACTGCTAACGCATTGCGCCAGGCCCTCAACTTCAAAAGTTAGGCCTTGGCGCTATCATGGAGCGCCGCCCCGGGTCCTTCCCCAGGACCCTGACGAATTTTCAAGCTTAAATTAGGATCCCAACTTAGTTTAGAATTGAGAAATTTCTCCTAAAATCTTCTTTATTCTCAAACCCAACACAAATACATGAGAATTTTCATGCAATTCCGTTGGAAACATAACCTTACTAAAGATTCTCAAAACAAAAGAATCAAAAGCCTCAATTTTTAAAAAGTTGAACTCAATTTCAAGAACTATGAATGGATCCTTTAGATATAATGATTTCTTGACTAAATTGAGATGTAGGGCTCATGGACGAACAAGTACAACACTGTGAAAAGCCTTACATACCTGAAAAGAACAATGGTTCTTGGCGAAAATCGCTGGAAACTTGAAGACACTTGAAACCTAATTTTTTCTCCTCGTAGAACTTTGCCGTACTTCCTTTAAGTGATAAAGAACGTGAAAAGATTGTTTAAAGTTGATTAGACCCTTATTTGGGTGAAGAAAAATGTGACTTAGGTTTAGAAGGGATGGGAAAAGACCAAACTACCCCTCTAAAAATGATTGAGGTGCCTTAAAAGAGAGGCTTCACGAACATGGGCATAACTTTTTATTTTGAGATCGAAATTAAGCAAACTTGATGGATTTGGAAAGAGGACTCAAAAACCTTTAATTTGATAGGTCACGAGCCATCTAATTTTGTATGTGCTAAGAGATATGATCGTTTGAAGTTAACCCAAGTAAAATCTCATATGGAAACTCAATTGTTATGGAAGCTTTCAACTCAACTCTGTGCTAAGGGATTCTAGTGACCTTAATTTATATCCAAAACCATTCCCACACTAAAGAATTGACCTTAACACCTAAGAACAATTAAGAATCACTCGGTACAATCTTATTTACAAATGAAAAATGGTTCGAGTCTTAACTTAGAAATTTTTGGGATGTTACAGATTTTGGGGCCAATTTCAAATATATACAATAAAATAATTAATTTACATCAAACATAGTCATGTTTTATTTACATAAAAATAGTCAAAAGTCATAGGAAATATACATTGATTATACAATACAACTTGTCAAAAGTTATAAAAACTATAAGCTGACTATAATATATAACTTATTTATACATGAACTATACACTAACTATACATTATGATAAACTCAAAAAACTGAATATAGTTGTCACTCCCTGATCTTATACCATGGACGTGGCCGGCACTCGAGAACCATTGTTGGTCCCCAAACAAACTCTTGACATGGCTGACTCTTTAGCGGAAGACTTAACCAAGCAATATGCAGTTTTAAACAAAATTCGATCATTTAAACTCAAAGTCAATACTCAACTCAAACATCTAAAAATACTCAATGTAATAAACATAATAGTTGTAAAACAGTTTAATAAAAACTCTGAGGACATCTCGAATCTAACTATCTATGCCTCTAATAGTAAGGTAGGTGTCGGGACAAGACCTATAACATCTCAAAGTTACTAAATTGAAAGTAAATGTGAAGTCCACTTGAATACAAGGAGACTCACCAAAAGCTATCAGAAGTGCAAAGTGATCTCAATGAAACACGTGTTGATGATCCTGAACACCTGATCTGCATCATGAAAAAATGCATGTCGGATGATATCAGTACATTGAATGTACGAGTATGTAATATAGTCGAGGTGAAACAACTAAAAGAAATGATTGTAATAGATAAAGATATACTCAAGCTGAATGTGAAGAAATAAAGGAACAAAATCATTTAAAACTTTATAAGTACTTACTCATTCTCTGAAACTCAACATAATAAGTGATATAGCAAAAATACACTTTTAACTCTATTTGGGAGATTCTCTAACCTACAATAGTCACTATGAGCTATGTGATTATACAACGTATTGTCCACACTGCCAGAACTGTCATAAAAAGTATAATCATTTACCCAGGTGGCAGACATGGTTTATGGGCATTTTGAGTTATCTGAATTCATCCTCATATCGGTACTCAATGCTACTCCCAATAATATACTCATGCTCAAATGTATATATACTATTTCTATGTTTTGAGGTAATTCCTCAAAATAACTTCTTAAAAGATGTAACAACTCTGAAATATTTCTGAACTCATAAATTCTTTTTAGAAATCAAAGTTTCTCTTTTCTCACTGTAAAAATGATACATTTGGAAATACTTAGTTCCCTTATACTCTTTCTCAATCATGTATAAAACTCTTCTCAAAACTCATATTTGCTTTCTCAGAAAATTAGTTTAAGACCATTGTTTGGTTAAAAAGGTTTCTCAATAAATGCTCAATTATAACTCAACAATAGGGTTCATGCTTAAAAATAGACATGAACAATCAACTCAAAATCTCAATGCAAGATATAACAACTCAATAATTAAGAAATAGAATTCAAAACTCATAACGAAACTCATCTAAAAAAAATTCAAAACTAAGGATGTGACCCTAGATTTTTCTTTACTGATAGAAAGTAGATGTAGGGCATGAGGACGAAGTCAGTCCATAACTATGATAGCCTTACATACCTAGAAAGAACAAAGTTCTTGGCGAAATCGACGAAATTCGAAGAACGCTAGAAAACTCTACTTTTTCTCCTCTTGAATCCTTGCTCTAAGTCTTTGAAGTGTTAAATAACGTAAAAAAATGTTTTATCACTATTTAGACCCTTAATTAGGTTAAAAAAAGTCATGGTTCAGGCTTAGAAAGGGTGGGAAAAGACTAAACTATCCTTCTTAAAAACTGACAAAAATATTCTATGAATCCATCTATGATTCGTGGTTTGTTCTACGGACCATAGATCCCATCCGTGGAACTTATATTGAATTTTAAGGCTCAACATTTCATTCTATGAGACCCATATAAGTTTCTACAGACCGTAGAATGAATTCGTAGGAATCGAATCTCAAAATTCAAACTCTCTAAAGTTTTTGACGGTTGACAATACGAGTCATAGATCAATCTACGACCCGTAAAATGTATCCGTAGTTCACAGACTCAGTAAACTCTAATATGACAGTCTATGGTAAAACAGTCATAACTTTTTACTCCGAACTTGAAATGGGGTAAACTTGGTGGCGTTGAAAAGAGGACTCAAAGACCTTCACTTTGATAGGTTATCAACCACATAATTCATTATTTTCTGGGAGATATGATCGTTTGAAGTTGACCTAAGTAGAATCTTATGTCAAAACTTAATGGGTAAGGAAACTTTCAACTCAACTTTGTGTTAGGGGTTCTTGTGACCTTAGTCATATCCAAATCCATTCCAACACTTAAGAATTGACATTTACACATATGAGCAATTTAAGAATCACCCGATACAATTTTACATGCAAATAAAAAATGATTCAGGCCTTAGATTAGAAATTTTCTGTGTGTTACAATAGCTTAACTATATATGAAGTATACATTGACTATAACATGAAATATATATTAACTAATCAATTTTGATCAACTCAAAATCACCTCTAAATAGTCTCAAATTTTACATATGAAATTCTCTCGATGTTTTGAGTCTTTCAATATATAATTCATTCAAAATGACTCACGTTTGGAGCATGTCAAATTTTAAAGAATAAGAGAAAAGAAGAAGAAAAAAGAAGAAAAATCCCAATGCATATGACAAAAAGAAGAAGAACGCATATACTTTTATGGTAGAAATAAGAAGAAGAAGAACACAAATGACTGAAAGAAGAAGAGGAACACATATGACAAAAAAAGAAGAAGAAGGAGAAAAACGCAGATGGAATTCTCTTGATGTTTCGAGTCTTTCAATATATAATTCACTCAAAATGACTCACGTTTGGAGCATGTCAAGTTTTAAAGAATAAGAGAAAAGAAGAAGAAAAAGCCTAATGCATATGACAAAAAGAAGAAGAACGCATATATTTTTTTATGGTAGAAAAAAGAAGAAGAACACAGATGACAGAAAGAAGAAGAGGAACACATATAACAAAAAAAAGAAAAAGAAGGAGAAAAACGCTGATGGAAGCAAAGGGATCGGACTTTCACTTCGGCTGCAAGAAATAAGGTCGAATGATCATTTTTTGTAAATTTAATAAATTGGGATAAAAATATGATATGTAAAATTTATGGACTAACATTTTGTATAATTTACCCTTGATTTTTTTTTATAATCGAGAAATTCGTATGTGGTCCGTCCTTTGAACCAAACACAGTCTTCTAAATTCGGTAGATAATGGGCCTACCCCTCTCTCTTTCTCCACTTAAATACCGAGTTTCGAATTTACCCTTGATGTTATTGGGATAAATTTAATTGTAATGAATATTGAACACAAGTTTAATGCGAAAGATATTGTTGATATAAATTTTTATAAAGGTTGTGTTTGGAGGCTATCCGGAGGCCACCATGGCCATAGCCACTGACAAAGGTAGGCAAATTACAATAGTTTTATCGACCACAAGTATTGATTAAAATTATGAGTTTCCGTGTTTAGTTAGAATTATTCTTAATTAATTTAATTAAAAATATTCTAAATTTGAAAACACAACATTAATAATTTTTTATAATATTAGGTACAAATTTACAATTATTTAATATTATATTTAAAATATCAATATGTATCTTCAATACCTAGTAAAATTTTATAATTTTTTTCATATAGACTTTTTCTCTATCTCGAACGTCTAATTGTTGATTAAATTTTTATATTTACAATGTAAAAAATCTAATTATGTAAGTATATTTGTGCAATCAAATAGTACGTAAATAATTACATTGTAATTATGTTAAGATAAACAGATGAATTCTAATGTTTACTTCTGTTGTATAATTTTAATCTATATAATTAGTATCCTAATAATTATATCAAATGAGGTGATTTTCCAATGAGCCTTAAGAAACTATAATAAGGAGATCATTATTATTATTATTTTATAATAAAATACTTTTGATAAAAATTCAAATTTTGAAAGTTCCACCAAATGAGCTTTTAGTAGGAACGCGACGGTTCCGCACCTGTGTCCGAAACCGGACCCGAACAAGGATCCGACCCGTTTGGTAAATAACTTACCCTAAGGTAAAGCAATTAGGCGGGAAAGTTAAATCCCTTAAAGAACATATTTCACACTGCAATACCAATTTTCTCTCAAAATCCGATTTTTTCTCATCAACTTAGCGGTTTCCGACGAAAGAGATATACGTCGTAGACATGGAAATGGTAGACACAGCGCCGGAGCCGACGTCGGAGATAGAACTCGCACGTCGTAAGCTTCGTGAGCGGTGGGAGTTGGCCTCCGTTCTTAATTTTCTCACCGTAAGATTTTAGCATTTCGCAAAAAGTTTAACCTTTTCTTCAGAAATCGCATATCCTATGTACACTTTCTTTGCTTGCTTTTATACATAAAAACAACTTTATATATCTACCTAATGTGGGTGGGTAATTGTACACACGTAAAATAAGTGTGGATATGATGGATCGTTCATTCGTTTTTTACATGCTTGTATATGTACGTTTTTGAGGTGTTTAAGGGTTTTGTGAAATGTGGATATGGTTTTGTGGTTAATACATTTGAGTTTCTGGGGGTATGTGCTGCCATATGTGTGTGTATGTACCGATTCAAATGCATCATACCGATATGGTTCTGACAATTGTGATGAGTTGTAAGATTGGTTATATTAGATTTGTGCCTGCTAAAATAAGTAGTGTTATGGTTTTTGTTCTTTTTTTGTTGTGCATATTATTGGGTTTAATGCAATATTTATTGTATATACTTATAGATTCAAAAAACAACAACGTATCTAGTGTAATCCCACACAAGGGGTCTGGGAGGTAATGTGTACGTAGACCTTACCCCTACTTTGGGAGGTAGAAAGACTTCTTCCAATAGACATTCAGCTAAAAAAGAACAGTTAAGAAATTATTTTATCTTATAGGTAAAATTGAAGTAGGTATTTGATGGTTTTACCCGGCAACTAACAATTACGAATTTATTTTATTAAATGTAAGATTACAAATGTGTTTCGAAGGTTTTGCTCTGCAACTTACAAATAAGAAAGTATTTTAATAAATGTAAGATTACGATGACTATGAAATGTTGACCTGAAAGTGGACATAGTTTTCCATTGAGTGTAAAATTGCATAGATGTATTTGAATTATGTTTAAATGGGTTATGCAAGCTTGCTTTTTCTTTCTGATACTTGTTCATGTACACTAAAGGGCACTCTGCTATTTATACCTTTGTACATCATATAAATGTGTTGTATGCAATTTGAAGGTACTTGAAATTCTTTTAAAATGTTTATAGGTTTTTGAGCCAGTGCTTCAAATCAAATTGAAAATTTCAGCTGAGGAGATAGAAACAGCCCTCATTGAGCCAAATGATAATCTTGCTCAGCTGCATATAATGCTTCTGAAGGTTTGGCTTCTACTTTACTGTTATATTTGTTACTCTTTGTGTATACAGCTATGTTTTTGCGTTGTGATTTCCAACATCTTTTTGATCTAGCAGTAGCCTTTAGTTCTCTAATAGTACTGCAAAGCGACTTTAAAAGAGAGAATGCACTTACAGGATATCAACCATCTTGTCCTCAATATTTTGAGTATCCAGCCAAAAACATATATGGAATTCATGAGCAGCTGCCATGGAAAGAAAATAGACAAGGTTACTTCCCATACCTGGTACACCATTCCGGCAGGCATTTGGTGGACTATTTCAAGGGAAAGGAACCATAGAAGTTTTTAAAGCAAAAATTTTAATGTGATTAGCCTTTATCAGAAGTTTTTACTTTTGTTATCCTTTTGCTGCATGATGGCTTTTGTACCTGATGTAGACACTATTCTTGATTGCGTCAGCTCATTGTTGTTCTTGTGAGGTAAATCCTATGACGATAATACACCACCAGCACCTTCTTAATGCAGGTACACAGCAATGAAAGTTTATCCTTATCCAAAAATCAATGAGTGCTTTATAGAGACCTTAACACTAAGAATAAAGAGTCTGCTGGGATTGACTTTTGGATTTTGACTTATAAGCCAAAAGCCACAAGTTAGGATTTCTAACGTATGGCTTTGGGCTTATTTTTATGATTTTAGCTTAAAACTCTTTTAAATTTACCCAAACACTCGAAAAGGGCTTAAAAAATATTTTGGCTTAAAAGTACTTAAATTAAGTCAATCCACAGGTTCAAAGCCTTTCTTTCATCACCAAATGAAACTGTCTAAGGTGAGGATCCAAGACTGATGGGTGTAGAATCAGGTGGTACTTCTTAATTGATCACAAATTGCTTGTTATCGTGTTGTATTCCTTTTGCAAGATCAGCTTTAGATGGAAAAAATCTAATGAAGGGGGAAATGGAATGTTGGATTTATTCTCCCTGTAAAAAAATAGAAGACAAAGAGAATGAGAAAGTTATGAATCTGTCTGTGATAGAACTGAGCAGTTATAGAATTTAAAGTTGTCCCTGCACGTTAGAAGGAAGTATTGGTGCTGGAACTGGAGGTTCAGCTATAGTTCATTAACTTGGACGGTGCTAAAATTGACTATACTCTTTCTTTTCATTCAGGTTTCTTCCATGTTGACTAATTGTCATTCTTAGTTAAGTTCGTTGATTTCTGTAAATTTTAGCTGCAGCTAACAAGCAAAAAACCTGTTAAATTTTTTAAATGTTACTTATGCTAAGACTTTATAGCCATGAAATCATGGGGTGTCTCAGACTGAGTTATGATGGTGGTTATATTTTTGAGGGATCTTTATGCTATTTGTGTTCAGCATACATCTGTGTATTTTCTTCTTCATGCATGCTTTTAAGATCAATTTGATAGTTTCTGCTATAAATCTAATATTGGACAAAACAATGCAGCAATGATCTTGTTCCAGGAGATACGATAAAGATAAAAATTGATTTCCTAGATTTGTCATTGTCGCCTTTGGGCCAATTTGATATTTTTTCCTGTTATGGGATTGAAAAGATTAGTAAAAAACGGAGCAAATAATCTTGTTCCTTGAGATATTGCACAGGCAAACATGCATTTTCTATCTTCACTGGATGGGTTTGTATAAAATGTCATGCATGTTTGGTGCAAATAGTTTGATTACTAGGCTGGCAGTTTTCCTCTTACATGCAAATCGAGCTCTATATTTTGAGGTTAAGTTTTTCCTTAGAATACCCACCACTAAATAAAATACATGGAAGTAATATTTTGTACTCCAAGATGTTAATTTGATTTGATGAGATCAATACTACTTGATTCCAGTGTTGTCAAAGGTGCCCTTTAAGCACGCTTAAGCCCTGAAGCAAGACACAAAATATGTTGAGCGCTTCGCGTCGCTTAGTGGGCCCTTCACTGTTGTTATTAAAACTCTAAGGCACATTGTTGTTATCAAGACTCTAAGGTGTGCCGTGTGCGTTCCTTTCTAATGAGCATAATACTGAAGAGGCGACGCTATACAATTGATATTTACCTTTATTATAAATTTTTTTTCAATTTCTTTGCCTATATATTTGTCATTCATGCTTATAAGTATTAGTCTTGGACTACACACATATTTGCATTTTTTTCTCCATTTGTACTTTTCTTCATTAAAACCCACACTTTATCTGTTCTTTGTGCTTGAAGACTCTATGTACCTTGGAGCTTTTTGGCTCTTTTGCTTTTGATACCTGATCCCTACAGACATTGTCTTTGCTGACTCAGTATGACATATATCAATAACATGACCTGGGAACTATATCATATGGCAGCTTGGATCATCAAAAAGCAGTTTGCAATTGATACTGCCAATTTCATGACTTTGCATAGCCTGCTGGCATAAATTTTTCATAGACAATGGACTGACACATGAAAGATAATTGATAAATGGGTGCTCTTAGTGGTGATAGTCGATAACATTTTTGCATTCTCAGAGGATAAGATCACTTCATGAAATTATACATATGCTGATCGGCAGTGAAAACTGGCTAGTAACCTTTTCATTTATTGGGAAATAAGCTATATCTTTATCAAAAAAAAAGAAGTTGACTAATAACCAGAGCTTTTGGAAAGAAATAGCTCAAGCAAATCTTTTGAACTTTCTTAGAAGGGAATGTATACTAATAACTTGTATAAAATTTACAAGTTGTCTTGAGAAGGTGAGCAGTGCATTTAGTGTGAGTAACTATGCAAGAAACTCTTGGCTAAGTTTTCTGTCAAAAATATTTGTCATACTTCTGTTTTTGTCCCAAATTGTTGTCCACTTTCCTTGAACTGAACATTCTACTATATTTGAGTAACATAGAAATTTTACAGGGCCCAATTTTATACCTTCAACTTTATCCTCTGTTATGTTCTTTTCCAATGCAAATGTCAAACTACGACTCCACATTTTTCTCACTAATGCTACATTTGTGACAAGTTAAAAGTGGAGTCGAAAAATGGGTTGGAGGGAGTACTCGAAAGTTTTATGTCCCAACTTATTTTCATGTCCAAAATTTCTCTTTGAAAGTTCCCGTTCTACTTTCAAGTTAAAAAAAATTGCATTCCTTTCCTGTTGTAAGATGCACTCTGATTTTATAAACTTGCTAATTATTTTTTCACTTTCTTCTACTAACACGGTTATTTCTCAGGGGATACCTCCTGTGAATAAACTACTGAAGGATTCTGATGGATGGGTGATGGCACTTAGCAAGAAACTTGAAATGTGGTGGCCATGGGTAGGTGATTCTAGCTATTGACTGATATGTGCTTTGATTCAAGAGTGAAGATTTCATTCCACTCCTTTTGGCATTTCATTGCAGGTTGCAGAAGGGAATTTCCCTTTGACTGCGAAAAAAGGGTACCAAATTTCTCCCTGTCCTCCCTCCTTCCCAAAGAAATGAAACTACTCTGATAAGTTTACTTGGATGAAAAATATGTCTTCAACTTTTGTTTTTCATTTTTCAGAGAGGAGATGTCCACATACAAGGCACTCAACCCGACAACTCGCCTGCTTGTCCTTAAAGCACTCTGTGAAATTCGAGCTGATGTATTGCATTTGTGTTTCCCATTCCTTCTTGATTTACTGTGATTTTCTCTAGTGTTCACTCTTCTGCATCAACATGCAGTAACAACAATCAAAAGTTGGATGAAACAATACATGCTGTTGATCTCTCTTTAACATATTAATAAATACTGCTTTTAGTGCTGTTCACAAACATTTTTTTATCTTTTCAGCAAAGTGACACCATATCTTACATTAGTGATGAAACTAAAAATAGAACCGATTCTACTGCTTTCCGCAAAGAGAAGCTTGGGGGCAATGGAAATGAAGTTTCATACTGGTAAGTTCTGAATGCATACCATTAGTCATTAAGTATATGCAAGTATGCTTTTGACAGCTCGACATTTCATGACAGGTATGATGGGAATGAAACTCTTGGTCATAGATTATACAAGGAAGTTTATCAAGTTGAGTCCATGTCAAAAGTAAAGGACAAGAAAAGCATATCAGCAATCACTTCTCAGTGGGAGACACTTGCTACCACTTTTGAAGAATTTCAGAATTTTGTGGTAAGGCCACAGTTCTCTCTTTAATTTAACTGTATTTTGTGGTTAGGCCACAGTTCTTTTAGTTCAACTGTTCAATAGTCATCACATTCCTATTTGATATCAATGATAGGAGAAGTTCTCATCAAGTCAAGTTAAATGGGAAGCTGATGTGGGCAAGGCTGTTGAAGCTCATGCTATTCCTGCTCTTCAGAAAATTCAGAGGGTTAGTATCATTCAGACTGTTTATATGAGTTATCTTATTTCTTTTGGTTCTATTAGCTGAGGTTTCCAAGATAATTTATGCAGATTCTGCTTTCGTCATAAGTTCTTGATGCATATAGGTGTTTTCCTTTTACAGAAGAAAGATAAGGCACAGAAGCGACAACAAAGGCTTGTAGAAAGCTTAAGAAACCTTGCAATTCCTCGTTCTTGCCGGATTCGTAGGCCAGTCAATTACACATGTGGTATATATGAATTTGTTTTGTTAATCAATGTCTTGTGATTCTGATCATTGTGAGTTGTGACATTTGCAATATTAGGGAATTTTATTTTTGAGAAAGAAATAAAATTCCCTAGAATTGCAATTGTCATGTTTCCTGTTTAAAGCATGATTTTAATACATGGGATTGCCTAAATATGAGTTTGATATGATATAAACTTCAAATCATGTTGGAGCATATCAGTGAGACTTTTATATGGGCATGGTACATAAGGAGGGCATGGAGACCTTCGGAAATATTTTCAGCATAATCAGATAGTATATAGTTTCTGAATGATTTTCTTTTTATATTCCATACTGTGGATGCTTATGCAAGTGCAAATTCATCTGCAGATGATTTTGACAGAGCAATCAAAGAGGCCATAGATGTAACAAAGTAAGTCTTGCTAGTATGTCCTTGTTTCTTCATGTCTTGGGTTATTTCGTAGGTACAGAGTTTCTCTGCATGTCACTCAATCAACTGCAGTCATCCGACATAAAGGAAAATCTTACAATAATAGTTGACTAGATTTTAAATGCTGTCAAACTGAGTTTCTGGTGAATGATTGGGCCATTGGAGGTAGCTTGATCTGATTAGGTTGGGGAACTCCCAAAAATTACTAGGATTTGTTGCTGAATCTGTAAGCCCATCACACCTGCAATGTGAATCTAATCACTTTGCCTTACACCACATGATGCCCTGTCATTTGTGGACCTTATTTTGACACTAATTATGACTTTATTATCAATAATTTATTATTGTCCATTGCATCCAATGAAAAGAGTATGACTTAGATTGCCCAAAATTGAATGAACTCATGCTGGAACTTATCCAGACCTACTGAAGTGTTTGATCCCCCTTAACTGCATTCATTTAATTGGCAGTAACCACCCGGTACATAAAGTCTTGTCAACAACAAAAAGAAAGTTGTCAGCATAAACTGTCTACTCAAGCATAAGTAAACACTGTGCAACCACCTATGGTTGCAGTAATGATTGGCAGTTTCCATTTTTCTTATTTTTTTGAAATTCTTCCAATTGTTTTCATGTCAAAGCTTGTTGCGACTTTAAAATCATTTCATCTACATCCTAGCTCTCTTCCATTTGTAGCACAATGAATTTTGTCCATTACTGATAACCTTGGTTTATTGGCAAATAATTTCTGGTTTAGCAAAAGGAAGGCAACTGAAGACCCAACAAGTAAAACTAGACTGAATGAGCATGGCCATAGGAATGAAACCAATTTGCTGGACTCCTCTCCTGCATCTAACTCAATAAGCAGTGATGCAGCAGACAGTGAATCTGAGAGTGACAGGCCTCAAGAAAGCAATGAAGATGTTGATGATACCAGTGATGAGGTTGATGAAGCTGGTAGTGACTCAATGAAGGAAAATGGTCAGTTATACCATAGGCCAAGCAGTTGTCGCCACAGTAAGAGACTTGCTGGAGTGACTGGCTATGCTGTTCCAGAAAGCACTCATATAGGTGCGAAATATAGGTTGAGGCAGAGACCTAGCATTAATACAGCTGCTAAGTCTGTTGTCATTCCTGATTCGGAAGACGAAAATTGATCAAGATGCACTTGCAACAGGAAGGCATGCCATGAGAACTGATCTATGTTTTGGTGCAGTTTCGTCGATTATCCATCCAAACCAAATGAATATAGGTTGGCAAAAGCAAATCAGTTGCTACCACCATAATCATAATTTTGTCCCTGTAGTAATAGCTAGCAACATGACTTCAGAATGTCTGTTAACTTGTGTAAGGCAGCAAGTTCACTTAATGCTTCATTAGTTTTTTGTAAAGTCACTTAAGTCAAGTGCCTATTATGGATTTCATTATGGTCAATATGTTTCTTCTCTGCTTGACAGCACTTGTGCAATCTCAAGAAAAATGAAAGATTACCCGAGGTATCAAGTGTTGTTGCAAATACGAATGCATTCTTTTAAAAGAGAAAAGTACTTCTAGTTAAAACAAACTGTCTGGCACTTGCTAAATTTCAATAAAAATCTTAAGGTAAATAATAATTTACAATCACATCTACAAATTAGCTAAAATCAACTGAAGTAAGCACTTCTTGTACCAATTCAGATTCACATAATTGTAGTTAGCAGAACCTCTTGTCCGCATAATTCAAATGTGATTGGACATTACTATTGAAAACACTTCAATCTTTGAGGTACAGAATATTCAAGTCCGGAGAGCTTTAAGATTTCAGTATGTCAAATTATTGTTCTTTTATGGAACTTTAGGTGAGAAATATTATATTTCATATAAGATTCAAGTAATTTTCTTTTATGGAACTTTAGGTGAGAAATATTATATTTCATATAAGATTCAAGTAATTTTCTTAAAAGGAGCTTTAGGTAAGAAAAATTATATTTTATATAGGATTCAAGTAATTTTCATGTAGAAACTTTTGGCTCCAAAAATATTTCACCTTTGATTTCTTTTTTCCAAAACTATCAGTTTGAAAAGATTTTGAGAAAAGAAGTATAAGTGCAATGAAAATCTAAATTAGAACATAACGTATGTTAGTGAAATAATTTTTGCATCACTGATCAATGTACTCTATTAATCATGAGTTTATATATTACTTTAAGACATATTTATTGATTTATAAAACACATAAATAAATAGAATGTATATTTATTAAAAAGAGTTAAAAGGCAAATTATTAGTAAAAAAGAAGTAACACTTTTAATTTGTAACGGAGTTTTTATATTAATTAAATACATGAAATAAAATACACAACAAGTCAGGATGGCCGAGTGGTCTAAGGCGCCAGACTCAAGTTCTGGTTCTCGTAAGAGAGCGTGGGTTCAAATCCCACTTCTGACATTTTTTATTTTTGCATTTTTCTCCTGTTTTCTTTTCTTGTTTTATTATTTCCATTTTAATTTATGATTCAGCCCACATTACATTTTGCAATTTTTTTTCATGTTTTATTATTTCTATTTTAATTTATGATTCAGCCCACGTAGTGCCGATAAAATGAGCTCATATTTTAGTAATCCGTCCATATTTTAATGGGTTGGGTGAGCGATATTTTACATGGATAAAATATGGGTTGATACCCATATTTAACCCATAAAAATATAGGTAAAATATGGGTAAAGTATAGATTAGTCAAATGGGTTAAGCTTTTAACTTTTATTCATGATATCACTAAAAATATTGTAATTTCTCTTGCTTCTTATGTTCTTCTATAGAATTAATTATTTTTCACTATGATTGAAAAGGTGAAGTCTTTGACCCTCCAAAAAATATATATTTTAAATGTACATTTCTTTTGTTGCTTATAATTATATTTTTTTTATTTGTTTAATTTCATATTGGATAATAAATTCATAGTGTAAAATAAGCAAATCATATATTAGTATTGACATTGCTTAAAGTGCATTAAGCATGTTTTAGTCCTAAAATGCAAATATTCATTTACTTTGAAATTAAAAATATTTTTCCCTTGTTATTACAAATTTAATTTTTTATTGAAAAATTATAGGATTTTTTTGTTTTTTACTTTTATGATACAATAAAACTAAATGAAGCATTTCCAACATTTTTCATCTAAAAAAAGACTAAAATATTTTCTCCATGTTGAATTCTTAAGTAGAGTACTATTTACTCATGAAAATATGGATAAATATGGATAAACTAGATTTTACCCAACCCATTTCTTACCCAATCCATTTTTACCCATATCAAATATGAGCGGGTTGAATTATTACCCATTTTCAACCCACCCAAATTTTACCCAACCCGCCCATTTGCCATCACTAAGCCCACGTTACATTTTATTAGAAGAAAATTTTCTTTGTTCATGTTAAAAGTTTATTTCAATTGTTGAACTCAAATGTCAAACAATGTCGAGTTAATTTCTCAATCATGAAGAAATAAAATGTTATATTCTCGTATAATAACCATTAGTTGAATGGTTATTTAAGAAATTAATATGAAAATATTTTTTCATCCTCAAAATTTATTGACATAATACATAAATGTGCCCATTTGACTTTAGCTCACATTTATGAGCATCAAGTAAATACTTAAACTTGTATAAAATTGAACAAGTAAACACGTGAGTCATATGTGACATAATACATATAAATCGCCATGTAGGATTCCTACTTGCGTATTTATTTAACTTCAAATAAATTTACCTGTCTAAATGTGTATATAAGTTAAATCCAAATTAAAGAAACATATTTATTATGTCAAAAATTATTTATTCACTTTAAGGTCGTTTGATGTGTAGTAAATATGCAATTTCCCGCAAAGTATTGGGGACGTAAGTGTAGTAATACAGAAAGACGAAGATTATAAAATTTATATATACGTAATATATATAAGAAAAGAAATGCAAGCACAACTCGAATACGTAAGAAACAGCTCTGTCACAGATACGAAAAGGATAATAATGGCGACAAGCGGCAGAGATACCCGACGACGTCGTATTGTAGAACGGGGAAATGACCGATTAGCTCTAATTACCGGACGGATCCCAACCCTATCATCGGAAACTGGATCGGAAACGGGATCGGGATCGGAAACTCGCCATTCACACACCGCCTCTTGCCCTACTTGGATAGAAGGAAATCATCTCCCTTCTAACCAATCCTCTCCTGGTACTCTCCTCCTTTCCCCCTTACAATCTGAATTGTTTGCCGCCGTTGGTTAATATTTTGATATCTAAATTTTGTTTCTAGGAGGAATTATTTGCTTTTCCAATTAGAATTTGTAGACTCGAAAACTAGCAATTGATGTATCTGTGCATATATTGGCTCCACTTTTTGCCTGGCTAGTCGTCCTATTGATTATTGGGTTAGGTCAAGGTGGCGATGGTAAGGGTCTCTAGTTCAAATCGTTGAAGTATAGTGTTTTGTTATGTGTACTTTTTCTGAGAAATGAAATTAGTTTATAGCACATCTAGTGAAAAGGTGTTAATATTACTTAGTTTATGTCCAATTTATAAGTTGGTAGTTTGTAAATTTATACTCCTACCATTGATTGGAATGGAATACGTCAGTGTTATTAAAAGCTCTTGCTTTGTCACTTAAAGTGATGAAGCAACATGAACCAACGGAGGATTCATCACATAATGAGAAAGCATCACTCTTTGAAACAATGACTTGCAGAATGTCCCAATGTGAAGTTATTGGTTCTTTAAATTTCAATTTGAAGAGTTGGATTGTTATCTGGATTGTTCTGTATAGGGTGGTGAAATTAGTTATTTTAATTGCAATTTGATTATTGTAGGACTACATTCATAGATGTTCGATTTTTTTTATGTTCTGTAAATGGAGCCTTTCATCTCAAAGAAGTGTGTGCTTTTAATTGCTTTATTGCTTCAAGCCCCATGAGCCTTACTCTTTTCTTTTTGCTGTTTTCGCTTTTGAAAGTAGTGGTTTTCATCATATACTCCTGCCACACGACATAAAAAAATCCCAGTATTCACTCTAGTATGCTACAGGATAGTGCTAAAATGAGGACTTTCACAAGAGGAAGGGAATCTTCTTATAAGGTTTACATATACAGGAATCTTGTTAGTTTTGCTCAATCTTCCCAGATAACCTGATTTGTAAAGGTTCAATTTGAAAATTGATTCGAAGCGCAGCGGAGGCTAAAACACTAGGTGATTTCTTTCCATATGTTCAAGCCTTGATGAATAGAGTTATCTTGGTACCTGTGTTGGTAAGAGGGAGTAGGTACCCCATGGAATTAGTCGAGGTGCACACAAGCTAGTATAGATTCGTTCGCAGCAAAAATACTAAGAAATGTATAAAAAACTATGGTCCAAAGATATATAAGTTCAATAATTGAGAAGCTATCAAAGACATCCAATTAGGGGTGGAGGAGTATTTATCTTTCAGTTTGATATTAATAAAGATAACTGATGGTGAGGTTTCCTTTTAAGGCTGTATAAATGAAGAAGGAGTTTTGAAAATGCATTTAGAGTTGTATCCTTGATTCACAGCTTGACTTAGAAACAATTATAAACCATTGCATGTTTGGAGGCTATGATAGTTAGTATCCACTATCCAGGCTTATAAATCAGAAATTGTGATACTGATAAACCAGTTGAGACTTCCATGTTGGAGGTCTCAAGTTCGAAACCCCTTGGCAGCGAAAGCAAGGGGTGGGTCGAGCTCGTCGCATTGGGCTTGCCTAGTACGGGTAACCTCTTCTATGTGGTTTGCGAACTATTGCATAGGAGCGGGGTTTTTATCCTGTGCACACCCAAAAGGGTAGCGGCTCCGGGTTTCCCTTGTCATCCAAAAAAAGAAAGAAAAAGAGAGGGAGAGAGATCATGACAATTAGACCAGTCTCTTTAGTGATTTCTCCTTGTTGATTTGTTTGAGTTTTTCCTGATGGCTTACATTGATCATAGGGGAAGGCTTTTCGATTCTTGCTTTAAAGAGTCAAAATCAAGGGCTAGCCCAGAACTGCGCCTTTCTCAGCCTCAGGCAATCAGTGTCTGCTGTATCTCCACCCTCGCAACAATATGTCCTGTAGATAACCATGCTCCCAATCATTGAGGAGAAATATCATCATATCATATCTGTGAACTTTCTTTACCACAAAAGTTTTGCATTGATCTGATTATAATGATTTTCAGATCTACGTTAGAGAAGATAAAAAAGAGAATCTAAATACACTTCCCAACCCCATCAGTGCTTAGTAGTTGCTTCCTCACATTCCTACAACATCTTTCTTCTTAGCTTGGAGCCTTGGACTATAAACCTGTCAATGAGTCTGCTAGAGGCCTGCTTAATCAGAAATAAAATGTTGCAAGTCGAAGATCTTGGTCCCCAACTCAGTCTATAATTAAAAATTTTAAGTGACAGAGGTACCACCTGCCCCCATCTCTGGGGTCAGAAAATCTTGCTATAACCTTTTGTTATAAAATTCAATTTTGTTCAATGGGAAGGAAAGAATATCAAAGGTTGGGGTAAGGTCTGCGTACATCCTACCCTCCCCAGGCCCCACTTGTGGGAATGTTGTTGTTGGGAAGGAAAGAATATGTGAGTTTGTTGAGAGTTAAATGTCATGGCGATGTGGTTTATAGTGCTTGTGTTATTAGCGTTACATTGTTTGCTGCTGTTTTTAGTGCCTATAATGTAAGAGTTAGATTGTATTATTTATAGATCCTAGACTTGCTAACAGATATATTCTCTTAGCTCTGGTTTAAAAAGTAGGCATGTGAAGCATGACATTGGTGCTTTCACATTCTTGTTTGTTTCCTTTCTTGAGAGTGCTTGTACTGTTTCAATTAAGGAGAGTCCTTATTATACTGGTCAATCATTTGTTGCTACTTGACATTTTCTATTAAGGAGAGTGCTTATTGTACTTGTCACTCACTTATTGCTACTTCACAGTTTATATTAGTGGGAACGAGGCCGCTAGACCATTGTTGTTTGATGGTGATCATGGAATCGAGCCTGGCGAGCATGAAGAATCTGATGGAAAAAACAGAACAACTCCATTTATGCGAAAATGTGAGTCAAACATTGAAACATCAAGTGCACCTGCCTTGTATCTTGATGACAAAGAGCAATTATTTCCGGATTCATCTGCTGTAAATCCTCCATGCCTTTCTGCTTCTGATGGGGGTCAATTTTCAAAACTGAAGAGCAACTATCACAACATTTTCGCCCCAAATAAAATTAGTTCTGCAATTGCAGCTTCCGAGAGTATCCGCCTCAACTTTTCTCTTGTGGCTGCCATTTTGGTTCTTGTGTCCTATAACAGCCACTTCTTCAAGGTGGTCATATTTTTCAGACCTCTTCTGCTACTGATGTTGACCAACATATCGATTGTTATTGCGCGCCTTCTCGCAGAAGAAGCTGGGTCACAGAGGAATCAAAAAGCAGCGGCAAACGGTGTCCCTGGCGCTGGTATGGTTGATCAAATTGGAAAGGCTCTGGAGCTGGGATTGTTATTGCAAAGGATTATGGGTGCAGTGTTTATGGATTGTAGTATCTACTCAATAACAGTCGTATGTGGCCTTTCAATAGCACAAAAGCTTGGCTGGTAAATTTTTTCCTGGCTGGAGGATTTTAATAATAGCTGTAGCATCTTGATGAATTGTTTTGTCTGTTTTTTCCCCTTGTGTTAGGCTACCTTGTGTTGAGAAACATTTTGCTTCTTTTCCTTAATATATCCCCCCTCCAAAGAAAAACAAAAAACACAGAAGGATGTCCAATTTTTTGTAGCTTCACCCGATGTAGATGTTCTCAAGTTTCTAAAGCATTCTTTTCTTGGACTATCCAATTTTATGTGACATTTTTAGTCTTATTTATATTCTATATTAGGAACAACTTACTTTTCAATTATTTTTTTTATTTACAGCTACAGGTTTATTTTAGAACATAAACAAAAAAAATTACTTTTTCTTTAAAAATGTGCGAATTCAAATGAGGACATATAAATTATGACGGAATGGAGTAATTAATTTTAAATATCTATTTTATTCGTAAATAAAATATTTATAATTATACAAATATCTATAACTTATTTTTAGATAAAAATCTTAATTTTTTTTTTCTCAGTTTTAAATATTTATGTCTGATGCAAGAATAGAATTTGAGAAGGAAACAAGCTACAAACTAAGCTAAGGTAAGAACTAGGCTAAATTAATCTAAGGATCATTTCATTCGTATCTCCCAAATGAGTACATACAAGGTATTTATACAATGCAAAACTGAACCCTAAACAAACAGAAATGACAATACTACCCTAATAAACTAACTTAGGGTCTTAAAGAAATAGGAATAGAAAATTGGGACTAAAATGTAAAGGATGGAAACTATGAACTCCCTTGGTTCAACTTGCAACAATGTCTAATTTATCCACCTTTCACCTAATTTGTGTCCACAGAGTATATTTTCAGGACTGACATTGTTACTTCATAATGTCTACACCCAGAAAGTAAAAAACTATGGGAATCAAAAACAGATAAGAGTTTTTAATTTAAGATGCCTCCATATCACATTTCTGGAATAAAAAAATGTGTTTTATTGAATTTAAGTGATTAATTATCAAAGTGGTGAGTAGAAAAAATTAATTAATAACCTGAATCAAGTACAAGGCCAATCGAGGTCATTCTGCCTAAAACATTCACTTGAAAATGAATGTCATTTCACAAACTTGTCATTTTTTTTTAGCTTATTCAAATATTATATTCCATATAGTATCTTTTTTTTTCCTGAAGATTATTTCTGGTAAAAAAAATAAATCTTTTTGCGTATCTAAATGAATTTAGTAAAACTGGAATCAGATTCCTCCCCAAAAAAAAAAAAATTAAAAAAATGGAGAACCATCCATTCACGTTTCTTCAATTTGCCATGTCACTATTTAATATGGCCCCACAAAGGCCCACTTTCAGACGAAAAGGCGTGTCATCCACGCGACCGCCATAAGCTCGTATATAAAGGCGCTCTTCACCTTCTTCAACTCTCTCAGCACTTAGCAGCCATTGCCAACAAAGAGTGAAGCAAGAAAAAAATGCAATCTTTGCAGCAGAAGGCGTCGGAATGGAGTGGGGTTGACCCGAATGATGCATTCGCCATTGATGAAACCAATCTCTTTGAAAAACTTGGTCTTCAGACTTTCATCAATCTCTCTACCAATTTCTATAACAGGTTCATCCTTCTAATGATTATGTTAAAAAAGAAATGTTTTTTACTGATGGGTTTTCAGTTTCCTTAAATGGGTATTTAACAAAACTTGTTTTTGGTTGAATTGAATTACTCTTTGTATTTTGGGTTGGGCTTTCTGTTTGTGTGTCAATCTGAAGGTAAATGAGGTTCATGTGTCTTGTTGCTTTTGTGTGTGGTGGGTGGGATTAGTAAGGATTTATGATTCATTGATTATATTGACAATTTGGTTCTCTTTTCTTTTATTTCCTTTTTACTGATTGGTAAGGAAGTTCTGTATGTTTGATTGCTCACTCAACAATTTCTTCTTCTCGAGTAAAGTAGATTACTCTTGCTCTGTGCGCTAGGGAGTCAAGACTATGCTTAGTTCTCATTTATGATGTTTGAGCTGTGTGAGTTCTAGCTAGGAAGCAAGTGCCGCTAAGGGTTGACAGGGCAGCTCAGCTGATGGTACCGAAGTGGGAGGGTCGTAGGAGCTACTAGTACAATGACCAATCTAATCTTTTTTCTCTACTAGTGCATTGACTAGTTATTATAATTACTTTGTAGAAGCACTGAACTGTAATTGTCCTGTTACATTTGCAAAAGAGGTGTTACAGGGATCCTTGATTTGTTGAATCTTTTGTTGTGTTAGTATATCCTTAGACGCTAAGGAAACCGATTAGTGATAGAAGTTACTGTGAATAATATAAGCTGGATTCTGAAATTCTGAATTTTTTATTTAGTTTACTTGTTTGGAATGAAGTTGGTGATTATTGTAATAGTTGGATTTGCCTACTTTTTCTCCTCAGATGGCTTACCCTCATGAGGGAAGATATCTTGTTTTTGTTTTAGAAAACTGAGATTAGACTTTATATTTCACTAATACTTGTTCGAAGTGCTCCTTTGGGTGGTTCAAAAATAAGGTTATTGTGCCCTTTTTTTGAGTGTGTGTGGTTGGTTTTTTGGGGTAGGAGGGTGGGCAAGATCTCTCGAATCTTTGTTGTCAAGGAATCAATTGATGGCTTAAACTTACTGTGGATAAGTTGGCAAAGTTGTCTTCATATTACTTATTTGAAATGGAGGTTGATTGATAGAGTTGTGCACTTTTCTCCTCTATGATAGGAGGTACACAGGTTGCGAATTATGATAGAAGGTTAGTAGATAGTCGAGCATTGTCTTACTTTTCGACGGGATAGGGCTTGATGGTAGTCTAGAGCATCGTGTCTATCGTGATATTAGCCTTATATATGTAGTTTCTGGCTTTTGGTATATGTTATCATCTATTGTTTACTATGGTTAGGTGATCCCACTATGTTGTTGTCACTGTTCCTTGCATGTACTATTAGTTGTCATGTTTTCTTTACTGCCATTTTTCTTTTCCATCATTACTTTGATTTGCTTTACTTGAGCTGAGGGTCTTTCGAAAATAACCTCTCTACATCCACGAGGTAGGGATAAGGTCTGCATTCACTCTACCCTCCGTGAGGTAGGGGTAAGGTTTGCATACACTCTATCCTCCACAGACCCCACTTTGAGAGATTTCACTGGGTATGTTGTTGTTGTAATGGTTTACCTTTCTTTAGGGAAGATATTTGACTCTTGTTTCTGAAATTGAAATTAGGGTGTATGATGATGAGGAAGAGTGGTTTCGGTCAATTTTCTCTAATTCAAGTAAAGAAGATGCCATTAGGAATCAATATGAATTCTTTGTACAGAGAATGGGAGGGCCTCCTTTGTACTCAGAGAGAAAAGGTAAGCAAGTGTTACCTTGATATTTTATTTTATACCCAGTCTTCTACATCCCCAATTTCAATTTGCCAAAGGTAGTTACCTGATATATCCGTCTATTGTGATGCTATTTTATGGCGATCTCAATTCTTGAGATTTAATCTATTTTGTCTCATAAACTTTAAACTGAACCTTCAAATTTTTTTATTGAGATTGGAAAGCATAAAGTTAACTTCTTTGATATCTGCAATAAAGATTATTTGTGACCGAAATAATTTTTTTTTTAATCAAAATGGTTCCCTTTTTATAATATTCTTCAAGGTTTATTTGTCCAGAGCATGTGACGTTGGTAACGTACCACCTTTGTAGGCTAAGTTTTTCTGACTTTTGAGTGTCCACAACATTTTCTTGATTAATCAATCTGAATAAACACCAAGTCCATGTGAAAAGGAATAGTAACAAAGCTGTGGGAGTGATTTGAACTGAGTCCTTCACCATCCTCTTATAAACTTGGCCAACTAGCAATACGACATAGCATTCTCTCTTTACACCAAAATTGCAAATGAAATAAGAAGGATTCTTTGTATTACTGGATGCCACAACCTTTCGAGAATGAAAATTTGTTGGCATTTTAATTAGTTTAGTAGTGGAGAAAGAAACTGTCAGCAAGCTTGCTTTATAAAATCCCATTTGGAGAGTTTAGAGTGCCTTTGTCCTGTTTCCTAAATTTTTGGTGTACTACGGATGTTTAGGATTTATTAATGCTGATCACTTTTCTGGAGTCTTTGACCTTAAAACACTATTTTGATGACTATTCTCATGCCATCTTGGTGCGTTTATGTTACTTGTGATTTCTCAACAGCAAAGTATTACTAAAGGGAAGGAAAAGAATTATAGGATAGGAAAGTTCAAATAAGTATCAGTGTGGAAACATATTGTAATGACTCCTTCTTTCAGAAAACGGAACAGCTTAAGAGTTCTGTAATTATACCATGAAAACTCCTGTTTACGGATGACATGACTGGAGATTCTCAGTCTGTTAATAAGTGTCCACTTCTTGATTTATTGATCAAGTCATTAAACATAAAAGGCTTGATACATAAACAAACACTCAAACTTTGCCTCAGTTGGCAAATAAATGCTTCAACTTTGAGTATGCACATCTAGACACCTCAACTTGCTTTGTCTTCACTGTGTCAGTTGGAACACTCCAACTCCTACTTACAAACTGTTCATCGAGACAACTTCAAAATTTATGAGCCACGTCAGCGTCGGGTATCCACAAGACACAGTTGGGACGAGTTTGGAGTGTTTAGTTGCCAATTGAGATCAAGTTGAAGTGTCTAGATGTGCACTCTCAAAGTTTAAGTGTGTACTTGTCAGCTGAGGCCAAGTTTAAGTGTTTGTTTACCTATTATGCCAACATAAAAGGTAGTTTTTTATGCTAGTTATTTCTCTTATTTTTTTCCAAGGCCATTTTCGCTATTGGGAAGGTTAGGCAGTGTTTTGGAAGATAAAATATCCATCTTCTTTTATTTTGATTTTTTCGTAGAAAAGAAAGGAACAGATGAGAACTTGTATGTTGGATTAATAAGGGAAATATCTTAGGAGGATTGGGCTTAAGTAGATCTCAAGTGGGCCTTTGCCTTTGCTTAGAGAGCCTTTCAGGGAAGGCACCAAAACACTAAGACATGAAGCTTAGCTGAGTTGGCCCTCCTGTGCTGTTTTGAAGAGGATGAAAGTAAATAGTAAAAATAGTTTGAGAAGCTATATATTACTTGTTCTTTTCTAATATGTTATAGATGAAATTTTTAGTGAGTCAGACAGGAAATAAGAAAACATTAAAACTTCACATTTTCATCTTTGCATCCAAACAACAAATTATAATGGTTTTGAAACTTGATTGATGTTGTTCACTTCATGCATTTACTTAATTGCAGTTTCTTTTAACAGTTCTTTCTCCATAGTTAGTGATAAAGTTATTTTCTCTAACATTAGACATATATTTTCATATTTTCTTCTGTGCCCTTCACTAAAATAAGAATTTTAATTGACCTTTGCTCTTAAAACTCCAAAAGTGTTTTCCTACATGTTCAAGTGCAGAAATAATTAGGTCCGGTCATCGAATCATATTTACACTCTACTAGTTTGTCCCTCTTTTAGGTACTATTTACTAACCAGGAGCACTCATGTCCCTATCATCTTTCTCAGCTAGAAGATAGTAACTAGATTTGTTTGGATCCATCCTCATCCCTACTAGTTTTCTTGTTCTTGTCTTAGATCATAAAAAGAAATAGCTATTACCCAATCAACCAAGTTATGAATTAACACATATCTATTGCAAATCAACTATTTCTCCAATCAGCCATTACTACACTGCATTTTTATCTCCACGATGGTGGCTTTGAAGACTTTTGCTAGATCAGTAATGATTGATCTTGTGTCTAATGAAACCTCCTTTGCCACTGTGATAGGCTTGTTAATTGCTTGAAGGTTTTGGTCAGCAGTTTGTGCTATTTGTGTACTAGATTATTCCGTTTTTCTTCGGTATCTGCCAAAACCAGAAAACTTTCCCCACTCTGCTTAACAAATGCTTTCGACCAATTGTGAATCCAGAAAAGAAAAACAAAGAAAGAAAGAGCAGTACTTAAAAATATTGATAAAAATAAGCTTCTTGGGGATGAGTTGGAACTCCTATGGTGAGGACCGTTAGGAAGGCCATCAGCAAATCAACGTCCAACTGCTCAGTGTTTGATATGGTTTTTTTTTTTTGGTAATAAAATGTGAAATATTACCATAACACCAACAAGGAATACAAACTAAGAGCATCTAGTCTTCCTGCTACCTTCTAGGAAGAGTGCAAGAAGAACCTAGACCTCGGAAAAAGAACAAAACCAACAGCCTATTCTAGTTACAAATTCTATCTATCAAGCATGGACATTTGCTTGCTTTTCTTGCACAACTAAACATACTCACTCTTTCTTTCAGTTCTCTTTGAATCTGTGTCACTATACCTCCATTATTTACAATTGTTTGCCTGTATACTTTCCAATTCCTAGCCTGCCAATTATAATATACTAATGCTCCACAAATTGCAGCCATCACTTCTTTTTTGAATTGCCTCCAGTGTCTTCCTTTGATCCATTGTAAACTTTGTTTAAAAACCTTTTGTGGAATGTCAATTCCCATCCATGTTGCTAACGCAGTCCTTGCTTCATTAATCCATTTGCATTCAGCAAACAGATGTTGATCAGTCTCATCCACTCCGTCATCACATAAGCAGCACACTGTGTTCTCTACCTGGATATGCATCCTTTGTAGCCTTTCTTTAGTCAACAACTTGTTTTGATATGCCAACCAACTAATCATTCTCTGTCTTGGTAACATCATGCAATTCCAAATCGGGTCTGCTTCCCTCATTACATTCATGTTCCCCAGTAGAGCGTTATAACTACTAGATACTGAATATTGCCCATTACTAGTCAACCTATACACACCTCTATCATACCAAGTTGACATCATATCTTTAAGGTCATTCAGTCTTCTCCAGTACCAACTGCTGTCTTGTGATGGTTCATGACTCCAAATATCTTCATCTGCTTTCATATAGATTTCATTTACCCATTTCACCCACAGCACATCCTTCTTATTAGCTATTTGCCACAATAATTTCCCCACTGATGCTAAGTTCCACAACTTACATCTTTTTACATTCAACCCTCCATATTTCTTTGGTTTACAAACATTATCCCAAGCCACAAGTGATATCTTTCTGTGTCCCTCTGAGCTTCCCCATAAGAACATTCTGCATTGTTTATCAATATCATCCAATACACTTTGTGGTAGAATGAACACAGCTCCCCAAAAATTATATATGGAAAATAGAACTGCATTGATAATCTGTACTCTTCCAGCATAAGAGAGTTGCCTTGCATAACCACTTTTTATCCTACAAGTTATTTTCTCCACCGATGACATTCCACTTTACTCCAATTCTTTGATGACAGAGGTAGTCCTAGGTATCTTATGGACAGAGAACCCAGAACAAATCCTGTTCCTTTCAAAATCAATTGCTTGGTGCTATCCTCCATACCAGCTAGAAAGATACTAGACTTGTCCATGTTGGCCACAAGTCCAGTTACTTCACTGAAATGCTTTAAAGCTTCCATGATTCTTTTTATAGAATTCATATTACCTTTACAGAACACCATTAAATCATCTGCAAAGATGAGATGAGTATGCTTGCTAGACTTGCACATAGGATGAAATTTGAAATCAGGTACCTCACTCATCTTCCCAAAGAGTCTAGTAAGATATTCCATTACTAGCACAAATAAAAGTGGTGACATAGGATCTCCTTGCCTTAGTCCTCTTCTCCCTTGAAAGTAACCATGACCCTCACCATTTACTTTGATAGTGAACTTGGTGGATGTCACACACCTCATCACTAACTGAGTAAAAGGCTCAGGAAAACCATACCCCTGTAATCGAAACTCCAACCCAAGTTTTCTTCCTGCCATGCCATGAAATGATCTGGAAATGTGATGTCAACATCAATGGTTCTAATACTTTCTTTGAATGATTGGTGGACAAGTTAGTTGGATGTAGAATTTCAAGTTTCTCCTCTACATTATATCTGAAGTGGTCTCATTTCTCTTACTTGATGCTTTTTGTAGTTTGAAAATCTGTAAGGACTTTCTTACTTGGACTTTATGCAGGTCATCCAGCATTAATTGGACGTCATCGTCCATTTCCAGTCACTCATAAGGCTGCTGATAGATGGCTACAACATATGCAACAAGCACTAGACAGCGGTACAGACATTGACGAAGACTCCAAAATTAAAATGAAGAACTTTTTCAGGTACAAGCTAAATCTTATTTGAACTTACCTCAAGTAAATGCACTTGTGCAGTCTGAAAGAATTGCGTACATTTTTTTTGATTTGCTTTTCAGGCACACTGCATTCTTTCTGGTAGCTGGAGATGAGTTAAAGAATCAAAACCAGAGCGTTGCATGTAAGCATGCTGCCAATAAGCCAGCTGCAGAATAAGCTTTTACAAAATGATTGATCATAGAAATAACAATGATGTACTGTGATTGTTGACTTATGATTATCTCATCAATCAAATTTGAGAATGTACCTTCTCAATTATTGAGTCCTACCTTTGGTTATTATTATTATTACCCCACAGTGAAAGCTCATAAACATTAATGTAGCAGGAAGACATTATCATGTGTGTATTTCACGTAGTCACGAGAGAGAGTCGGAACTTACTCCATGATGAATTTCGTTATCTTAGGACAGTTATAGTTATGGTCGTTGTTCATCGGGCTTCCGTGGTTGGTCCTTTATCACCAAATCACCAACTTTCTTAATCCAAAAATATAAATCTCATATAGCAAAATAAATTTGTAAAAAATTGCTATCTCCAAGTTGACATTTCAAGTCTTGATTTTTTCTCTTTCTCCTGGGGAAGGGATGGTTGAGTTTACTGAACTGAAATCTTGGTTGTATATGAGAAGCCAAATTTAAACAACAAAGATCAATTGAATTAAACCAAGCAAAAATAAATAAATTAACTCTTTATTTACAACCACAAAAACTTAAAAGGGGTATTTAATATCCAATCACATTAATCAACATACCTAATAATACTATTAAATAGACCAAATTTTCACTAAAGAAAGACATGAGATAAGAAATCCCGTGTTTCACTAAGCCTTTGAATAGGTGCAGTCCCAACTCCTGAATTCAAGTTGATTCTATTTCGACTCTTCCTCATATTATAACCCAATAAACTCCTTCGTGCGCGAAGATCTAGCATATCTAGCTGAAAAAGACCTATAAAGATTATCAGGTTCTACTCTTCCAACTTCTCCCCCTTCATCAAAATTCTTCATATATGTTTCTTCATCATATACACAAGAAAAACTATTATTATTATTGAAACTTCTCTTCTTGTGCATTTTTATTCTCCTCCAAAAAGCTAGCCACCTTGGTGATGATGATGATAATGAACAAGAAGAAGAAGCATGATCACATGATGATGATTCTCTTTGCATGTAGTTTTTCCCAAGCCTTACACTTTTGCTTCTTGTTTTGTTCCAATTCACTTTCCCAATTATTTGCATTTTTTTTCTCTTTCTCCAATAATCTTCAATTGTAGTTGAGAATATATATATTTGCCTACCATTCAAAAATTTCTTGGCCTTTTATAGTTGGAGAGTACTCTCATGGGATGTTCCCTTCTTTGCCTTTTGATTAGATATAATTAAGCAAATTATAAACTAGTGGTGTGGAAACATTCTTTAAAGATAATTAACAAAAACAATATTACCTAAAATTCTAAACAATATAACTAAATACCATTCAAAAAGGGTACATAACTAACATCCAATTTTTTTTTTTGCGATATTACCTAAAATTCTAGTGGTGTATATAATTCATCCAACTATGTCGATGGTTAATTAAAAGAAATAAATAAATGAATATAAATTATAACTCATTCCATTCACGTTTAGTTGTCTACTGTGATTAAAAAAAACTTTAACTTGTTCACTTCAGTATATTAAAAAAATAAAATTGGTTTTGCCCTTAACATTAGTTGTTCATTTCTAAATCATTTTCCAAATCTAATAAAACTATACGCTAATTAATATGGATATTGTGAGAAAATATGTACTTTATTTATTATTATTTTTAAATAAAATGAAAAAGAGGATATTATATACTGAAATGTAAAAGCAAAAAATCAAAAGTAAAAGTAATGTTGGAAAAAAGAAAAAGAGTGACATTGCTTTTCACTTTTACAGCAACTCTCTCCCGGCAATATTTTTTGTGTTTTAAGGCAGTGGCCATATATAAGTTTTTTGCAAGTGATGTGAATATTTGAACAACTAAAACAAATGAATAAATTGTTATAATAATAGTAAGTGATATATATTATTTTTCATGTTTACACAAAATATTTTATATTTATATACATATTTAAACCACTACTAAAAACTAATTATTTTCGCACTGAAATTCCTACTTAAAAAAATGTTCAGTGATTATCTCCACATATTATTTGACTGAATCAATATGAAAAAAAATTGTTTCATATGGAAGAACTAAGAAGTTTCCCACAATTTCAGTAGGAAGTTGTTTCCTTCATGTATTGTTCAGTTAACTGATTTGGTGAGAAATGAATGAAAAAATTAAATCACGTCCTATAACATAAATTCTCATTGATATTTAATGGGAAAAACCTTTGTTTCTTGTAGTGAACAAGCTATGTCCGCCTACGTTTTAAGATTGTTATACATCTCTTAAGAAAGAAATTTAACAACTTTAATAATAAAATTATTTCTCGCTCAATGTTTCATTTAATTAATACTCCACTAACTAAAACAGTATGTAAATTTGAAGAAAAAAAAGGATAATAAATGACTTCACTTTTATTTTATAAAAAAATACTTAAAAAAATAAATTTTAAAATAATTTCAGTTTCCATCATATCCTATGAATAAGATGTACAAATATTAGTCTTATTGGTAGTCCACCGAGGTATTTTCAAACTATTTGTTAGGTAAGATGTCTTTTTATGATAATAATAATAATTTTATATAACTAGGAAAATGATTACCACATGAGCCTTGTATCTTAGACAAAAAGAATCATAAGGAAAAAGTGACCTTTGATTTTATATTTTAGTTTGTATCACAAAAGTAGGATATTGATGAAGATAAGGGTTTCATGTGACTATGTATTTTTGGTTAATAAAGTGGATAGTATTTTTTTATTTGGTGTCTGATATTATATTTAAATTTAATTAATTTAGATTCGCGCTATGTAGAGTCGTTTTATTCATGAGAAGTGTTTTCTATCAAAAAGAATTTCATACTTAGAATTCGAACTCAAAATCTTTAGTTAAAAGAGAAAAAATCTCATTCACTGCACTATATTTTAATGATAAAGCAGATAGTATTTGATATTATTTCCATTGAAACAAACTTTCTGCCATAAACCATTTGTTGGGTCATTCTATTTCTTTACCTTAAAAAGAGTCGTTAGCTTTGTCATTTTATTATATATACACATCATTCTAATCCAAATTGGCTAGAGAAAAAATAATTCAAATATCATATGTTTAGTATGTGGATAGTAATTCGATACTTAAAACTTCAATAATGGTAACTTTTCTCACACGAGACTCACTTGTTTTTTTTCTTTCTTTAAGGAGTTACATTTAAGCTATGTACAGTGAGACCTCAATACTATAACAATCATTTTCTATAATTACATTAAACCATAACAATTAAGTTTTTTCTTGGAAATCGAATATTCATGTTATGTTATATTATATATAATCTACAACAATATTTCGCTACAAAAATATTCAAAAAAACTAATTTTAACTTTGATGAAGCAAGATTTAAAGGATGCTATAAAATAAGTTATGTCATGATTAGTAGCACTTATTGTCATGATTTAACATTGAAGTGAGTTTCGGTCTCAAAATTTCTTAGTTTTTAAGATGAATACTTTTTTTTCCTCAAAAAAAAAAGTTTATTTTGTATTATTCTCAAAAATATTTTTTTTAGTAAGTTTAGCTTTATCTTGAAAATAGTCAAAAAATAATAATTATGGGAGTTGCATTGTTTTCATGAATCAACTCAAAAATAGTTGAAATATAAAGTTCCAAAGCCAAACTACAACATCATTAAGATAAGGAATATAAGTCTAGCCAAAAGGTAGATACCAAAAAAGAAAAGATACCCGCGACACCACATCTTTAGCTGATTGTTTTAGTGATGGGGTCAGAAATTTTATCAAGGGTCTATTAAAATAAAATAAAATAAAAATTGTATTATTTGAGGTTTGAATCAAAACTTCTCCATTCAAATTGACACTTATTACCACTATGCTAAAGACATAGCTTTTATTAAGAGTGCCCACTTTTAAATATATATATTTTTAAATACAGAATTTAAAATATATATAATGTAATTTTCTAATGAAGGGTGTCCATTAGGTGAGTCCGGAGCCAAAAGGGCAATTTTTTTCTTTCAAAAAACTAAAATGGCACATCAAAAAAAATTTAACCAAAAGAGCAAAATCGCTCCGCTAGGAGCGATTTTCTTCTAACAAAAGTTGTTGTACATTAAAAAAAATAAAAATCGCAGCGATTTTCTCAAAAAAAAAATCTTTTATTCTTTAATAGCAGCGATTTTGGTTATTATTTTATGATACATAATTCAATTTTCCTCATGCTTCAACAATTTTATTGAGTATATTTTCCGTCTTGTTTATCATTTTTATATTATTAATAATTAACAATAGGCATGAAAAACACTGCCCCTGTAGCGATGTGTAAGGAAAAAAAAATTCTGACTTAAAAGCAACGATTTTTAATAAAAAAAAAGAAAAAAAGATTTTAGACAAAATCGCTGCTAGGGTAGCGATTTTTCGTTATTGTGTCAGTGGGAAATCGCTTCGTCAGGAGCGATTTTGCCCTTTTGGTTTTAAAAAAATTTGATGTGCCATTTTAGAATTTTTGACATTTTTTTAACCCTTGTGACTCCGGACTCTCCATTATGTCATGTCATGGATAGCTATAGCTCCGCCCCTGATTTGTCCTCAAACAAATGAGAAAATAACTCAACAACAACTTATATTATCTTCTTTCTATTCCTTCACATGTCATACCATCAACTCCAATTATAATAAATTAATCAAACAACTACTATTTTTTCAATTGGCCAGTAATATAATACTTCAATTCTTTCGTTTTAACAACTTAACAAACCCTTTTTCTTATCAGATGTTTAGTATTAACAAATGTGTATTTACTAAACATTCATGTAAAGAGGAGATATGCTCGGATGAATAAGTGAGGAGATGCGAGAGGTTAGTTATACGGGGTAAAAGGAGGGATAGAGATGGTCAAAGAAGAAATATTGAGGAAAGGTGATAAAACATGATATGATTCAATTTTAGGTTATCAAAGACATAACTCTAGATACGTATTAGAGTAGAAAATTAATAGATAGCATATTGTTGCATTTTCAGGGTCCACACCCATGTACACATCACATGCACACTACCCCAGCACTATCATCACTGCCTGAACGTACTATAAAAAAGAAAATTGATTTTTCCTTTACTAGTTTTACTAAAACTTTTAGTTTTTTTAAAAACATTTTTAGAGGTAAGTGTCAAAAATACACCTAAATTATACTTCTTTTTTTAGTTTCATACTTAAACAATTTAGAGTGTGAGTTTCATACCTAAACTATCATTCATAAGTTTGAAAAACACACCTCTCTCTTTTATATCACTCTCATCATAGTGTGTGTAATACACTCTCTGTTTTACTTAAAAAGATTGTAACATCATACTTCACATAGACAAAACATTTCATCTTGATAAAAATTAAATAAATTAAGTATTAGTTAAAATTAAAAATTAAAAAATTATTATCCCAAAAAAATATTTTTTTATAAAATAAAATGTAAAATATTTTTCTTACTCCACTCCATCACTTCCTCTCACCGTACCCCCACCCTTCCCCTTTTTGGTTTAAATCTCCTTTCTCTAACCCTCCTCTTCCAATTTTTTTCTTGTTTTGTGTTAGATATATGCATATCGAAAATATGTTTTACTTGCCGTTGCAAGACTTTTTTTAAAATAAATTTTTTATTTATGTTATATTCGATACGAAAAAAATTCCTACAAATATATGTACATATCTAACACAAAACGAGAAAAATGTATAAATAAATAAATAAATTATGAGCGAAGGGTTAAATAGGATGGGGTAGAATTTTTATTTTTTTAAAATAAAATAATATCATTTTTTTTGGAGGAATGGGTGTGTGGTTTTTTTTTTTGTGGGGGNGTGGTGAAGTGGGGTAAGAAAAATAATTTAAATTTTATTTTAAAATAAAATAAAATTTGGGGATAGTAATACTTTAATCTTTAATTTTAATTAATATTAATAATTTATTATTTAATTTTTGTCAAGGTGGAATATTTTAGGGAAAATTACGCGGTTAAGCAAACTTATACTACTTAATTACTCATCATAGCTATAGTTTGCTATAATTACCACTCACGACTAACATTATACATTAATTACGCGGGCTGACTTCGAGTTTGTATAATTAGTCACGTTTGTATATGTATAATTCGCCAGAATAGACTAATAGATATGTATAATATACAATTATCTAACCTATATACATATACAATTCACCTCTCTCCCACTCTCTGCCCTCTCTCGCTCGCCTCTCTCCTCCCTCTCTCATTCTCTGCCCTCTCTCTCTCGCCTCTCTCCTCCCTCTCCCAATCTCGCTTGCCATATATACAAATGCATATGTATAATATGCAATTATCTAACTTATATACATATACAATTCACCTCTCTCCCACTCTCTGCCCTCTCTCGCTCGCCTCTCTCCTCCCTCTCCCAATCTCGCTTGTCATATATACAAATGCATATGTATAATATACAATTAGCTAACCTATATACATATACAATTCACCTCTCTCGCTCGCCTCTCTCCTCCCTCTCCCAATCTCGCTTGCCTTATATACAAATACATATGTATAATATACAATTATCTAACCTATATACATATACAATTCACATTTCTCCCACTCTTTGCCCCCTCTCTCTCCCAGTCTCGCTCGCCTCTCTCCTCCCTATAACATATAGCTACAAATTGTAATAATCAAACTATAGTTATGGAGAGTAATTGGACTATTTTTGAGTGGCTATATGTGAAAGTTCCCCAATATTTTATTCATGTGGAATGTCATGTGTCAATGTTTTTTCAAATAAAGGAGAGAGTGCATTACACACCACTAAGGTGTGTTTCTCAAACTAATAAGTGAGTTTAGATATGAAACTCACTCTCTCAATAATTTGAGTATAAAACTAAAAAAAGATAGTTTAGGTATGTATTTAACACTTATCTCAATTTTTTACTATAAATAAGTTTTAAAATAGTATTTTTACTCAAACTTTATTTTTGAGAGAAGTATTGAAGATACTCTTGAACTTGATGCAAATTATTAGTTTTATCTCCGAACTATTGACATTTGTACAACCCTCTACTTGACTAACTAAACTTAAATACACTTCGATATATGCAACATGACATAGCAAATAGTCTCACACTCTTGTAAAAGCACATGACACTTAATAAAAAATCGAGAGAGGTGATGAAAATATCCTAAATTTTGCTAGAATTTAAGGGTGTACTTAAGTTTAGTTAGCTAAGTAAAGGGTTTTTTTTAAGGTAACTATCAATAGTTCAAACATGAAACTAATAATTCACGCCAAATTTAGAGTAAAAAATATTACTATGTGGATAAATTATCCACTGCTGAAATGTCACTCTCCAAATTTTAATATCCAAGAAAAAATTGGAGCACTAGCATACTGCCATATCAACATAGAAGAAAAATGGTATCTTTAGAGCAAAAGGCATCAGAATGGAGTGGAGTTGATCCAAAGGATGCAGTTGCCATTGATGAGATTAATCTCTTTGAAAAACTTGGTCTTCAAACTTTCATCAATCTATCTACCAATTTCTACAACAGGTCCATCCCCAAACCCACCCCAAATATATTACAGTAGTTGTTTTTTGATGTGTGTAAAATTTCTTCAAATTGGTATTCAAGAAAACTCATTAAAGTTTGAGGCTTTTGTTGAATTGAACTTTCTGTTTTATTGGTTTATTTTGGGACGGGAAAGGGAGGTTTATATGTGTTCAAGATATTTGATTCTTTAATTATATTAATTTCTGTGCTATTTCATCAACGAATTAGGTTAGAGTGGAGCGGTAAGTATTGCTTCATACTTGACCAGAGTAATCTCGGGTTTGAGTCTCCTTATATGTAGTCATCTTAGTAAGGAAGCGCATTACCCCCAAATGTATGGTTTCCTAGTGCAAATTCGGATTTAGTCGGGCTCCAGTGTGAATACTGAACACCGAGAGGGAAACCAAAAAAAAAAGAAGGTATCTCACAAATGGAATCTAGAGAGATTAATTAGTTGCATGCGTATCTTACTACTTCTAACTTTTGTGGACATAGAGAGCTTGTTTTTTATAGACCCACGCTCGAAAGAGTGGACTTTTAAGTTATTATATTTCTAAAAGAACAGAGTTAATTTATTTGCTACATTATATTACTATCTATTTTTTGTTATCCTTGATGAGGGTAGAAATTTGACTCTTGTTTTTGGAATTGAAATTAGGGTGTATGATGATGAGGAAGAGTGGTTTCGATCAATTTTCTCGAATTCAAATAAAGAAGAAGCCATTAGGAATCAGTATGAGTTCTTTGTGCAAAGAATGGGAGGGCCTAATTTGTACTCACAGAGGAAAGGTAATGAAGAGTTCTCTTAAGACCTTGTTTGTACACTTCTCAAGTTCTAGGTTATATATATCAGTGTCAATTGTAAACTTATCCTTTTATAATCGAGAAATCTTTGAGGGTTAGTACTGTATGATTCGAAAATGGACTCTCCCTTCTATCCTTATTCAGTTAAATATCTGGTTTTTGTCGATGGCTGAATCTGAACCGGTGACACGTAATTAATCCACACATCATATGTTGTGCTCTTATCACTGGACCAAAGCCCTGGCCCCTGGGGCTATGGTATCCTTCAAGTTTAGTAGATTATTTGCAAAGGAAATGAAGCATTTTCTCCAAATGGTTCCCATTTTATAGTATCTTCAAGGTTTATGTTGAACAGAACTAGTGTTATTAGCACCACACTGTCTGTTGAACAACACTAAGGGGTCGTTTTGTTGTTGGTTAGGAAGTGAATTATATTCATGTATTAAATTAGTTCCACATTTGGTAGCATTTTAGTTGTTATGTATAAAATTCAGCACATCAAGTACGACATGTTGTTATCAGTTTACAATCCCGCATAACTGTTACATGTATAAGTTATTAGGGAATCTATATGTATTATTTTACTAAATCTTGCATAACTAATCTTTACATAACTAATACCTGTATAATTCTAACCAACAACGAAACGATACCTAAGTTCTGATCCCTTTTATTGTGTCTGGAACATTTCAAGAAAGAAAATTAGTTAGCTTTTTAATTAGTTGTGCAACAGAGAAAGAAACTGTCAGCAAGATAGCTTGAGAAACTTTCATTTGTAGTGTTTATTTGAACTTTGTGCAGGCCATACAGCATTGATTGGACGCCACCGCACGTTTCCTGTAACTCATAAGGCTGCAGAGAGATGGTTACACCATATGCAACAAGCATTAGACAGTGCAGCAGATATTGATGAAGATTCCAAAACTAAAATGATCAACTTTTTTAGGTATATATAAGCTAATGTCATCTGAACTATATATGCACATAGTTGATTCGCCTTTGTAACGTTACATTTTGTTTGATTTTCAGGCACACTGCATTCTTTTTGGTAGCTGGAGTTGAGTTGAAGAATCAAAACAAAGGAACAGGATGTAAGAATTGCAGCCACCACCACTAAGCAAGTTGATGAGTTTAGTTGACTATATTGATATAAGAATTATGCCTCAATCGCAAATCAGTTGGGATTGACTATATGAATCCTGACTGTTTATGTTATCGCTCCTTGTGAGTACATGATATGTAATAATGATTAGATTATAAAATCCTTTGGGGAATTACTTCAGTCTGCAATTTTTGTGAAAATTTCAAGTCATTGGAACACCTTATAGTAATGGCTTGCATCCATTTAAATTGTTTAATGTGAAAACAAATACACTATTGGAGGGGGTCTTTGGTAAAGAGGCTAACTTATTCATATATTAATTTTTGTACAAGTTATACAAGATTTGGTAGCTACTTAAGAAGTAAGTTTGAACAAAACTTTTCTTCTGAGCTCACAAAATTCACTTGTATGTATCTAAGAAATTTAATCTCATTATGGAAAATGGTCATTTGTTTAAGTTTAACACAATTAAGATTTAATTGTTTTTCGATAAATACATTTTTTCGTTAAACTTTTCTACACATTTATCAGATATACTTGATAAATTGACAAAGTCAATATCTTAATATCATCGATCTTTTACATGTATCTAGATAAATAATACAAATACAAATACAAATCACATAATTAGTTTTAAAATCGTCTTTGATCTGAATTTCCAATTTTTGCAAAATTGTGTCATCAAAAGAAACGGAAATGGAACCACTCTAAATATCAGAGCCAGGTTTCGATCCTGGGACCTGTGGTGGGTTATGGGCCCACCACGCTTCCGCTGCGCCACTCTGATTTGTTGTTATAGTTACATCAATTAACTTTAATAATGGTTTTACATGATATAACTCCTCCAGTCCAGTACTATTATGTAATTATCTTTAATGAAGCCGTTGGAGAACTTTTAGGTGAAAGTTTACATTAGTATTCCTCTTTGATATCCGCATTGAAGCCCCTCGGATTCGCACACTGTACAAAAAGAGATTCATAAAATATGACTGAAATCTATATTGAAGCCCGACTAATTTGGATTCGCGCACATCATATCAAGTATGATAAATATCGTATTAGAACTCGGCTAATCCGAATGTACACGTATTAGAACTTGACTAATTCAAATGTACACATATCTATATTAGAACTCGACTAATCCGAGAGATTCGTAAATATGACTGCTGGTTCGGGAACAGATACGAGTTTTGCAAGGTGGGACCCGCATAACTGAAGTGAACACGCATTTGTAATGTATGTATACATACACCAGCCCCCTTCCATTCGACCAATCTCAAATTAGTTTAAAGTATATATCATCTTATATACACCATCAGGAAAAATATCTACAAGTTTTCCTTTTAAATGTAAAATTTGTAATGTTCAAAACATAATTTTATAAGTAAACATCATTAAAACTTAAAAATAAGTCACTTTGCCTGCTTCAATAGGTAAAGATGACTTGACTATGTAAGAATTTTGTACTGACTCTCCATACAACTTAAACTCAAAATGACTACATTTCAAATATTATGCACAAAAAGATTGCAAGTGCTCAAATGGGACTATTCCATATGTTGAGACTCCAAGAAACATCAGTAACAATCAAATATTTGCTGCTGTTCATGAGGTCGATAAACAAATCAAGATGCCGCTTTTCATACAATACATGGCAAAACATCAGCAATACTTAAAACATTATCCAGGAATAACTTACATTTCACATTTACTAGTTACTACAAAATATCACAACAACATCAAAAAGGGGCAAAGAAAGGAGAGCCTAAGACCCTTGTGAACTCCCATTTGAGTGCTGTGACTGTACGATCAATCTTAATCGACCATAAGCCTCCAGACATGCATAAGAATACTCCGACATGACTCGGAATAGTTCAGGCAACCGGATCTTGAGACTCCCTAATGACTTCTCCCTAACTTGAATACATAGCCTCTGGTGAGCTTCTGTCTCCTCATCCAACCTCTTCTTCAGTGTGTCCACAAGCAACTGCTTTTCCACAACAGGATCTTTTGGGTTGGACTCTGTAGCTCTATCGGTATCTGTCATATCGGGTGGAGTTCTACGTTGCATATACTTTTGGTACCAATCTTCAAATGCTTGCCTTTTGCGTATGTACTCTTTCTTAGTTTCCTCACACTTATCCTTCAGCTTCATCTCTTCCTCCTGATGAATAATGATGGTCCTTATCACTGCTTCAAAGGAAGCAATGGCACTTCTGGCAAGCTCATCAGGCAGCTTCTCAAGAAGTTCCTGCCAGGAGTGGAGAAGGGCTTGAATTGGGGGACTCTGTGCTCGAGGAGGCGACGAGATCTTTTCTTTTAGGCTGCTTTCAATGGGTATGAGATTTAGCTTCAACCAGCTGTGGAGTGTTTGGATGTATAGCTTTTGATTTTTCACAAGGTTGTCAAAATGATCATGCCATTCCTTGATAACATTACCAAGCTGGATCGTACGTTCATGATGGTGTTTGCTTGTTTCCAAGGGGAACCCGGAGATTTCAATGGCTTTGAGATCAGTAGCCAACTGCAGCTGGTTCTTGTGATGACTAAACATGAATTCCCACATGCTAACCATCCTGCAAAGCAAAAGCAAAAGCTGATACTTGGCGTGACCCTTTATATCATTACCAAATATTATGTACTACTAGGCAGGATTTATACAAATCCATAGTCCCAGCAAAGCAGCTACACAGAAGAAGAAATAACATTTAAAACCAAGTGACCCTTCAGGAAACATATATACAAAAAGATACATGGATATATATAGAGCACCAAGAAACTACTAATTTAAACAAATTGGTACTTCTTGTGCTTGTGTCTAGGGTGTGTTTGGTAGGAAGGAAAATGTTTTTCTTGGAAAATAAGTTGGTTTATAACTTATTTTTTCATATTTGGTTGATGAGTGGAAAATATATAATGATTAGAGAATGAAACTAAGTTGCTCGGACTCAGGTGCAGGTGTTCGATACGGGTGCAGATCTAGAGGTCGAATCATTCATGATCTAGTTTTTAAGATTCGGGGATATGGATCCATGTATGGATACGGGTGCGGGGATTCGCCTAAAAATAATTAAAATATCTAAAAATAGAGCTATAAAACCTATATTATGAGATATCATGTGGAGAACTTGAGGAGAATCATGGAAGGAGATTAAAGGAAAAGGAGTGACATAGAAATTTCTATATAAAAGGTATTTCATTTTCTTCAATTTCACCTTAGCTTTTGTATTGATTATAGGAATCATTAAAATTGTCCAAACTTTCCCATCGATTTTGGTCAAAGTACCCAAAATACGTTGAGCAAATTGGACACAAAACCCACACTCACAACCATGTCATGTCGACACGGGTGCGGCACCAAACATGAAGAGTCCGAGCAAACTTAGGAATGAAAAACACTTTTTTGAAAATATCTTTTATTTTTTGGCTAGAGAGTAGAAAATACATTTTAGGAAAATAGTTTCAGAACTGAAAACCAACCCTCATTACCGATCCTGCACCCGACCCTGACAACCGATCCAACACCTGACCCTTACTCCCGACACCGGACATGACATTTGAACTGGGACATGACTTGACCATGACCCAAATGGAGACCTAATCCCGACTCCCATCCCGAGACCCGATATTCGCACTGGAATATGATCCCGACACCCGAACTTGACCTTGACTTAAGACCAGACTCAGACTCTCGATCCCTACATCCGACTCAAGATCAAACTTTTGAATCAAAATCCGACCTCGACACACAATCCAAGAGTTGACCCCGACCCGACCCCAACTCCCAACCCAACATCTGATTCAGGATCCAACTTTTGACTTGACACCCGACCCAAACCCTGACACTCAACCCGAGATCCAACCCCAACCTCAATCTGACACCTGATATCAACACCTGACCCCAACCTGAGACCTGACCTTGACCCCGACCTCAACCTTGACCTGAGACTTGACCCTATCTGTGACACCCAACCCCAACCCCCGACATCGACACACGAGTGGAGACCCGACCCCGACTCGAGACCTGACCCTGACTATGACACCCGACCCGAGACTCGACCCCGACTCTGACCTTGACATGAGACTTGACCCCAACCTTGACCCGAGAATCGACACCAACTCTCAACCCCAACATTCGTTGTACCGGTATCTTCCCCGAGATCCGACCCCGATACCCAACTCAAAACCCCATCCCAACCCCGATACTTGAATTGGAATACGACCTTTAATCCTAACTCAAGATTTGACCCCATATAAATTTGAAACTAAGGAGTTGGGTCTCAAATCGAGTTCGAGAGTCGTGTCTCGAATTGAGAATCACGAGTCGAATCTAGGATTAGTATTGAGAAACGATACCCGAGACTTAAGTTAGGATGGAAAGTTGAGGTGTGAGATTGAAAATGATTTTGGAAAATGTTTTCCTTACTTTTTTTATGAAAGTCATTTTCCTTAAATTTGAGAAAAATAAGTTGATTTGGAAAACATTTTCCTTCATACCAACCCACCCAAAATTTGGAACACACAGATGATAGGAAATCCGTTTGTTTCATAAAATCAGTAGACAGCATCACAGATGCCCTAGAAAGGATATGTATGCTAATGTAGATTACTCATCATTGAGGACAAAAGGAGAAGACCGCCTGCTAAAATATCAAAAAGTAAATACCTAAACCTATGCTACTTGATTGCCAAACTTCTGAAAATATGCATAACAATGCATTTACACGGGTTTTAAGCTAAAAGAAAGAAAAAGAAAGAAGGAATCATAAGCTTTAAAAAGAATCTTATTTACTAGGCTGAACGCTAGGGGAGAATTATGCATAAAGCAAAACCAAATGAATCAATTTTACTAATATGAGGCAGATCAAGGACTCTCACATACTAATACTGGTTCTACAGTAATGCACAAATTGAACTGTTGTTCTTCAATAATGAACTTTCAGAGATTCATAAATGAATTGGTGGACCAATCACAAACAGCAGAAAAGAAGATATTTCCAAATGTTCCATGTCAAACAGGTCCAGATAGATAGATATACAACTTATTGCTTGTGGCAGGAAACTTCAAGATTACTTCTAATTTCTATTCCATTCAATTAGCGAAATCATCAATCATTTGTGTTTATATCTTACAATGCCTACATAAAATCGTGCTCCATAACGTCTAAAGTCAATTACAACTCCACTTGTGGTCCACCCGAGAAAGACCTCGGTTCCAAGCACATGTACCTTGGATTTGAACTCATAGTTCTCTACCCACTTCATTGACCACTAGGCCACACCCTTGGGTGCTATTATTTTTGTTTTGCATCATATTGGCCTGAGATGAGTTCATTTAGACAGAGTAACAAGGTCACTCAGAAATCATACAGCGGACCTCAACTTATTTGGGATTGAGGCATAGTTGTTATTGTTATCTGCCTAAATTACAGTGTTTTTATCTGCAGAAGGCCTCAAAAATCCATGGCATGCGCCTATAATTCATATATCACGTGCTAAGCTCTTACCACTAGACCACCCCCGCCATTCTTGAATTGATATTAGAAGGTATACACATTTTAACTCGCATTTGAATGCCACTATCAAGTCAAACAAGCAGAAGAGGAGAGGAACATCAAGGTTCGAGACCATTGGTGTTGACCAAGAAATAAGAATAAGAGATGCGGGCAGTTCAATGACTTGGCCTCTTTTTTTCTTTCTTATATGTTTTGAAGTTGAAGTGTCCTTCACTCCTTAATTAAATCACATGCTTGCTTCTTTTTCAGGATCAAACGGTCGGGAGAAACTAGTGTGAGGTGTTCTGGTAACACGGATGTCATTTTAAAGCCAGAAATACTTGAGGACTGTCTGACAAATGTTTAGTCAAATTTTGATGGGTAGAGTTATCATAATATACAATTTGGACAGTGAGAATTCTTACTGCCAGGAGTTTCTTCGATCTTCAAAAGACTAATTTTGTAAGTTTTACTTTGAATATCTCACTAATTTTGTGATTAAGGCATAGTAGTAGTAGTTGTTGCATACCATCGACTCGTAAGAATTTATAAAAAAAAAATTACAATTGTTGAAGTGTGTGACAATCTCATCTAAAAGCTTAAGCTGTTAGCGAGATCACACTTTTTATTATTTAATTATATTCTCAACACACCCCCTCACGTGCAAGCCTGATTTTTTTTTTCATGAGCCAAGCACGTGGAAATTCTTTTTAATATGGGTGGCGGTGAGATTCGATCTCATTTTTTTTCATGAGCCAAGCACATGGAAATTCTTTTTAATATGGGTGGCGGTGAGATTTGATCTCAGGACCTCTGCCTGCTCTGATACCATGTTGAAGTGTGTGACCATCTCATCTAAAAGCTTAAGCTGTTTGAGAGAGCACACTTTTTATTATTTAATTATATTCTCAACAACAAGTAAATCTAGTCATAAGAATTTGTCATAGGAGCTTAGTTTGTAAGACCATTGTTCCTCTGAGGAAGACTAACAGAGCAAACTGCTGCTTAATAATATCAAAACCATTATTAAGCAGAGGTGCTAATGTATCTAGCACCGAACAATTTATGGAGTTTATTGTTCCCTTATCTTAGATTGACTAACTGTAAAGGAACTACCTTTTCTTTATATCGGTTTTCTTTTGTCAATTTTTCTTTCATTGTAAGATGTAACTATGCATCTTCTTGATGCTCTTTTGTGAATGAAATACCTTACTCTATCAACAAAAAATATATATCAGAACCATTAACCAATATTGTGATAAAATAGGACGACAAGCATCAAAATGTAGGAAAAGCACTTTTAAATTATCACTCAAGTGTAAGGTTTCACTTAAAAGAAAGCTTTTCAAATGGTTGGTGACCATCCAGGTGTTTCACTTAAAAGACAATTCTAAATTAGATGTTTTACACCTCTAAGACACTCCCCAAAAGAGATGAGTAAGCACACAGGATATAAATCCGCACCTAGCTCCATGCCTTTCTTTCATTTTAACATAAGAATATTTGCCTTTCCCATCATAACATAGGATAAATACTGGCATGCTGAAAAAGATCAACCCCAATATTACACAACGTCTGTTAAACAACAGCAGTTTCCAAAGACTTAAAACATAGAAGACTGACCTTTAAATCAGGTATAGTAGCAACAGCTTCTAGATGCAATAATTTGTGGTAAAGAAAATTTAGATACGATGGTAGTTGGAAGATTACACATGAGAATGTCCCTAGTGGACCAGAAAGAATGGCCACTAGGAACACATACATTAAAATGTAATCTTCATTATGAGGAACGGTTAGGAACATGAGAACTTACCCTTGAACAAGAGCAGCCAGCTTAGGGTAAAGCTGCTTGTCACGAATGTCGTTTACTTCACTAACAGTCGAATCCAATGACTGCATGTCAACTATATATCGCGTATGCAAATGGCTAACAGCAGCCTTTGTCTTCTCCAGTGATTCCAAGGTAGCATTCCGTTTCTTCAGCTTGTTTAGCAAGGCAACTTTCCTCTGATATTCATGTTTTATAAGCTCACCAGCCTATTGAAATCAACAAAATAACACTTTCATAAACCATCAGCTTTTTGGACAATAGGAACAATATGCCATTAATGAAGGTCAATGACATGACACTAGACAGACAGACACCAAAAAGCTGTATAGCAACTTCAATTCAAAAGGAAGGATAAGCTACAGAGAGAACAGAATGGAATTGGAGTTGCAGAATGCAACTAGGCATGCCAGAGTAGCTTAGACAATGACACAATGATAATGGTGTTTTAAACAGACATTTAGACAAACTAGGATTTGGAAAATTAGGGGGCAGTCGCGAAGTACAAATGATTAATGTATAAAACTGCATAGATATCAAGTTTTTTGAGTTTGCCACAACTTAAAGAGACTGGGTGAATGCACCAGCCACCTCCTCTTCCAGCATCTTTAACTAGATGGAGATAGCAGGGTTGAATTTTCTACCAGATATACTCCGAGCGGGATCTAATTCACACGTTTCATTTGCTACATGCTTTCTAGTAATTCTCTTTCAATTTCTATTTAAGAAGTTCCCTTAATGGAAAAGTATGTCGAAGTTGACGCGCATTGATGTCTGAAATTACCCAAAGGGTGAGGGAATAATAGGGGCTATACTCCAAGGTTAGCACGAGTAGGATCTGATATGCAACAGAGGATC